>NC_044912.1:36969354-37276969 GCF_001633185.2 Quercus lobata
TGTCACGGGTTGCCAAAGGTGGAGATTGTTAGGGACATATTTTTATGTAATTGGCATATCCTTTGACAAAATGCACTTTAATTGTATTTGGGTAAATCTAAATATGTTCAAGATGATCATTATAAGTGGTTAAATTGAAGACATGAAGATTACTCAAGAACTGCTCAAGAAAAGTGCAATCTGCTGGTCTCGATACCTCCACAATAGAAGCTTGATCTGTCGAGATTCATTAAAGCTTGACAGATGTCTCGATCGATCGAGCTTATGGGTTTTCAGATTATAGCCAGCAACATTTTTAATCTAAAAGACTATTTGTTATGGGTTTGTATAATCCTTATTGGACTAGGAAAGCCCAAGGTTTGTGTAAACCTATTTGGAATAGGAGAGCCCATTAGGCTCTTATTTAAAGGAGGTGTAAAAAGAAAAACCTAACCCTAGAGAGCTTCATAAGATTTTCTTTTTGAAACCCTAGCCTTCTCCTACAGAAAAAAGAGTTTTTGTTGTGTTTCTTGTACGCCTTTGGGTTTTGTAACCAAGCAAAGTCTCTTTCACCAACATTGAAGATCTTATTGGTGTTTCTATGTGAAGCTACTGCAAATCAACTACAACAATCAAGGGGTTGCTGTGGTGTCAGTCACGTATTTGGATTCGTGCAAAGGAGTAAGTCGCATACTGGGATCCGCGCATCAAATTGGTTAGTCACGTACTTGGGAGCCGTGCATCAAAAGGGAAATTTTCACTACAGAACAAGTCCAATTAAGTATTGGGGTAAGGGTTCAACTGTAGGTTGGTATAAGGTACTGAGATTTCTTTACTTGTAATCGCTTGTTGTGATAATAGTGGAATTTCAGGAGTGGTGACCTGAAAATCACCCGGTGGGGTTTTTGCCGTTAGGTTTTCCCTATTCGTAAACAAATCACCGTGTTATTTATTTTCTACTGCATACTTTAGTTAATTGGTGATTTATTTGTGCTACCACGCATTTGCATGATAATTAACTTAATTAATTCACTTGGCTAAATTAATTGGTTAATTCATCACAAGGGATCAATACGATTTTGGCCTATCAAGGGTTAAATGTAAAAAAAATAATAATCTTTTATACTATTTTGCATTAAGCTATGTGAGTGCTCATAGTATGTTTACTATTGATTTATTGTCTAATTGTCTCTTGAGTAGGGCATGTGTGGGAGTGGGGTAGTAATTATTAAAGAACAAATTTAGACTATTGAAGTCATTGGGGTGAGGCAATGTATTTACAACTTTTATACATTAAATTGTTAATAGAGTAACACTAGTTACACAAACAAAATTAAGTATTAAGAAAAATTCGTAATGACATGCATACAACAAAAATAATGCAACAACAAAAATTAAATTTGAGTTGAATTTTCATCTTAATCGAGTAATGCTACAAACACAATATTGGATGAATGATTGCTTAGTTATGTATGTTAGGACATATGTGATTCACTTGTTAGGAATATATGTCACTATTTTATGTAATTGACTTATCCTTTAACAAAACACACTTTACTTGTATTTGGGTAGATCTAGGATGTGTTTAATACTTCAAGAAACTATGTTTCAAGATTAAGTGTTGAAGACATGCAAGTCTGTCCAAGATTCAAGTTGAAGAAGTGTTGTTCATTAAAACTTGACGGCTAACTCGACAGCTAGCTATTCATCGAGCTTAAGAAGCTGTTCTAGCCCCGTGGCTCGACAGCTGCTCGACAGCACCTCGATAGAAAGCTATCTGTCGAGTTTTATGAAAAACAAAATTCCAATTCTATTTTAACTCTAATCCATGATTATGTGTTTAGGCCTTCTTTTCTTCTAACCTTAAACATATAAAAGGATTATTTTAAAGACCATCAAAGTATACACAAGTTGCACAAGTGTTGAGCAAAGTTTGTTCAAGTAATTTGTAATCAGAGACAAAGTTTTGCCATAGTTCATCATTCTTGTGAAGAAGTTGCTGTGTATGTGCATCATAGGGTTTTGTGACCAAGCATCTTCTTGATCTTCATCGTTGGGATGAACTGAAGAACTTTGCAGCCAACAACCTTCTTTAGTTGGTGATTGAAGTCACGTACTGGGATCCGTGCGTTGGTTAGTCACGTACTTAGGATCCGTGCATCGAAAAGGGAAATTGTCACTACATAACAAGTCCAATTGGATATTGGGGTAAGAGTTCAACTGTAAGTTGGTATAAGGTACTGAGATTCTTTTACTTGTAACTGCTTATTGTGATAATAATGGAATTTCAAGAGTGGTGACCTGAAAATCACCCGGTGGGGTTTTTGTCGTTAGGTTTTCCCCATTCGTAAATAAATCACTGTGTCATTTATTTTCCGCTGCATATTTAGTTATTTGGTGATTTGTTTGTACTACCATGTGTTTGCATATTAATTAACTTAATTAATTCACTTGCCTAAATTAATTGGTTAATTTATCACAAGGGGTCGATTTGTTTTTGGCCTATCAAGTAGTATCAGAATAGACATACTCTGATTAGGGTTTAATCTCTGCTGTGTTGATCCATTGACCCCTGTTTGTCATGGATAGAGAACAGTCATTAATCATACCTCCTTTATTTGATGGCACTAACTATACATACTGGAAAGTATGCATGAGAGCTTTCTCGCAGTCTTTAGATGAGAAAGTATGGCAAGCTGTTGAGATAGGCTGGACCAAGCCGAAGGAAGCGCCGGCCTACTGGGATGATGCCAAGATCAAAGCAGCAAACTTCAACAGCAAAGCGTTGAATGCCATATTCAGTGCAGTCACCAATGAGGAGTTCAAGAAGATATCCTCCACTGAAACTGCTAAGGAAGTATGAACCATCCTCCAAACATAGTGAACTCAGCTTCAAAGGCGGTTAAGGATTCAAAACTTCAAAGGCTCACTACAAGCTTTGAAGAGACTAAGATGGAGGAGGATGAGTTGTTCGATGAGTTTTATGCCAAGCTTAAGGACATAGTGAACTCAGCTTTCAATCTTGCGGAAACCATTCCTAAACCTAAGATTGTAAGAAAAGTGCTCAGATCTTTACCTGAGAGATTTCATGCTAAGATAAAGGACATTGACAAGATTCCTTTGATAGAGTTGGTTGGAAATCTACAGACCTACGAGCTAGGGTTGACTAGGATTGGCAAGACGGGTAAAGGCAAGAGCATGGCATTGAAGGACAAGAGCAGTGGGACAGATGAGTCTTCAGATGATGAAGATTCTAAGATGAAGTCCTACATCATCAGGAAGTTCAAGAAGTTTATGAAAAATGCCAATGGAAAGGGCTTCAACAAAGACTGTAGGCAATCCAGTTCTTCTCAGTTCAAGATCCAAGACAAAGGGACGCAGGATGCAAGGGATGGCGGTCAGTACACTATTCCCGCAGGACCTAAGTACTTTGGGTGTCAAGACTTCGGTCACATGAAACGAGAGTGTCCTACATATCTCAAGAGCATTGGGAAGAGCAAGGCACTTGCTGCTACCTTGAGTGACATTGAGCCTGAGGATGATTCCGACAATAAGAATGACGGAATCTTGAATGCCTTCACTGCCACTGTTAATCCTACTGATGGGATTGTTGAAGATGTGGTTGAAGAAGAAGAATTGGTGGAATCCAAGTTTGAGAAGATGGATGATCAAGATGATATCCATACAGCCTATGAGAAATTATACAAGCTTTCTGAGAAACATGAGAAACTTTACAGGTTGACCACCAAGAAGCTCAGTGATGTGTAAAATGATCATGAAGAGCTTTCCACAAAGTTTGATGAGGCTAATCAGACTATTGGAGCATTGAGGTACAAGAACAATTTCTTAGCTAAGAAGACCAAGAAGCTTGAAGCAGACCTGTTTCAAGTAAGAGCTCAATTGGAGAGGACTTCAAATGCAAAACTTGATGAGATGCTCAGTCTTTAGAAATCTGCTTCTAATCAAACAAGTTTAGGATATGGTTTCTCTTCCTCTAATACTGCTTCTACTAGTACTACTGTTTTTGTTCCTCCTAGCAATAATGTTGAAATTGAGAATAATAATGTTTAAACTGTTTTAGCTAGTGAGAACTTAGACAAGGGAAAATCTATCTTAGGCTCACTCTCTAAGCAAGATAAGAAGGAAGTTAAGAATCCCAAGGCTAAGAAGGCTAACTCTCAAAAGCCTAAACAAAAGAAGCAGCATCTCTATCATCATTGTGGAGTTGCCGATCATACTCAACCAAATTACTATAAGTGACTTGCAACCCAACAGAGCAACGGCATGATAGCATCTGGAAGCCAGAATCAGCTTCAATCCTCTCTTGCTCCCCTTGGAGATCTTCTCAAAGCCCTCATGTTCCTTTCGAACTTGAACGATTTTAATTCTTCCCCCTCACCGCCGGTTCAAGGGTTTAATCAAAGGAAATGTTCTTCCAAGGTATGGAAGGAAAAGGACTCCAAGTGATTCTATCACTTTTCTCTCTATCTTTTCTTGTTTTAGTGTGTGCATTAGTTGTGTGTTTTGTTTCAAATTTTGAGTCATTCTAGTTTTTATACTTTGCATTGTTTAACTTGTTTTTGTTTGTTCTCAGTTTTGATTATTTTGTTTTTAATATAAAAATTAAAAAAATTGAAAAATTAGAAAAATACAAAAACAGTGTGTTATGTATACATTGGTACTTGTGTACCTTGGATGGCCATTGAAACAAAGTTTTCTAAATTTTGTATCTCTAGTAACTTAGATGAGCATCTCTATGCACAACTAAACAAATGAGCTTTGTGACTCTTATTTGTGATGAGTAAGATTAAGTTATCTCTTATACTTAACACTTGTATCACTCTTTTTGACGGAAAGGACTAGAAAATCCTAAGAGAAAGGCATAAATAACTATCTCATCACTGTTGCCCGTCAATCATAATATGACACTTGTATGTTTCGGCATAGCAAAAGTGCAGTGTCAATGACATTTGTGTGTTTCAGCATAGCAAAATTGGAATGTCAAATGCTTACCATCATTGGGTATTTCTTTTATCTTTCTTATATGTCCATGCATGATTTGCTTAAATAAAATATGCAAAGAAAATGAAAAGCAAAAAGATCAAAAATGCTTTAAATATGATTGCAAGCGTGTACTCTAAGAGATGTGGGAGTTATAGGATATACCTCGAAGGTGATAGTCCCTATCAAACAATTATGATTGTGTGTGAGTTAAAGTGATTTTCTCATATCTCAAATCGTCATAACATGTATACACTTATGTAATCTTACGATATTTTTCACACACAACAAACAACATTCTTTGCTACTTTTGATATATGTGCAAGTACCAGTGATTTGGCCATCATAAAGTTTTACATGTGTTAATGTATGCTCACTAAACTGTCTTGACTTGTTTTTGAAATATAAAATTGGTTAGACTTGTTTAGTGTGTATGTATGTTTTTAGGATCCATGTGCTTAAGATTTTTGTTGAGAGATGATTTTGAGACTTAAAATGTTGATTGGATCCTTGGTTAAGTTGCATGCTTGATTGCATTCATATCTGTGTTTTTCCTTTCTTGAAAAACGATTTTTAAGCAATCTCGACACCTCCTCAATACCTCCTCGGCACCTGGCTATTTGTCGAGCTCTTAAGGTCTTTTCTTATCACAATCTCGACAGATCCTCAATAGTTGGTGGATCGAACGAGAAAGTTCTTGGACCCTTAATAGCTTCTCGACACCTGGTGGATCGATCGAGCCTCATCTGTTGTGTCTGATGTTTTTGTACCTCAACACTTTCTCGACATCTGTATCTGTCGACGACAAAATCCTTGACACCTTTCTCGACACCTCATCTGTCGAGCTTTACTAAAGTTCTATATATACTTTCTCGTGCGATCCGAACCTCATTTCTCTCAATCTCTTTCTCGATACCTCCATCTTTTCACCTCCCCAACCTTTCTCACTCACTCTTAACCTCTTTCCCAAGGGATTCTCGAGCTTAATCAAGTTTTTCCTCACTTGGTATGTCTCTAATCCCTCATTTTCATGCATTTCATTCTTTAAAACCTAAGTTTTTGGGGATTTTGAAAAATTTTGGGGTTTTTCAAAATTGATGAGTGTTTGTTGAAATTTTGGGCTGGGTTTTGCTTAAATGAGTTTAAATCTCATGCATTGCATCACATTAGCATAATAACAATATTATCATGCATTTTAGATGTGTGCAATTGATTGTGTGCTGGTAGGATTGGATTAGGCTGAGCCTATGATGCAATTTCTTTTGCATATCACATGTTCATGCATTCCACATGCATATGTATTTTCTTTTCAATATACTTGTTATATTTGAACTGCTTTGGAGCTTTTTTGATTGTCTTTCTTTCTTTCGCTCCCTCTTTCTGTTTACGTTAGTTGTGTCTATGACACCTAAGCGTAAGTCAGCTCCGTCCCAAAACCCTTTGCGTTCTAGGACATTGTCTTCTTTTGATCCTACTTCTTCTCATATTCGGTTTCGTGATGAGAATGCCCGAAAGGATTTCTCAGGGAACTTTTCTCGATGAGGTGTTCATTCGGAACGCCGAGTCATTTTGGCGGACTTCGCTGACACTAACCTTCCCACTGTCATTCATAGTAGGGGATGGGAGCCACTATGTGATGATCCAGTCACTTGTCCGACCATGCTGATCTAGGAGTTTACTCCAACATGCATGGTTTCGATTTTTCAGTACCTCTCTTTTCTACTCGCGTTTGAGGTATGCACATTATAGTCACATCACATCTTGTTGCGGATGTGCTTCATGTTTCGAAGGTAGAGCATCCTAACTACCCCGGTTGTAAGCGTCTGCGGATTGTGTCCAAAGACGAGATGATTTCCGCTTTCTGTTAGCGTTCCGCAGATTGGGGTGATCATCAGTTCACACCATGTCGGCCTTTTGCTAAAGGTCTTAGATTCATGAACATGGTAATGACTTTTGTTTTGCACCTACTTTCTCACTATAACTTTATCACAGAGCCTCGTGCTCGATTTTTGCTTTCTTTATTAGAGCACTTTACTATAGATTTTCCTTCACATTTCATTTTTTCTATCTTAGATGTGTATAGGGATATGGCTACAATGCGGATTCTATGCCATTTTTCTGTTCCTTTTCTCTCTTCCGACCATTTTCCTGTCATGTGTGCCATAGTCTACGCTACCGTTAAACGTAGCGAGGCGTAGTTTCGGTCTCGACAATCGAATTCAGCAGCTCCTCCCTCCCATTCTGCTCCGTCTCGTTCTGCTCCATCCACATCCGCTCCCTCTTCTTCTTCAGGCGATGTGACTCTAGGAGACATCATGGCACAGCTGCAGTGCATGGATGCTCGCCTTGATACACTCTCTACGGAGTTGTATCAAGTGAACGTTCATGTCGGTCGTATTGCACGACGACAGGCAACCATGGGTGGTTATGCTCATGAGGCTTCTCCTTCACCACCTTCTTTAGTGGCTTCTAAGTCTGAGGATGATGATGATGATGATGGTGGTGATGACGATGATGCTTTGGATGATGATGATGGAGATGCTAGCTCTACCGATGAGATGTCTACTTGACACTCTTACCCTTTGTCACTCGTGACAAAAAGGGGGAGTAGTAGTTTTGGATATGAAAGTAGTCATTCTTAGAGGGAGAGTTAGTATAGGACATTTTGTTAGGGGGAGTGTTGATATCTGAGGGATGTAGTGAGGATTATATGTATCTTTTTCTTTTCTCTATTTTAGATACATTTGTTCTTGTACATGGGTCTTGTGACCATTTTGACATACATTGTACTTAACTTCTTTTTATATGTTGATGTATGTTTCTTTCACCTACCCTTACATGTGTTGTTTCTTTTCTCTCTTTATGCATATGCTTCTTATTACGTGTATGCAATCTATTATTTCTGTTTAACACAAAGATGCCTTGATGAGTTTTGTTTAAAAGTGTTTCAGAACTACAGGTTGTCAAAGTCTACTTGCCATAAACTCTCTTCTTGCAAAGTTTTTCAAGAGTTTGTGTTAGGATAGATTTTATTGTATTCAACAAGTGAATATGAGTTAAGTGATTTATGACTTTTCTCATATGTTCATTTGTTTGTTGTGGTTTTGTCACGGATTGCCAAAGGAAGAGATTGTTAGGACATATGTGATTCACTTGTTAGGAACATATGTCACTATTTTATGTGATTGGTTTATCCTTTGACAAAACGCACTTTACTTATATTTGGGTAGATCTAGGATGTGTTTAATACTTCAAGAAATTATGTTTCAAGATCAAGTGTTGAAGACATGCAAGTCTGTCCAAGATTCAAGCTGAAGAAGTGTTGTTCATTAAAACTCGATAGCTAGCTATCCATTGAACTTAAGAAGCTGTTCTAACCCTGTGGCTCGACAATACCTCGACAGACAGCTATCTGTCGAGCTTTATGAAAAAAGAATTCCAGTTTTGTTTTGACTCTAATCTGTGATTATGTGTTTGGGCCTTCTTTTCTTCTAACCCTAGACATATAGAAAGATTATTTTAAGGGCCGTCAAAGTGTAACACAAGTAGTAGAAGTGTTGAGCAAAGTTTATTCAAACAATTTGTAACCGAAGACAAAGTTTTAGTTCATCATTCTTGTGAAGAAGTTGCTATATATATGCATCGTAGGGTTTTGTGACCAACCATCTTCTTGATCTTCATCGTTGGGATGAACTGAAGAACTTTGTAGCCAACAACCTTCTTTAGTTGGTGATTGAAGTCGTGTACTGGGATCCGCGCATTGGTTAGTCACGTACTTGGGAGTCGTGCATCGAAAAGGGAAATTGTCACTATAGAACAAGTCCAATTAGGTATTGGGATAAGGGTTCAATTGTAGGTTGGTATAAGGTATTGGGATTCCTTTATTTGTAACCGTTTGTTGTGATAATAGTGGAATTTCGGGAGTGGTGACCTGAAAATCACCCGATGAAGTTTTTGTTATTAGATTTTCCTTATTCATAAACAAATCACCATATCATTTATTTTCCGCTGTATATTTAGTTATTTGGTGATTTGTTTGTGCTACCACGCGTTTGCATGTTAATTAACTTAATTAATTTATTTGGCTAAATTAATTGGTTAATTTATCACAAGGGGTCGATTTGTTTTTGGCCTATCAATGTATATAGAAGAGATGTAACTTATAGCATTGGTAATGAAACTATCATATAATGAATTCAAAATATGAAAACTCTTAGAATGAAATTATAAAACTTTATATATTTGCATGCATATTTTGTGATGTTGATATATTCAAGTTTTTTATTATTAAATTTTATATAATTTATGTTTCTTATGACCACTCTAAAAAAATTTTCTGGGGCTGTCATTGGATATATTAGTAAAATGATATTTAGTTAAATGAGTCAAATGAGTTTCGTGATTTGAACATAAACACAACATGTTTATTAAACAGACCAGTAGTATCAACCTAAATATGACATGAACTCATTAAATTTCAACACATAACTCGCTAACTTTGTGTCGTGTTGTATCGCATCTTATTCATGGGTTGTGTCGAATTTTGTCCCCTAACTTGGGTATATGTTGTGAATAATGATTAATATACTATTGGAAAAATGTGATTTAATTTTAGTTAACCAATTAAAAAGGGTTAAAAAGACAAACAAACCTGAGATATCACAAATAGAAGTAGAATATTAATCAAAATCAAACTCTTTTTTGTCTCTCTATTTAACCTATGTAGTAAATCCTGATTAGTTGGGTCTTATCAACCACTTTGAATAAAATAAGAGTAAGTGCTTTAATCAAATATGCACTATACATTTTGTTCATATCAATTTCTTTTTCTTTTATTCTCAAAAAAAAAAAAAAAAAAATCGTTTTCTTTGAATTCCATTGAAAACGTGAAATATTTCAATTTATCTTATTTTCATTTTCATTTTCGTATCCTTCCTTTTTTTTTTTTCCCCCTTTCCTTTATTAAATTTTTTTTGGTTGCCATATTATGTTACTGAATGCTGTTGAAATAGATCAATTTATTTGAGTGTATCTTGAATGATTCATGCATGTTTGATTAAAAAATTGGGAAAATTATACTTTACTAACCTAAATTACACTTTGCACTCTGAACTATTTGAATGTATGTTTTGCACCCTAAACTATGACCATTGTTAAACTTTACACCCGGGTATTAATTAATTTTATTGTTATGTTGAATGGCAATCTATAGCATGCGACTTGCACATGAGTTTTGCTTAAGTGGCACAACATTTTTTTATTTTTTTTATACAAGATAGAAATTTTGCTCTAGCCTAATCTAAGTGTATATGTGTGAATCTCCCTCTTGGAGACTTGAATCCCGGCCCTTGCCTCCCACACCCTACAAGCACTTATATTTGTGGAGTGACCAATGCACCAAGGGTGTGCAGTAGTGCTTAAGTGGCACAATATTAAAAGAACAAAAACCCCTCTTCCCAATCAATTAAAAACAAAAAATTCTTTATTTTTTATCCCTTCTCTCTCTCAGAGTAGCTCAACCACCTCTACCAGGACAAAATCCATAAGTCCCCAAATCAAAATTTGTTGAAAGCCGTACTGCAAGGAGAAATTTACTTTGTAAGTGAACCGTTGCATTGATTTCAAAGAGTGCAAAAGATCTAATCAAGAAGATGCTGACAAAGGACCTAAAAAAGCGAATTACGTCCGCATAAGTTCTTGGTATTAAATCCTTATGTTTTTCATAGAGCAGTCAAAACTCAAAAGTTAAATTTAAGAAAAGTTTAAGTCGTTGTATTGTAATCTCTAGAGATATTATTTTATGGTTGTTCAATTCTCTTCAAGAATTTGTTTTAAGTAAACTACTTAATCTGTATTTTATGTCCATCAAATAAAATCCTTTTCATTTACCTGCTATATTACAACATAGAAAATATCTTTTTTTGGCAATAAAATAGAAAATGGGCATCACTTTGCTGCTACTTATTCAAAAAAGTAAGAAAGAAAAGCTCCCCGGTGGTAAGGTACTTCATTTGTTCAGAACTTTGAATAAATTTTGATTTGGGGACTTAGGGATTTTGTTGTTGAAGAGGATAAAATATAAGCCTGACGGGCCTATGGTAATGGGCTTGCCGGATAGGAACTGTTGGGCCGATGTAGAGATGATCCAACGCTCATTGAAGGCCCATCGCTGAAGGACACAGTAAGGGCCCTTGATCTAAGATCTCTATCGCTCATTGCCTAAAAATGCCCTAGAATCCCAATATGGAAATCCGAGCACAAGGGTGATTCTAGAAGACACGCACACTGAAAGTAGATCTCCTCTATAAGGAAAAACCTTGCTCACCACGTTCGGAAAGACTTGAAGTAGAGTCCCATATGGAAAAGACTTCTACACCAAGAAGGAAAAGCCGACTCTCTACTACTATAAAAGCCCTAATACCCTCGCAAATCAAGGTACGCATAATTGATCCTCTCTAGCACTCTAGAGTTGTGAGAATAGTTCTAACTTGACCTTCGGAGAGTATTTGGCCGGCACCACACCGGTGCTCTCTAAGGTTTTCGGTTATTTTGTTGTGCAAGTTCGCTTTGAGTCGCGAGTGCTGTGTAACCTATTGGTAATATTTTCGACATCATCAATTAGCGCCGTCTGTGGGGAACGTAGCACATTATTGCTTCCTAGACAAAAGAGTTACATGGTACTCACTCGCTCAATGGCGACCACTAACAACGTTCAAGAAGAAGAAGCCCCCACGACTGCTCTTGAGAGACAGGTCAGGACGCTCCCCACAGCCATGGAACGCCTCACCAAACAAAACCATGACCTAGAAGAGCAGCTGAACCAGAAAATGCGGCTCCCAATAACCAAGGAACAGATCAAGAAGGGACCAACGCTGAAAGGAGGAATCAAGAAGGACCACAGGCTAGCAACGCCCAAGCAGACCAGAACGATGGGACACGAGCCTTCCTTCTCTTGCAGATACGGCTCCGCCATCCATCATAGCGGAGATGCAGGCGATAAAGGAACAGATGGAAGTGATGATGAACGCTCTCAAGGGACGAGTGTCCAGTGATCTTAACGACCTTGTCAACAGGACTGACTCGCCATTTACGACAACCGTCAACTCCTTCCCCCTGCCAAATAAGTTCTGCATGCCACATATGGATAGTTATGACGGGATCAAGGACCCTCTAGATCACCTAAAGACCTTCAAGACCCTGATGCACCTTCAGGGAGTAGCGGATATGATTATGTGCAGGGCCTTTCCTACAACCTTAAAGGGCGCAGCAAGAATTTGGTTCAGCTGGCTAGCACCCAACTCCATCAGCACCTTTAAGGAGCTAAGCGATCAGTTTACTACGCACTTCATCGGAGGACATCGGTATAAGAAGTCCATAGCTTGTTTAATGAATATCAAGCAGCGAAAGGAGGAGACGTTAAGGGCCTACATATCACTCTTCAATAAAGAGGCACTCTCGATCGACGAAGCTGACGCCAATGAAGGGGGGTAAGTTTTTGTTCTCCCTATACAAAAATGACCCAAAGACCATGTCAGAGGTGTTTTACAGGACCACCAAATATATGAACACTGAAGACGCGCTGTTGGCCCGAGAAGAGAGGCCCAAGAAAAGAGAGAGACAAGAAGACACCCGACAGGACCAGGGGCGGAAGAAAGGCAAGGTAGGAGATCGAAGGGAGGAGAGACGCCCTAAACCCATGGGGGGAAGATTCACAAGTTTCACCTCGTTAACCGCCCCGATAGACCAAGTCCTACTGCAAATTAAGGACGAAAGGGTCCTAACGTTCCCTGGAAAGCTGAAGAGTGATCCCAACAAACGATCTAGGACAAATATTGCCGCTTCCACCGTGACCATGGTCATGACACAGCCGATTGCTACGACTTGAAGCAGCAGATTGAAGCCCTTATCCGATAAGGAAAGTTGCAAAAGTTCGTCAGCAAGGAGAGAACATATCCACCCCCACAAGAACAGCACCCCAGGCGAGAGAACGAGCGACCAAGATCCCCCATAGGGGACATAAGGATGATAATCGGAGGAACAGCTGCAGCCGGGTCTTCAAAAAAGGCTTGCAAAACATACCTCCGGATGGTACAAAGCGTTTAGCTGACAGGCACAGTACCGAAAATAGCAAGGAGAGAAGGGCCCATTATCGGGTTCTCAGAAGAAGATGCACGATGCTTGCACCATCCACATGACGATGCTCTTGTCGTCAGCATGCGGGTAGGAGATTACAACATGCACAAGATGTTGGTCGACAACGGCAGCTCAGCCGACATCTTGTATTATCTGGCGTTCGAGAAAATGAGGGTGGATAAGGAGCGATTAATACCGACGAACGCCCCACTCGTTGGTTTTGGAGGAAGCCGGGTATTCCTTTTGGGCGCGGTCACATTGTCAGTGACGATAGGCGATTATCCCCAGCAAATTACCAGGAACGTAACATTCCTGGTGGTCGATTGCTCGTCTGCCTACAATGCTATCCTCGGACGACCCACGCTCAACTCGTGGAAGGCGGTAACCTCAACTTACCACCTAATGATCAAATTTCCTACGGATTATATGGTAGGAAAGCTGCGCGGAAGTCAAATGGCCGCATGGGAATGCTATGTGGCCATGATAGAGATGGAAGACCAAGTCCAGGCCTTGAACATAGAAGAGCACCGAACGGTGACAGAACCAACAGAGAAGCTAGAGGAGATAACTCTTGACAGCTCCAATCCAGATCGAACAACCAAGATCGGAACGCTCGCTAACCCTGCAATCCGTCAAGAGCTAATAACTTTCTTAAGAAGCAATCAGGACGTGTTCGCCTGGAGTCATGACGACATGCCAGGAATAGATCCCGCGGTCATGGTACACAAATTAAATGTGCTGCCTTCCTTTTCACCGGTCCGACAGAAGAAGAGAGTGTTCACCCCGGAACAAGACCGAGTAATTGCAAAAGAAGTCCACAAACTACAAGATGCAAGCTTCATTAAGGAAGTCTACTATCCCGATTGGCTGGCGAATGTAGTAATGGTTAAAAAAGCGAGTGGCAAATGGCAGATGTGCGTGGACTTCACCGATCTTAACAAAGCGTGCCCCAAAGATAGCTATCCCCTTCCAAGGGTCGACGTCCTAGTAGACTTGACGGCTCAACATCAGTTACTAAGTTTCATGGATGCTTTCTCAGGTTATAATCAGATCTGCATGCACGAAGCTGATCAAGAGAAGACTTCGTTCATAACCAGTCAAGGCTTCTTCTACTACAAACTAATGCCATTAGGCCTAAAAAATGCGGGCGCAACATACCAAAGGCTGATAAACAAGATGTTCGCGCAGTAAAATGGGAGGAATGTCCAGGTCTATGTCGATGGCATGCTAGTGAAGAGCCGAAAGGAGGAAGACCACCTGAAAGATCTTAAAGAAACATTCGGCACGCTTCGATCCTATAACATGAAGCTCAATCCGGGAAAGTGCGCCTTCGGTGTAACAGCAGGAAAATTCCTAGGATTCATGGTATCTCAAAGGGGGATTGAGGCTAACCCGGACAAAATCCAAGCCATAATAGAGATGGCTCCCCCGTGGAATGTGAAGGAAGTAAAAGCCTTAACGGTAAGATAGCAGCATTAAATAGATTCGTGTCGAGAGCCACGGACAAGTGTTTGCCCTTCTTTCGCATGTCAAAGAAGTCTTTCGAGTGGACGGACGAGTGTCAGTGAGCATTCGAGGAGTTAAAAGCCTATCTATCTTCACCACCTCTACTGAGCCCCTTACAACCAGGTGAAGAACTCTTCCTCTACTTGGCTGTCTGCCCTGTCGCAGTTAGCGCGGCCTTAATTAGAGAAGAGGATGGGGTACAGAAACCTGTATACTACGCCAACCAGGCGCTCCGCGGTGCCGAAGAAAGATACCCACCTATGGAGAAACTTGCCTTTGCATTAGTCACAGCGGCTCGCAAGCTTAAGCCCTACTTTCAAGCCCATACAGTGAACGTAATGACTGACAAGCCCTTGCGAAGGGCATTGAGCAATCCTGAAACTGCAGGTCGACTAACGTTATGGGCAATAAAGTTGAGCGAGTTTGATATCAAGTACCGCCCACGTACAGACAGATCGTAGCCGACTTCATAGTAGAATTTACTCGTGAAGAAGACAAGGGGGCAGAAGGGTCCCCTCATTGGAGCATATATACCGACGGATCATCCAATAGATGAACCAGGGGAGCCGGCATCGTACTGCTATCACCTGAAGGAGATAGGATTGAATGTATGGTCCGTCTTGACTTCCCCACCACTAACAATGAAGCGGAATACGAAGCAGTGGTAGCAGGCCTCGACCTAGCCAGAGCCGTAGGAGCCGTGAGCGTAGTCCTTTACTACGACTCTCAGGTCATGACCAATCAAGTGAACGAAGATTATGAATGCAAGGGGGCAAGGATGAAGAGATACCTTAATCAAGTAAGGACAAGAATCGACGACCTGGAAGCCAAGATCATCCAAATCCCCAGGGGAGAAAATGAGCTCGCCGACCGCCTAGCCAAAACCGCATCAGCAGAGCATATGATAACCCCGGGTAATGTGCTTTCTTTTGTTCAACTTTCTCCACTAATAGATCCCAGCAACATGCAGGAAATATGCTCCGAAAGCACCTGGACCACACCGATAGTTTCGTACTTGAGGAATGGGGTACTGCCAGACGAAAATGAGGCAACAAGAAAATTGAAGGTCCAGGCAGCAAGGTTCGTCTTGATAAAAGACATCCTGTACAAAAGAAGTTTCTCCCGTCCATATCTAAGATGCCTGGGTGCCGAAGAGGCAGACTACGTAATGAGGGAGGTATACGAAGGGATCCGCGGGAACCATTCTGGATCAAGGTCGTTGGTGCACAAACTGGTACGAGCTGGGTATTATTGGCCCACCATGCAGAAGGATGCCAAGGCTTACGTTAAAAGCTGTGACAAATGCCAAAGATTCAGCAATATTATCAGGCAACCAACCGAAGAGCTGACCCCGATGATGGCTCCATGGCCGTTCGCTCAGTGGGGACTCGACATTATGGGACCTTTCCCAACAGTGGTACGACAGCTGAAGTTCTTGGTAGTGGGTATCGACTACTTTACAAAATGGGTAGAAGCGGAAGCTTTGGCCACCATTATGGAGAAGAACATTAGAAGTTTTGTCTGGAGGTGCATCATATGCAGGTTTGGTATTCCTAGAGTCCTTGTCTCGGATAACGGGAAGCAATTCGACAACGACTACTTCCGAGATTTTTGCTCATAGCTAGGGATAAAGAACCACTACTCATCCCCCGCCCATCCTCAGGATAATGGCCAGGTTGAAGTCACGAACCAATCCCTGCTTAAAATTATCAAGACTTGGCTCCAGAGGGCAAAGGGCATATGGCCTGAAGAATTGCCGAGCATACTATGGGCATACAGGACGACAGCGACGACCCCAACAGGAGAGACACCATTCCGACAAACGTACGGGAGCAAGGCGGTCATCCTGGCCGAAGTTGGGCTCACAAGTTACAGGGTTCACAACCATGACGAGAGCAGGAATGACGAAGCAATGCGGCCACAGCTGGACCTGATAGACGAGATTAGGTCTGCGGCAGAACAAAGGCTCGCTAGATACCAGGATTGCATGGCCAGACACTACAACTCTCGGGTCCGACACAGAGACTTCCAAGTAGGAGACCTCGTACTCAGGAAGGTCATGGGTGCCACTAGAGACCCTACACAGGGAAAGCTCGGCCCCAATTGGGAAGGACCTTACCGAGTTACGTCATGGCAAAGGAAAGGAACCTACCACCTGTAGACGATAGACGGAAAGAAGCTACCGCATCCATGGAATGCCGAGCACTTGAGAAAGTACTACTAGTAATAGTAACACGGCGAACAGCAACGATCCCCCGATTGACCAGTTTATTAAGTTTTTTAATTATTAGTTTTTCTTCAACTATTTTTGCTACAATCTATTCGTGCCTTTTTAAACCCATGGGGGCAGGTACTTTTCCCTTACGCATTTCTATTAAGAATAATAATCAGATACAATTTTGATTTTCTACATGGATTTGTTATTATTATTATTGTCCAAAACGTGGACGGATCATTCCACGAGGATGACGATTTGAAGTCCAAAAAATGGATGGTTACAAAACAAGTCCACAAAATGGACGGATCATCCTCCAAGGATAACAATTTGAAGTCCAAAATGGACGGATACAAAATAAGTCCACAAAGTGGACGGATCATCCTCCAAGGATGACAATTTGAAGTCCAAAATGGACGGATATAAAACATGTCCACAAAGTGGACGGATCATCCCACGAGGATGACGATTTGAACTCCAAAATGGATGGATCCAAAATAACTCCACAAGTGGACGGATCATCCAACGAGGGTGACGAGTCTAGTCCAAAGCGGACGGATATAAAAGCAAGTCCAAAAAATGGACGGTTACAAAACAAGTCCACAAAATGGACGGATCATCCTCCAAGGATGACAATTTGAAGTCCAAAATGGACGGATACAAAATAAGTCCACAAAGTGGACGGATCATCCTCCAAGGATGACAATTTGAAGTCCAAAATGGACGGATATAAAACATGTCCACAAAGTGGACGGATCATCCCACGAGGATGACAATTTGAAGTCCAAAATGGACGAATCCAAAATAAGTCCACAAAGTGGACGAATCATCCTACGAGGATGACGAGTCTAGTCCAAAGCAAACATATATAAAAGCGACTCCAAAAAATGGACGGATGAAAATTTAATGATTAACTCGGACGGGTTTCCAAAGAATGAATTCTTATGACAAAAACCGTACCTATACATGCCAGACCCAATAGTAACAAAGAAGTGGACGGGTGTAAATAGGTCCCCACAATGACAGAATTCAAGGGCAAAAAAATAAAATAAAATAAAATAAAACATTCAGCATATAAAACGGAGTGAACGGATGCATTCGACAAAAAATAGGCCCTTAAAAGGCAATGTTTACATATCATCAGCAACGGATGAAAATTGTTCTCCAAGTACATAAAAAAGAAAAATCTAGCTACTAAACTTTATCCTCATTGACGACGGACTGAGGGGCCGTTCCCGTATCAAGCTAAGCTTGTGCAACTTTTGCTGGTGCTGACTCCCCGTCACCAAGGGCATCGTCATCAGCAAAGAGGTCATCAGTATCCTCTGAAGCAGCAGGTACGATGGATGTCTGAGCTGGGTCTTCGACCTTGAACTTTGAAACGTCCAAATCCGGATAAGCTTGCTTGACCTGACGAATGATCAATCCACGAAGGTGTGGCACTTCTCCACCCTCTGCTAGCAGCTTTCTTCTCTTAATATTTTTAAGTTACCTTGCAAACAAAGGTTCTTTTCAGAACAAATAGGTTACGAGCAAGAAGAAATTTAACCTCCGATAAGATAAACAGAATAAAACCATATCGAAGTCCTAATTGTACGACTTTGGTATGATGTCCTTCCAACGTGGATTCACGTAGAACATCGCGCCACCATACGAACATGGTATCTGATTGTGGGGCATTCAATGCACTTGATGTAGACCAGAAAGAAGAGGCTTCCCGTGGGCTGGGGGAGTAGCCGCCTCTTCACTCTCCTTCAGCCGATTCAGATACCGAATCATATCTCTTGGAGAGAGGTGCAGAAGCTCTCTCTTTGACTCAGGAGGGCGTTCCACCACTTCGACTGAGCAGACGAGGGCCATGCTGGATTTCATAAATCTCTTATAAGAGCTCCCATCCATTTCAAGGCCGATTTGGGAACGCTTTACTTTATAAATAGTAGAAATGCGATGAAACAATACTGGTTGGAGTTCCACCGAATGCTCCTATCTCTCGGCAAAGATCGTGTGAGTGTGCAGTTATGCTTCGGATGCTTCGCTATAGAATAGATCGACCTAGTTCCCGTTCTTTTCCGGTGGACTCGCAATCTGAATTTCATCAAACTCGGCGAATCGAGTCTAGGGCTCTTTTTGTGTATGGCTGCTGCTTTGCTTCTATTGCCTGATGAAAGCACTCCAGTCCAGTCGCCTCTTTGAAGTGGCTTGTCAACCACGCTTTCCCTCCCTCAAAACTATACTCCTCACCAAATGCCCAGCATCCATGAAACCTTGATGGAAGGAGTCACCTAGTTCAGTAATCAGGGCATCAGAGTCACGGTACTCACAAACCGCGACGTCCTTAGCCTGACAGACGTCATTTTTCAGTTCTTCTATCTCCTTGTCCTTGCTCTCAAGAGTCTTCTTTGCTTCTTCCGTCACCTGTTCAAGGTTTTTCCTTGCCTTCTCAGAAAGTTCAAGCTTCCTCTCCATCTTGGGTTTCCAGTTTCGCAACTGAAGAAGTTCTTCCTCCGTCTGCTCCGCTTTCGCCCATACACGATCCAGGGCCGTCTCATGGCTAAGGCACCGTCCCATCAGCCCCTTCATCATAACCATTGCCTAAAAAATAATAACATTGGTAGTTATGAAACGAACTGTGGGCAAAAAAGATGTAATTTGCATTGGTAAAGTAGACGGGCTATCTTACCTGTGTAATAGCAAAAAGGCCCGTCTCACCCATGGCCTCCGTAGAATGGTTGCCTAGGTCTTCATAATCCTCCGCCGACATGATGGAGGAAATCTGTTCTAAGGCGTGCTTAGAATCCTCCCGAAGAAGGACGGGCGGCTTCTCTTGATCCTTCAACGACCCCTTCATGAGGCCCTTGCCGACCCCGTGCTTGATTGGAGTGGCCATCTTCGGAGGCTCCGCCATAAGTCCCACGACAGGTTCCAAGGGCACTTTGGCCTTCTTAGCCTGACGATCCACTTTGGGCTGTGTTTTCCTCTTGGCGGACGGATTGCTTGGGCCCGTCACAGAGGGAGCAACATCGCCGGTCTTCTTTGCGGCTTTGGATCTAATCAAAGCTCTCCTCTTGGCGTCGTCCATTTCTGAAACATGGACAGGAATATTAGTTATCAAAATAAGATACATAACTTATCAAGAATAGGGTGATGAACTTACGCCTTCTAATTTGTGCCTCATACTTGACGGCAGCTGGTGTTGGTTCTGGCCCGTCATAATACCAATGAATGGTCTTAAGTGTCACCAACTTTGCCCAAGTCCTTTCCTCCGGCTGGGTCTTTGAGAAGATTTTCTCAAGGGAGGCGAACTCCTTAATATCAACTTGGGGGCGTCGTCTAACTGCAAAGTAGGAAGGACGGTTAGATTGTTTTAAACATACATAATGAAATAAAGTTAAATTTTTAGGACGGTCCATACTAGACGGGTGTAATATGCCCCAAGTGGTGTCGACAGGCATGTAATCCGTGTCCCCTGGACGACACATCCAACTGTCACCCTCTAGGAAGAAGTAACGGCTCTTCCAATCCCTATTTGAGTTCGGCGTGTCATAGATGACCTTCAATAGCGGACTCCTGGGGACGAAGCTATATATTCCCCTAGACCTATCAATTTCGTCCGGACGGTAGCAATGAAGGAACTCCCTAACCGTCAGCCTCTTGGTGCCGTCGGACATTGCGCCGTACAAAATCTCCATCGCTATGAAGACCCTCCAAGCATTAGGGGAAATCTGGTTCACGGATAATCCCAAATATTTGAGGAGCTCACAGTGAAGCGAACTCAATGGGAACCTGAGTCCGGCCTTCAACATTTGCTCATATACCCCGACACCCTCTACCCCTTCATAATAACATCTCTCTGATTTATGGGGTAGACGGATGGAAATATTGTTTGGAATTTGGTAGTTATCCCTAAATGTCTTAAAGTGCTTTTCTTTGATAACAGACGAGAAGTAATTCACCGTCCACTCTGGTAGCATGACGAACTCCCTGAGCCCATCAGCACCGACGACGGATCTAACAATCTGTTCCTCACCATCATCAAAGCCCTTGTCTTGTTCAACCACCTCCGTATCCTCATATGTTGAGAACGAGGAGGAGGAGGACGGACTCCTTTCATCACTAGTACTATCTTGTTCTCTATGACCGGACAGATATACTTCCTCGTAATCCAGCCCGTCACGAACAACCGACTAATTACTGGACGCACTAGACATTTCCTACACGAAACGACAAGAGCCTAAGACTCTGATGGGTCTATATGTCCATAACGGGTGTGGATTGTAAGGAAAATTAAAACAAGATTGGTCTTGAAAAGAACACTTACCAATTTTATGAATGAAACAAGGAAGTATAGCACTGACGATTGAAGCAACTGTACGGATCAGTCCCTGACAAAACGTGACAGATATGCTCTGACAGGTGTGACGGGTAAGCTCTGATAGGTTAATTTTTGCTGAAATGGGAGAAATGAGAGGGAAGACTCCCTTATTTATAAAGGAGATGCACGGAAGTCGAAGCGTCGCTTCGATCCGAGATAAAATCCAATCAAATTACGACACGTGTCATCATCATTAATGACTTTCGTACAGCCTGTCTGTAGTTGGTATGGTCGACGGTCTCCTCGTTTGCACCGTCATCCTAGCTTGCATGGATCCGTCAACCCATTGTAACTATAACCTGAAAACCTCCTTTTTTGTCTTATTGGTCTCATTTCGTCATAAAAGATTATCCGTGACGCCCTTACCTTAGGGTCGTCACCCCATGGTTCCTTTGTTCTAAGCTGACGGACCCTTGGGGTGAAAGGGGCAACTAAAGAGGATAAAATATAAGCCTGACGGGTCTATGGTAATGGGCCTGCCGGATAGGAACTGTTGGGCCGATGTAGAGATGATCCAACGCTCATTGAAGGCCCATCGCTGAAGGACACAGTAAGGGCCCTTGATCTAAGATCTCTATCGCTCATTGCCTAAAAACGCCCTAGAATCCCAATATGGAAATCCGAGCACAAGGGTGATTCTAGAAGACACGCACACTGAAAGTAGATCTCCTCTATAAGGAAAAACCTTGCTCACCACGCTCGGAAAGACTTGAAGTAGAGTCCCATATGGAAAAGACTTCTACACCAAGAAGGAAAAGCCGACTCTCTACTACTATAAAAGCCCTAATACCCTCGCAAATCAAAGTACGCATAATTAACCATCTCTAGAACTCTAGAGTTGTGAGAATAGTTCTAACTTGACCTTCGGAGAGTATTTGGCCGGCACCACACCGGTGCTCTCTAAGGTTTTCGGTTATTTTGTTGTGCAAGTTCGCTTTGAGTCGCGAGTGCTGTGTGACCTATTGGTGATATTTTCGGCATCATCAGTTGTGATGGTGGAGCCATTGATGATTTTGCTTTGGATATTTAGGGTTACATATATTTTGATTTGGAGAGAGGAGCTGCTACGAGAGAGAGAGAGAGAGAGAGAGAGAGAGAGAGAGAGAGAGAGAGCTGAGTAAAAAATAAAGAAAGAAAATTTTGTTTTTAATTGATTGGAAAAAGGGTTTTTGGTCTTTTAACGTTATGCCACTTAGGCAAAACTCACATGCAAGTCATGTGCTATAGTTTTCTTCCAACATAATAAATTAATGCCAAGACGCAAAGTGTAGCAAATGTCATAGTTTAAGGTGCAAAATGTGCATTCAAATAGTTTAGGGTGCAAAGTATAATTAGGGTAGTAAAATGTAATTTCCCCTAAAAAATTGTATGTTCTATTATATAAGTAAATTTAATATATATATACATATTTTCCTTAAGCATTAAAACTCACATGGATTTGAATTTCTCATTAAGTTAGAATCTGACTTAACATTTTTGTATAATTAATTTCTTATTCTTTGTATGGTAGTAATTTTAGGTTTTTTTTTTTTTTTAGAGAGAGTTTCAATCTATGGCGTCTGCTCCTAATAATAGTTCTTTATTATTAGACCAAAATACCAATCTATTTTTGGTGTAGACAGACCTAGATCTCTTATTTAACCATAAAAAACTTTATCAGTTGAACTAACTAGAACCCACAATTTTAAAGCATTTAATTGTGTTTTTCAACATGAATTTCAACATGTATTTTGAAGGGTTGTAATCTGTAACATTATTTTATGAATAGTATCTAGTTTTTTTAAGAAAATTACTATTAGTTAATTAAATCTGAAAGCATAACGGTCACCTAACAGTAATTCTTAGCATCCCGCGCACCCTAATCGCATCTTTGTAAATATTTGTAAAAAGTAAGCCCCATTTATTCACTCAAATGCGAAGCTTAGAGTCTTAAGAGCCTAATCACCAAAACTGAAACTGAAACTGAAAATATTTACCATAAAAAACTTTATCAGTTAAACTAACTAGAACCCACAATTTCAAAGCATTTAATTGTGTTTTTCAACATGAATTTCAACATGTATTTTGAAGGGTTGTTGTGGGGCCCAAGAATTTGCGACTCTAGCCCACTTTACATTAGGGCCCAAGGTCTAAGCCGAGGAGAACTATTGCCGAGAACGCATAATGAAAGTCCAAAAGAGGCCAAAAGATATGGCCAAGGACGATCTTATGCTCAGCACCCCGTAGAACGCCTAAAGGAAAGGACGAGCTCAGTGCAGGAGCAGGCCAAGTGAAAAAGCTGCCAATACAGCAATAAAGAACTCTACGTCTGACAGGTCCATACCCTTCACCATGCTATTCCGCTTTTACAACCACCCTCAACCACTATAGGTATGGGCTGATAGGACAAGTCTCAACCCCAGAAAGTGGAGCTTACACATGGCCACTGGAAGGAGGGTAAATGCTAGTATAAAAGAGAAAGAGAACCAATAGAGTGGGGGACGGGTCGGACAGATTAAGAAGTCCTAAAAAAGGAGAATGAGAAGAACACTAAACTCCTCGGATGAGGTCTAAGGACCGGAACCACTCAGGCCGCACCAGAAAAAGGTTTTGCAAGACACGCCAAGTTCACCCTCATATAAATTTCCATAGAAGCCACGACTAACCGTTGTCCGGTGACCAAGGCCTAGCCTTTTAAGCCCCCACTCTGTAAATTATATTGTTTGGGCCCATAACATGCAAACTCAACATTATTTTGTGGGTCGTTACAAATTATGTCCCTACAATTATAATCTGTAACATTATTTTATGAATATTATCTAGTTTTTTTAAGAAAATTACTATTAGTTAATTAAATCTGAAAGCATAACGGTCACCTAACAGTAATTCTTAGCATCCCGCGCGCCCTAATTGCATCTTCGTAAATATTTGTAAAAAGTAAGCCCCATTTATTCACTCAAGTGCAAAGCTCAGAGTCTTAAGAGTCTAACCGCCAAAACTGAAACTGAAACTGAAAACAAACCAGCATTTGTACAACAACCTCTCTCTCTCTCTCTCTCTCTCTCTCTCTCTCTCTCTCTCTCTCTCTGTGCAGCCAATTTCTCTATAAACTGTACTGTATGTACACTCTCTCTCTCTCTCTCTCTCTCAAGAATCTATCGTATTTCACTGTTTCTCTAGATTTTTTCGCTTCCTGTTCCTGAATTCTAAAAACTCTCTATTTTCTCTCTCTAAAATGGCTAGAATGGCTCCGACTCTCGCTCAACTTTTCGCTCTTTTGAAAAACGATGAGCCAAGCGATGACTCCGAAATCGGAATTCTCTTTGGAACCTCGTCGGAAATTTTGCAAGCAGAGTCACCGGCCGGAGCGAACGAGCTCTCGGTCCGAGAAGCTGAGGTCGCGGAATGGTTGCTTGATCTTCAATACAAGGACAGTTCGGTTTCGGCAACTGAAAATGAGTCAAGCTCGCCTGAGAAAGATTCAGATCCTCTGAATAAGGAAGGTTCAAAAGCGATCGAGAAATCGCCAGATTATATAGAGATTTATCTATATTTGGACAAACCTTCTGGCTCATCGAAAAATGCAAGTCCAAAATCTGAAGAGATATCTCTAATTTCAGAGAAAGGAAGCTTGGAATCAAAAGAGAAACAGAAAGAATCCGAAGAGAAATCTCTAATTTCAATTTCCGAAGGAAGCTTGGAGTCGAAAGAAGAAGAGGAGTCTCTGGAAAAACCGTCGGATTCTTCGGAGAAAGGAGAGGCTCTGACACCGAAGCCAAAGAAGAGTGTGAGGATGAAGTGCAATGAGAACGTGTCTGTGTCAGTGTCAGAGATTCCAAGCATGCCAAAGCTCATGACGCTGAAGTCGTGTCCGAGTGTTGGCATGAGCCTTGAGAGCTTTGATCAGATAGACAATTCACCGATGTTCAGATCCAACGGTGCTAGTGGTAATGGAGAGAGCAATGCCATGGTGGAAGAGGCTTGGGAGCTGCTCAAAAAGTCTTACGTCTACTATAAAGGAAAGGAGGTCGGAACACTCGCAGCTATGGATCCAAGCGCTGAGACTTTGAACTACAATCAGGTACAATAAATACTTCTTTTCTTGGAGTTTCTTGAGAATTTGAAGCATTATCTTGATTTTATGTAAAAAAAAAAAACTATTCAATGCAGTAGTTTCCTCTGTTTCTAAGTGATATTATTATTATTATTATTATTAATTAGGTGTGTATTGTTCTTGAAATGATGATTTATGATATCTGCACTTTTGTAATCGGCTAATAGAGCAATATCTGACTGAGCATTAGTGAATGAATGCAACCCAATTTTTGGAACAGAAGATTTAGGGACATGACTTTTGTGCCGCAATTCTGACGTGGTTCATTTGTAGTGGATCAAATATGTTAATTTGTAACTTAATTTGTTTGCTGATAAAAATTATTTGAATATATGGACTGCTCAATGAACTCTTTTTTGGAGAACCTATAAATCAGACTCTAATGACTTTGAGAAGCTTTTTCACTACTTCTCTGTTACCATTAATAATGGAATGAGAGTGACAAGGTGCCTAGACCCATCTTGGATGATCACTTGGTATATCATTGTGTCTTCTACATGACACTTTGCATCTACTGCAGTTGTATTATCCTAATGGCCCAATTAGATCACATTTATAATGCTTAGACTGTTGTACGTACAAAGTGTTTCAGTAACACTAACAATCCCTGATTTGCCTACCTCCAATTGGCCCAAAAAATATTAGTCATCTGAACTTGCTTGCAGGTTTTCGTGAGAGATTTTTTTCCTAGTGGCTTGGCCTGCCTGATGAAAGACCCCCCAGAACCTGAAATTGTAAAAAATTTCCTTTTAAAGACCCTCCACCTCCAAGGTTGGGAGAAGAGGATTGACAACTTTACTCTTGGAGAAGGTGTCATGCCTGCAAGTTTTAAAGTTCTCTTTGACTCACACCGACTGAAGGAAACTTTGATTGCGGATTTTGGTGGGAGTGCAATTGGAAGAGTTGCACCACTTGATTCTGGGTTCTGGTGGATTATACTTTTAAGATCATATACCAAGTGTACACGTGATTACGCACTGGCGGAGCTTCCTGAGGTACAGAGGGGAATGAAATTAATACTCAATCTTTGCCTCTCGGACGGCTTTGACACTTTCCCAACACTTCTATGTGCAGATGGGTGTAGCATGATTGACAGGAGGATGGTGAGTCTTTTGTTTTCCAATCATTTTCAATAGTTTCCAGAGTAGTATTTGTATGATAGGTTTTTAAGTATCAATTAAAACAATTCGATGCTAATAAAGTTATCATATCTAGTCAATTTTTCACCATCTGTGAATGGTGAGTTTTGACAGTTCACTCGATATGGCTGAGAAGCAATGATATCATAGATTTCTATCTTTCACGTTTGGGCCTAACTGGTTGTGTCCATTTCTCTAAGTTGATGTTCAGCAGTTAGTGGTAGCAATAGTTTGGGTTCCAAGAGAAGTAACACTGGCACTAGAGGATGTTCTTGTGCTTGGTTCTAGCCTTCCTAGGACCCCATTCAATATATGGGTTTTACATTTTCAGTTACTTTTGAATGACAACACTTTGACATGCCTTTGAAACAGGGAATATATGGATATCCAATTGAGATCCAAGCCCTCTTTTATTTTGCACTAAGATGTGCAAGGCAGATGCTGAAACCAGAGCGTGGTGGTAAGGAATTGATTGAGCGAATTGATAAGCGGATCACAGCTCTCAGCTTTCACATACAGCAGTACTACTGGCTCGACTTTACACAGCTAAATAAAATATACCGGTACAAAACTGAGGAGTACTCCCACACTGCTGTCAATAAATTTAATGTCATCCCAGAGTCTATCCCTGATTGGGTGTTTGATTTCATGCCCTTGAGAGGAGGGTATTTGATTGGCAATGTCAGCCCAGCTCGCATGGACTTCCGATGGTTCTTACTCGGGAATTGCATCGCCATTTTGAGCTGTCTAGCCACAGGTGCACAGGCTACAGCGATAATGGATCTTGTTGAGGAGCGCTGGGAGGACTTGGTTGGGGAGATGCCTTTGAAGATTGTTTACCCAGCACTGGAGGGACATGACTGGAGGACTGTGACTGGTTTTGATCCAAAGAATACACGGTGGAGTTACCATAATGGTGGCTCTTGGCCAGGTGAAAATCGTGAACATAAAGCTCAGAATCTAAATTGCATTGCTGCTTGGTATTTATGTTATTTAAAACTAATGTTTCAGATAAACAAACACTTTGGAACCTTACTGTATCTTAGATTCTGATCTCATGCTGTGTTACTTTGTAGTCTTTCTAGTAAATAAACATCATGAATGGATTTTATGTAATCAACTACTCATAACAATCTTCAATGAATGTTTCGTTGTTGTGACTTAAAACAGCATTTGATATGTCTGGCCTTTTTGGTTTAGATATATGGCATTTAACTTCTTAACACTTTGGAGGCAGTATTTCCTTGTTGTTTAGGCCATTCAAAGACAACGCATCAATTTAGAAACCATCAGCTAAGAAATAAACTGCATTTTGATAAACAAGAAATATCTATTCATATTGTGTAACAAGTTTTGTGCTGATTTGGTGGTCGGGAATGTTTTTGTAGTTCTGCTGTGGCTACTTACAGCAGCATGCATCAAGACTGGAAGGCCTCAAATCGCAAAGCGGGCAATTGATCTGGTAGAGCAACGGCTTTCCAAGGATGGCTGGCCAGAGTATTATGATGGTAAGACTGGGCGTTACATTGGAAAGCAAGCCAGGAAGTACCAGACATGGAGCATTTCTGGCTACCTGATTGCTAAAATGATGATTGAGAACCCTTCCAATCTCGTTATGATCTCTCTTGAAGAGGATAAGAGGATAGCCAATCCAAGGCTTACGCGCTCTGCTTCATTTCCACCATAGAGATGAGATTAAGGTTGAATTGCAATAACAGGTATACGGTTATCACAAATGTATAACTTCAGTTATGGGTGGATAGTATCTCAGAATCCCCATTATCTTCTATTTTTTGTGAATGGTGGCTGAAACTGTCCATTTGCTGAAAATTGGAAATAGTTTCCTTGATTAGTTGCTATTACTTGTTGGATATGATCTTAAAGTTTCATTCTTTGCGTAGAAATGCTTTGTTCTTTTTCTGTTGATTTAATAATTTGGTATTAAAGGAGGAATAAAAAAAGTTACGAAAATTATACCCAATCCTTTTCTCTAAATCTTAGCTAAATAAATTATGTCCAAGCCTTTTCTTAAACCTTTAGCTAACTAAACATACTTATTATATAGGAACAAAGATATTGCTCTTTACTTGTTCAGAGAATGTCAGAATGTGTGCTTGATACAGCTGAACCCCAATATGTGAATATCCACGATTATGACATTGGATGTGAAATGATACCATAATTTAAATTAATACTTCAAATTAATATGGCCTTTATTTTTCTTAGATACATTCCATTCTCTATTTTTTGGACAAATATATCTAAAATATGACTCAGTTTTGGGCCCTAAAATCAGGCACCTTGTAGGTTGTAGACCATTAAACTGGATTCTGCAATCAAAACTTTTGTCTTGCTATTCAGAATTGACAAAATCTAACATATCTGTGTATAATATTCCAGATGATTTAGAAAAATTCATGATCATCCAATATAGATATAGTATGCAATTAGAAGATCTACCTATTTTTAAAGGAAAGTTAATCTCCAAAGTCCAAACTGGTTTTGAGAAAAATTTCTCCAACACACTACATGGTCTATTTAATGAGTTATGTGACTTGTTTAAATAATACACATGAATGGTTTATAGATCAACATGTAATTGATTGGAGGCTTGGAGCAAAACTTTGTCCTTTTTTATGCCTCATATTTGTGAGGTATGACTCAAAGTTGAGTACTAGCGGATAATTCTTGGATTTGTTTTGGAATCATTTATGTTTCAGATGGCCATAGATTTGCATGTAAAGAAGGAATGACCAGATTAATTTTCTTCTTTCTTTCTTTTTTGGTTTTCTGTTTTGGATAGGGGAATGTCTGCAATGGATTTTTAGGCTAAAACCAGTTAGTTTCCTTAGCTCTGTACAACTTAACTTCTTGCCTTCTAAGTGCACAACAATGTTCTATGCTTTGTTAATCCTATTAGGCCATTTCTTATGCCTCCTGAATCCAAACGAATCGCTTTGAATATAAGCATAATTTAAGATCATTTTGAGCTAATAGAGTTGTAGGAGATTTATGGCATAATTGCTAGTACTTCATGATTTTTGTGGCTAACAGGAGGCTCTCTGTTGTTGACAATTGACATTAACTTGGTGTCACATGCTGGCCGATATTTAGGGTCCGTTTGGATTGAGCTTATTTTTGCTGAAATTGAAAACTGAAACTGAAAACATTGTAGCGAAATAATTTTTAAATGTGTAAATAGTGCTGTGGGACTCATTTTTAATGAAAAAGTTGCTGAAAAATGTAATTTGTGGGACCCGTAAACAGTGCACGAGTGCACTGTTCACAGTTGACTGATCAACCATTGTGGGCTGAACAAAAAAAAAAAAAAAAAAACGCAGAACAAAAACGCAAACGCCACAATCATTTGAATCCAAACGGGTACTTACTTAGTTTGCAGATTGTCTAAATCAAGCCCAAAAAGTTTGAAGGAGTTGGTTAGTTAGTTAGTTAATCAAACAATAAATAGCTAGTAGAATAACTCATTAATGTTCGCGTTTGACTAGGTTTCATTTAGAAATTTTCTAGATTCAGTTAGTGTTAGTATCTGGCCTAGAACCAGATATGTTTTCCCCAAGTTTTTGGATGAGATATTATTTTCTACAATTGATGAGTACTTTTAAAACAAACTGTTATAAGTGTATATCAGTGCTTGATGCATTGCAAATACAAACTGTTACCGATACGATTGATGAGCATTACTTTGTGCTTTGAATTAGGCCCGAGTCCTCCTTTCCTAACCAAAAATTCGCTGGCAGTAATTATCATCATGGCGTTTGTTGTTGGGTAGGACTTTAGGAAGTTAAGACTCCAGTGCTTAAACATCTCACACCCCACTTGTGAAATGTCAAATGTCATAGTCACTTGCGCAATGGCTACAAATCAGTCGTTTCTTAATTTTGTCTTCTTTCACTCGCTAGATGTTCATCATGTTAATAAGAAAAGAGAGATCATGATTTTTATTATGTCATTTATTCTACTTTTTTTTCTTTTTCCTTTTTTGATAGGCATTTATTCTACTTTCATTTCATGCAAATTCGCCATATCAGTGATTGTTGGGATTGGGGATATTAGAAAGAAAAAAAAAAGGTAATACCAAAGTGTGCGAGGAGATATAAAAAAAACAAAAAAAAAAAAAAAAAAACAAATTAATAACAAATTGTTTATGTGCGCATCCAGGGAATCAAACCCGGTCAGTACCGTGGGAGGGTACTATGATACCACTACACTAGATGCGATTCTTACTGGCACATTTGTATTGTACGTAAATAATTAACAATAAAGTATTTATATCGTCCGGTAGGCCCGCCGACATACCTTTTAAACCGTCTAAAATGCATGAACATTGTTGTCCAAGAGTCTTTCAAAACTGAAAAGCAAGAGAACAAGGGCCTGTTTGGTATATGTGTTTAAAAACTGAAAATTGTTGTTTGAAAATATTTGTGAAAATACGTGTGGGTGAAAAAGTACGTTGAAATGCGTGAAATGTTGTTTAAAAACTGAAATTGGTTGTTTAAAAACACAAACCAGACACCCCCCAAGTTATTGCAATAAATGATTCCAATTTTTCAGGATACTTCTCAAGTTGGAGGAGAAAGGATCTGAACCTTTGACATCTCTTTTGAAAATATTAAAAGATGCTAGTTGAGTTACTAGACTTTTAGCATATATGAGTAAAATTAATATTTGGTACAAGTAAAATCAGTAGTATAAAAATGAAAATAGATTGTGTGTGTGTATAAAGCAAATAACTTAATCATTTTTGGAATGGAGCTGATAATGTTAATTTCTTAGTCAATATAATTTGGAAAGGATTATGTTTTATACACTTTTAAGTAGGGAGGAAGATCCCCCTCAAAAAAAAAAAAAAAAGTAGGGAGGAAGATTTGAATCCGAATGTTTCCATTGAAATATCAAAAATGCTATTTGGCATGAAGAAAATAATTTCACAACACCTATCCTCTATTTTTCTCTAAGGCTATTTCTTGGTGTCTTATATTAAGTAGTTAGTGTTGCTCCAATATATCATAATCTCTAGGAACTTTGTGGCTTAGTTGATGAAGATACAAATCACCTACTATGAACATCAATCAACAATATTACTTTCCATTTTTAGGGGGTGTCCAAGTCAAGTCAAGTTGATTTGAGGCTTAGTCTATCATTCAACATGACCATGTCGGCTAGGGGAGGACGGAAGCCATTATTGATAAAATAAAAACGTTATCTTGACCATTTGGAAGTCCACGGGAGCTGGTCAAATGAAATTGAAACCAATTATGGGGGAATTATGGTTGCAGATTTGGCGATAATGTCACAAATCTAAGCCATCAAGTGTTAAGAGAGGTGAAGAAGTGTTAAGAGAGGTGAAGAGATCTTTGCCAAGTTCTGGTAGAGATGTCACTAGGAATGGGGTTATGAGAGTGCTAAATGGGAGAGAATGTAAGTTTTGGAGTATGGTAATAGAATATGTACAACAAAAACATATTATAAATTAGATTTGTGTAATAGCAATTAAATTCTATATATAAATAATTATATATATACACACACATAACTAAGATGAGGTTGGGCAAGCAAAACTTACACACACATAGCTAAGATAAGTGTTAAGAGAGGTGAAGAGATCTTTGCCAAGTTCTGGTAGAGATGTCACTAGGAATGGGGTTATGAGAGTGCTAAATGGGAGAGAATGTAAGTTTTGGAGTATGGTAATAGAATATGTACAACAAAAACATATTATAAATTAGATTTGTGTAATAGCAATTAAATTCTATATATAAATAATTATATATATACACACACATAGCTAAGATGAGGTTGGGCAAGCAAAACTTGTCCCCATCCTGTCATCTCTTTGGAACAAAAAAAATTAGCACAAAGCAAGATAGATAAAGTGGTGTTGAGATTTTTTAATATCCCTAGGGTTAGGGCCATCCAAAGACCTACTAAACTCGACTCGCCCATCCAATCCAATCTGACCCGAAGACTCATGGATGGTTTTGAATGGTAGGACAATTGATTGCGGTCTTTGATACTTGAAACCAATGATTCTTGGTTCGAGTATCAATTTGGGTGATTTCTCACCTTGCCCAAACCGACCTAATTGAAAATAATATAACAATCCGGCCATATTTAGAGATTGGGTGCCATTCACTCATTGATTGGATCAAAACTCAATCACTTCCCCTCCTTTTTTTTTTTTTTTTTTCCTTTTCATTTTCAAATTCAATATTCAATCCTCTCTCTCTCTCAAAAAAAAAAATAGCTATCATTCACTTGAGTGACTTGGTTATCCATTCAATTGGTGGGTTAAACTCAAACCTGAGCCAATTTTAACCCATGTTTGTGTAGATGTAGGATCTACCTCACATGAGGGGATAAATACATAAAAGATTAGTGTTTAGAGTTCAGACAATCCCAGTCAAATTTATTGACAGCAACATACACCTGTTTGGACGACCCAACTTTCGTCAAAGGTTTGCAGTCCTCATATTGTATGCTCCGTTGCCTTTAAAAAATAAAACAAATAAAAAAAAAATTAACCCAAATGATAAAATAGAAAATAAGAGGGAAGAAATTATTTTTGTTACATCCAATGCATTTAGAAATTTAAAAATTAAAAAAAAAAAAAAACGTCAATTTTCCGGCGAGTACCTATATAACGGACAAAGACGACGTTCAGTCACATTTACATTCACATCCTATCTCTCCTCCTCTCTTTACCCTATCCTCTCTCTCTGAAAACAAAGTCATCAAAGAAACGAAGAAAAGATCCAACGATGGAGAAAAACTGCAGCTTCATATCGTGCGAAAAGATAGATCGTGCGGCCAACTGGGTAGGCTCCAACGTAGCCTCCGCCTTCTTCGCCTCACTGGAACGCTGCTCCTGTATCAACCTCGGCACCACCGACCTCGAAGAAGACGAAATCGACGAGGCCCATGACCGACCTTTCTTGCTCTCCAAGCCCATCATCTCTGACTCTGAACCCAACAAGCCCAAACCCACCATCGCTGTAGCTTCCAATTGAAACCTATATAGAGTTTGTCTGTGAATTATTTTTTTTCTTTCTTGTGTACAGTAAATCCCACGGTTTTTGGGGTTTCAATTTCATTGTTGCTTTATGAAAAATACTAGGTTGTGTTTGCTATTCGTATTCTTTTGTTGTAAAAAATTAATAAAAAAAAATGGGGAAAACAATTTGGTGTCAAGTTTGTGCAATCTGTTGTATGCTAATAGTGCACTTTGATGATGTATGATTTTTTTTTTTTTTTTTGCTAAATTCTATATGAATTTTGGTGGGTGTTGAATTAAATTTTCTTCATTACAATTTTGTTGTTTTGGGTCACTCATTGAAAAGCAATGTGCATTAGCAATCCTAGGAGATCTGAGTTGAGGAAAGCCTGTTTAGTTGTTATTGGGTTGTGATTAATATGGGAAACCTGTAAGTTTCCATATTAATGTGTTTGGTATTGGGTTGGGAGTAAATTTCCATATTAATGTTTTTAGTATTAGGTTGTGATTAATAATCAAAGTACAAGTTCAGTGATTTAGGTCATCATAATAGTACAACCTGTTGTAAATTGTTTATGATATGAAGTACTGAGATTGGAAATTGTTTGTAGGTTCATCAATCCTTGGTGTACTTTCCTGCATTATTTTGAATCATCAGTAACTTGAGGGGAAAGACCCTCATAAAAATGCCAAGTTTGCCTAGGCAACTGCATTTCATGTACCCTAAAACTTGGGATTCTAGGGCTTTGATATCAAAGGAGAAATGTAGTAATGCTAGGTTACGTTTGATTGCATTTGACTCAAATATTGGATGTTTGAATTAAATCACAATCCTTACAGGATATATACCCCAAATTGCTGTGGATGTGATGTGATTTACAAGTAACAATCTAGAACACCTTATTCCATGTTGTAATCTTCTGTGTTTAATACAACCTTGATAGAGGTTAGAGTTGCTTGCATTCGCCACACCCAAAGGCTTGGTTCTCTAAAGACTAAATACTTCTGCTTCTTGCTTTGAGGGAGTAGGTTGTCTAAGGTGGCCTATAAATCTGTCTGCATCCTATGGTTTATGTTACTTCCTATTGTAAAATGTTTGTCAGCAGGAAAAGAGTTGATAACCGGGGTTCCACTGTATGAAAATACAGCAGAGGGTATAAAATTTTGTGAGTCTTATATTTTCTGTATTAGAAGCTGAACAAAGAGAGAAATTTTCACTGCTAATGTTGCTTTTTGTAGCTAGTCCTGATGTTCTTTCTCTAACTTGTAGTTGTTTATTGTGTCTGGTCAACTGGATTCGAACTCACTCTTGTGCAGCAGGTTCCTTATTCAAGCAAGACATGATAGCATTCATAGAATTGGTGGCATTCTAGGATATTATTGGATGATGGGATGTAAGCATGTACATGTGAATGGAGACTCTTCTAGGAATGGAAATGGATTTGAGTCTTTTTCAGATATTATTTTAATTTAGTTTTATTTTATTTTGTAAGTCAATTGTATTTTTATTGTCCAATTATATTTTTATTTTAGGTCCTAGTAGTTTATTAGGTTATTAGTATTTTAATTTTAGAAGCAAGGTTATATTTGTAATAAGAAATTAGGGTTTTCTGTGCCAGTTAGAATTAGGGTTTAGTATTCCTGTATAAGAAAAGTATTGTATTCCAATCAAAAGGAGATTATTTTGATGAAGAAAGATTTCTATTGAAATTGTCTCCATGGTCTAGTGTGGACTCCAACCACCCCTAAGTGTTGACTCCTTCTATTCTTTATTTTTTATATTCTTTAATTTTCTTGTTGATTTTTTTGGTTTGTCCCGCACACTTCTTTTCTTAATTTGTTGGGATATTTATTTCTGTCTTTTATATATATATCCAGGAAAAATGTCACCTACAAATTCAAGGCTAAGACTCGACAGAAGGATCTTGGAAATGAAATGGCAGGTGCAGAGAAGTTGTGGGCAGAGCAGCGGCGATGGTAAGTAATCTTTATGTTGCATTTTTATTGTGTTTCTATGCCATTTATAGATGGGTAAATATGTAACTTAATAATCCCCCCCTCCCCCCCCCCCCCACAAAAAAAGAAAAAAAAAAAAGCGAAGACTGCAAAGGAAAACTTGAATATCAATGAGGCCACCCATAAACGTTCTCTCACTTGGCTGGATTGACGAAAAAGACTCTGCTCATCTAGAAAAAAAATTTAGACACTCAATCCATTAGGAAATCGTTAAGAAACCCATTTTCTCACATGATATCTTCCCAGTCTGGCCAGCATTGCCATGTTCCTATATCCCCTATTAACAGACACACAACAGAACATGTCTACAATGATCTGGAAAAGATGTCCATTTCCTCCAGCAGTGAAGATGCAGGAAAATTGAGGACTCTCTCCTCTCTCATCATTTGCAAAGTGCAAGAGAAGTTGTCTGATAGAATGATTCCCTGTTGAACATATAAATTAGTAGATAGGATCTAGTACAAATGTTTTACCATGGAGATACAATTTTCATTGAACCACCCACTAGTCGAGTATTTTAAGGTGAGGTTGGATAAACCACCTTCACAATAATTTTCATCTTAAATTCCAGCATCGAAGGAAAAGCCCATCTAGTTTTTTAGACAATTCATGTGTAATTTTCAATTTTCTCTACCCAAATCACCAAACAAAATATTCAAAGGGTTGATGCCTTGGTAGGATAAACAACTTCCAAGTGTCTTTCACAAAAATTTTCTTCTTGAATCTGGAATTCAAGTAAACACCTAACTGGCAATGTAGATAAACAAGTCATGATACAATGTCCAGAAGACTTCCCCCAAAATGTTTTAATGAACAGAAACCCGTTGCTGCTTGACATGAATGTACAGATGCAAATACTCGAGGTTCTAAATCTTTCTAGAGTGAGTCATATATACAGTGAAATTGATTGTTTCAACTAGATGGTTACATGAGTTCAATCAAAATTAGGTAGTTATTTTGGATTTAAGAAGTTGTGTTATACATAAGAAGTTGCCCCAAAATATCTGAATAGAGCAAAGCTTGCTGTGCCACATATATTATTTGACAAACTTGGCCACTGTCCTCCACATTGGTAATTAAGGTCCCTTATAGTAGGTCCCCTTGCTTTTTTAAAAAAAAATAAATAAATGAAATTAAGTCCCCCATGCTATTTAGGTTAGTATGTCATCTTCACTATTTTGAATGCTTTTAAGATAAGTAATTGGTTTTAATGGTAATTAATGTGATGTTTCAATTTGGATGAAGTTCAGTCTTCAAAGATGCAAGAGTGGGGTTGGAAACCACGCTTGTTTGTTAAAGATAAAGGTAGTTATTTATACTGCTGTACTGGTGGGTTATGGGAAGCCTGAGAACCGGAAAGTTGGGATCAAAATCATCTGATATCTCTGGCAAAAACCCATCTGATCAGCCATCTAAGTCCAAATTCTCAATCTTGGTGTGTTGATTCTCTCATTTTTCACTGATATTAGCAACTGACTACACATCCGAACTGTTAACATGTCCCGTGATATGCAGTTAATTAAAACATATGAGAGATTGTGGAATTCAATAACAGAAAAATGATTTTCATATGTGTGCTTCCATTCTGTATTAAGAATATGGGCATGATCATAGCGTAAGGAGTGTTACTACAGTTGGGGTGATCTAGCTAATCACAATCCAGAATGAGAATTCATAAAACATTTTATAACATTTACAAACAATGTTTCCAGAACTCCAGTTGGAGATTACATGTCTTAAGGAAGCTAGATGGTCCATGTGACAACCATGTCTGTTTGGAGGTGGTATCTCATGCTTGGAAACAGGTGAGAACATTTCGTCTATTTGGGGAAAAAAATCTTGGACATGATGTTTATTCATTATACTCAAAGAAAGTAGCCTCTGAATGCTCCCTTCCCATTCACTAGGGTTGCTTACATGCTTCTCTTTATGACTAAATAATCTATATATATATATATATATATATAAAACCGAAGCCTCTGCTGGCACCACAATTTTCCACGTCAGCACAATATTTAAAAAATAAAAAATAAAAATAAAAACATTATAACACCTCAAAACCCTAGCAACCTTATCCCTCTCTCAAGTTAAGAAATATAAAGCCACAGTTTCTGCAAACTTTCTCTCTCCAAACGTAAATATCAAATTCAACCCCTTTAATTTCTCTTTATATTTTTTAGGCTTCTATAGAGTTATAGTGAGTTATGCTAATTTTGTTTTGTGTGTATGTGTGTGTATAGATGGTCATAATACTTCGGTATTCCAAGAGAAGTTTGTGTTTTCGTTAATTGAAGGCCTTAGAGAGATAAGTGTTGCAGTTTGGAACAGCAATACAAAAGACGATTTCATTGGCAGTGGAAAGTAATTACTTTATCTCATATTTTTGTTTTTTGAATTGATTTTGTGTGCTTTTTAGACCCTTTTGGATCAATTTTGTTAATTGGGTGTTTTTTTTTTTTTGATAGGGTCCAATTAGGGAAGGTTCTTTCAAAGGGTTACGGCGACCGCACTTGGTGTTTGTATACTAATAGTGTGCGGTAAGTGTTACAAATTACTAACCCTTTTAAGTGTATACTCTGTTTCTAAAATTATCTATAATATTTTGTCCTCCGAAAATTTTATCACTTTAATTTTAGTATATTGTGTTTCTTAAGTTATAGATAGATTTTCTTTGTTTCTTATTTTCAATAATAAATCATTTTATTGCAATACCAGTAATTGTTTGAGAAATCCAATATGTTCATATCTCTATAGAATAGAGAATAGTAGAAGCCAATTTTATTACAACTACTTAAATTGAGTTGACTTAATTCCGTACAATTATAAAGTATAGCATGAAAGATAATGGAATTAATTGTTATAATATTTATTTTCTTTCCATGTTTTGAATTTCCATGTTTTTATTGTTGATGAGAAATTAAGGCTCAGTTGCATAATATGTGTAAATTTTTCAGAAGGCTACTTTAAATAGTAAGTCAATGTGTCTCTTACATTTGGGTATTAGTTAGAATTATTTTCAAATGATTGTACCAATAAAAGTGAATGTATATAAATTTTGTTTAATTATCCCGTGTATCGCACGGGTTAGCGACAAGTTTTTTTTTAATAACAAAAGTCTGCAATCTTTTCACTTTAGGTGTTTGAGATCTTGTAAGGTAATTTGAAACTCTGTTAAACATCTTAAGAATAAGGGTTGAATGTGAAAATAGATGGCAGAAAATATATGGTTTTTGAAACAACAATTTTCAGTTTTTAAACAACATTTCACGTATTTCCATACACTTTTTCACCCACACGTATTTCTACAAAAGTTTTTAAACAACAATTTTCAGTTTTTAAACACATATACCAAACGGGCTCTCAAGATGACAAGAATTGCCTATGAGTTTTTTGTTTTTTGTTTTGGGGGTGGGGGGGTTTGAGTTGATATTTGAGTGAATCTGGAAGATGGGTTTAGGGTCAGGAATGAAGTGTTCACATTTAGTCCAGCTATTGGATAAGATAGGACTTTTTTTTTTCCTTTGTTTTTTTTGGCCAAGAAAATAGGATGCTTTAATCCATTGAATGTTAGTCATGTGACCTTTAAAAAAAGACCATGTATTGGACTCGTGTCCAGAACTCCAGTTGGAGGTTAAATTTGTGCAAGAAAGCTATAGTGGTGTAGAACCTATCATGTTGAATCGTTGATTTAGCTAGACCACAGATTCACAATCTAGAATGAGAATTCGTAAAACTGTTGATACCATTTAAATGCAATGTTTCCAGCACTCCAGTTGGGGATTAAATTTGTGCAAGAAAGCTAAGGGCATGTTTGGTACATGTATTTAAATACATGTTTTCACTTTTTAAATAACATTACACGTATTTTCACACACTTTTTCACTCATATATATTTTCAAAAAAACCAAAAATTATTGTTTAAACATACGTATCAAACGGGCCCTAAAACATCTATCAATTATCATGTGGAATGGAGCATCGTAACTAGAATTGCAATTGTTGATGTTGTCGTATCTGTTTGGGGGAAAAAAAATCTTAGAATTGTTTTTACTTTTTTATTTTATTATATATATTTATTTATTTATTTATTTATCAATTTTGATCAGTGTTTGTTCATTATACTCAAAGAAAGTATAAGCAGTCATTGTATGCTCTCGTGTAAGCGTAAATGAATTAAGTTTATGAACGGCTCGAGCTAGCAGGAAAGCTTGTTTGCTTAGCAAACAAGTTATGTTCATGCTCAAGTTTAGGTTTGACTAGTAAACGAGTTAAACTCAAACATAATAATGTATTTATCAACTAACTCATGAACATGAAACTCAATTTAATCATATATTATATCATATTATATTATATTACTTGTTTAAAAATATATTTATTTATAGTTGAGATCAGATTGTGTAAATTTGTAAATAAGTTCACATGATATAGAATTTTTTTTTTTTTGTGATTTATTGATAATGTAAACAATCTATTTGTTGTAAAAATTCAAAAATTTGTGAAATGGGTAAACAAAAATTTAGTCATGGTTTTACTATTACTATATAAGAAAAAATAATAAGTTAATCAAGTAACTCACGAACAAGCTCAAGCTTGAACATGTGATCTTATTTGATAATAAATTCGAGTTCAACTTATGTTCAAAATAAAATTAAATGAACAAGCTCAAAATTTTATTGTACAGTTTGAAATGACTTATTTACATCCAATAAATACTATGATTGTGCTCTTTTGACTTGATGAATACATTATTTACTTATTTTATTTTAAAAAGTGGGTGTTAAATGATGAGTGAAGATGGAAAATGGGTTTGGGATGAAACATTCACATTTAGTCCAGCTCACAATTGGATAAGATAGGACATGGCATGTGTTAAGTGCTTCAATGCAATGAATGTGACCTAAATACAAGTGTCAAAAAAGTCACGTGTTGGGCTACAGAGTACTTTGTACATTGTATTAGAGTACTAACAACTTTATATGATAAGATATTTGCTTAATGGCCAACAAGGGCTTGGCTCAACTGGCATGGATCGTTCACTTTGCCTAACCAGCCTAGGTTCGATTCTTGCTACCAGCGGGCTCTTGTTGGTGGGCTGCTGTGTGAGGGATTTAAGGGGAACATCGGGTTCGAGCCTTGGCGGGTACCTCGGTGGGATCTGGTGGGTCCTGTCCCTCACATGGTTATACTAACCTGGGTGGCATGATACAATCATAAGGGCCCCCATTTTTGTTTAGCAAAAAAAAAAAAAAAAATGATATTTGCTTAATGCCCTTTGTCTTCAGAATTGAAAATTTAGGTTTTGCAAGGGTTACCTTTAAATAAATTTAAAAGGTATCGCAAGGATTGGTACTCGATATTAAGGTTGTTGATATGCAATGTTTGTTGTAGAGTTCATTAGCTTCTCAATGAAAGCACTTAATAATAGAGAAAAGCACTATAGTAGACGTTATATTTCAAATCTAAAATATATTTAACAATGGATATATAATGGCTATAAAGGATTTCTATTTTGATTTCAAAGGATGTAATGCTATAATGCTAAAATGAGGTGGAAATCAATAAATCAAATTACATAATGTACTGTGATGGCAATTTTGCTGTATGGAAAAGATGTAGAAATAGAATTCTCCCTTTGCTCAAAAGATGCATTGGCCATTTTGAGGGATGCTCGTGAAGAACGTTTATGGGGACATCGAATTGGCCTCTGGGTATAACAAAAACAGAAAAACTCCACTTTAAAGGCTGATAACAAGGCCTTAACATCCTCAATTGTACTTTCAATTTTTTTAATCAAGAATTGAAGGATCTTGCATAATATTATGGAGTTTCAAGGTTTATGACATAAATTTTTAGAATGAACTTTGGTTCTAACTTCTAACCACACCATTGATCAAATATATTGTTATCTTAGGCTGCGTTTGGTTGAATGTAAAAAATTTTCCGAGTGTAAAATATTTTCAGGTGAAAATATTTTCGGGAAAGGAAAATATTTTCAAGTATTTGGTTGCATTCCAAAAAATGCTTTGGAAAATATTTTCTAGTGTTTGGTTGTGTTCTGAAAATGCTATTTTTCTACTAGTTTCTCACATTTTCTCAGCTTCCAAACAAATTTCATAATAGAAAAATTCAATATATAAACTTAAAACAAACAAAAATCAAAACAAAATAAAACAAAAATCAGAACAAAACATTTGTTAACACCAAAATCTCAGTCAAATGGAGAGGAGGAGGAAGAGAGAGTGATCGACAAGTGAGGGAAAGGGAGAGGTAGATCGAGAAAGAGAGAGATCGGGCATGGGTGAGTCATGTGGATCGGAGCTCATGGAGGAGGGATCAGAGCTCTTGGATGTGGATCGATCTCACCGGTGCTGGGGTGCTGGTGTGCGATCTCAGTGGTGCTTGGATGAACAGAGCACTCACCGTCGCGTGGAGGGGATGAGGACGGCAATCTGACTGGTGCGATCATGGGTTCGACGGTGCAATCTCTCTCTCTCTCTCTCTCTCTCTGTTTGCGTGTCTATGAGTCCTTCTTTCTCTCCCTCTTTCTCTCTTTGCACGTCTCCGGAAATCGTTTGAAGTAAAAATAACAACGGAAAGTATTTTACGCCCCGTTGCCCTTATTTTACAACCAACACTGAAAAGATTTTCAGTTTGACCCAATTTTTAATAACAACCAAACACCCATTTTTACAAAAAGGTATTTTCGAAAGTGATTTGAAGCCAAAACAAACGGACCCTTAGCTTCAAAAACAAACACACACATGTATGGTGTATTTTGCATGGTAAGGTGCGGGGTTTGAATGGACATCTACCTTGAGAACAATGGTTGCTTTTACAAAAAGCTTAGAATCTTGTAGGGGAAAGTGAGGAACCTATAGTCCTATACCATATACAGGCTTTACCTCTGTCAATTCGCCATCTCATTTCATTTGAATTTTTTTCCAAATCATAATCTCTTATATTTGAAAACATTCTGATCTGATGGCTGATGATCCTATCCTATTGATGATAGTCGATTAGAATAATAGCTAGACGTACACACAATCTAACTGGCCATTTCATTTTTTTAATTATTATTCACTAGTACTAGTATTATCCTTATCATTAGACCTGTCATTTCATTTTGATCATGTCCATCGTAAATATTCTGCCGGTTGTTTCGTTATTATATAAAATATCAAAAAATTTGTCACATAATTATCTTGCTCAACAGTTATAATTAGTTGTTTGTTATTCTCACATCAATTCATCATCTTCATCATCATTATTATTATTTTGTTGTTGCTCATTATTTTTCACATAAACAGTTGTAACAAAAATAGTGTATTAATTTGTGGCCTTAAAATTTTTAATATTCTACAACACAAAGCATAGTTTGTTTGACTCACGTACTTTGTTGAGTTGAGATATCCGCAAATACAATACAATATTGGCATGAACTCTGTCCCTCCTTGTTTCCTGTCTCTCACTCACCTATGCTTATAGTTATAGGATGACGCAAATTAGAGATTTGTATTCTGAGTTTCTGACATTAGAAGATACCCCCACCTTAGCCTAAAGGGTAAAGGCTATACTTATATAGCTCTCTCTCTCTCTCTCTCTCTCTCCTACATGCTCTCTCTAATCTGATCTGTGATTTTGTTGTTGAGAGAGAGAGAGATGGATGGATGGATGGGTGACCAAACGAAGCTCAATCTCGACAGCCGAAAACACATGGATCAAACCGTCTAATCAATCTTGACCGTTCAATATAACGTATCTGAAAAGGACCCCTCATCCATCTGAAACTTCCTGTTTGGAATAGTCTGTTATCAGCCCAATCTCATGTGACAGAAATGTGTGAAGCCTCGATTGGGGACATGAGAATATCAGAATTTTGTTTTGTTTTGGGATTGGATTTTGATGGTGAGGGATTTTCAATGCTTTTTTAATTACTACTTTCCAACCAAAAAAAAAAAAACCCTCAGCTGTGTCTTTGTGGCAGTATCAATGAGGTATTTAACGAGGCAATAATAGTGTGCTAGTATGTGTTCTGTCATCTCAATCCTGCTGTTCTTACCTCATTTCATTTCAAAAGTTTGTCATAAATTTTGGAAAAAGTCCAGTGTCAGACCAAGAGGCACAATTTGTGCCAACTCATTTCATGGGCAAGTTGTGACTAATGAAAGGATATGTCACTCTCACCTCCAATGGAACTACTCTAATTTTTTCTCGGCATTTTTGCCTAAAAGAGCAAAGAATATTGACGTGTGATTTCCTTGGACGGCAATAGGGTGATTGGTAGAGGTGATTAAGCAATAATTTTTAGTGTTTAAACACCACAATTCTTTTCACAATTCTTTTTTATTTTCAAAACACTTACGTACAAGTCTACAACCTCAAGCGTCCACTGCTATTCGGTCTTTCCATCTTCTTGTTTCACGTGAAAGTATGTTATGCTTTCACTTCGTACATCATCACATTTATGGTGTTGAGGCTTCATCTAGTTGTCGGAGTGATGCTGTATAAAAACGGAATGGTGGTGGCTTCATCTACTTCAAATTTTCAACTTTCCTATTTATAATAGGATTTTACTAACCGGACCCTAATATCATATACTTATATAATATTTTTACCAAAAAAAAATATTACTTATATAATAAAAATTGGCTTAAAAACTGTAGTTACACCAAGTGAGTTTAATATATTGTAGATTTTTTTTTTTTAAAGAAAAAAATAGATATAATTTTTCTTCTCCTATAATTTCTAAGTTAATAAAAATCTTACTTTGATTACAATCTAAATTCTATCTTAATTTGATTACAATCCAATTTTTTTAGATAAAGTTATGTTGAGTTTAACTTCTTCTTTTTTGGATAACTTTAAACTTTTAAACTGATTATATATATAAAAAATAAAAATAAAAAGTAAAAATACACTTTAAGTTCCTACATTTTGGATCGATTTCCATTTTGGTTCATATTTGATTTTGCTACTATTCCAGTCCCTAAAAATAGAAAATCAATTCTATATTAATCTCTGTTGTCAACCCATTAACAGAAAATTCATACGTGGTAGACGGAGTGCATAGGTGACATGTTAGATGCTGACGTGGCTAATAAAATAATATTAAAAAATTTATTTGACTTTTAGAAAATAACTTGTCGGCATTTTAATTAATAAAAAAATTCAATTTAAATTGAAAAAATTATAAAAATAAAAAAAAAAAAAAAAAAAGCAAGAACAAAACTTTTCAATTTTAAAGATTGAGAAAAATATTTATAGCAATTATTTCAATTTTTCTTGAACTTTCTTAAGAAACAAACACTAAATTAACACTCCTTCACATTCTATGTTGGCATTTCTGTGTTTGTGTTTGTATCTATTTCATTTTCTTCTTTCTTTTAACATAAACCAAAAAAGTAAAATCAAAACAAAAATAAATTAATAAGAGCATCCACAGTAATAGAGCTAAAAATTTAGCTATTTGGCACTACAAAGAGTTACTTTATCTATTTTACCTACTAACATGCTGTAGCAGTGGATCTATTTTAGCTGTCAACACAATAAAATAATATAAACATCACAATAAAATAATATATCTATTACAATAAAATAATATATCATCTACAATAAACAACCATCACGACCACAGCCGCCGCCACCACCACCACCACCACCACCACCACCATAAAGAAAATAAAAAAATCAACCAAGCCCACACCCACCGGACCCACTAGGCAACACCCACACCAACCACCACGAAACCCACCTGAGCCACCACCACCATGAACACACCAATCTACCCATAAGGCCAGCGACGCCGATCTACCCACCACAGCCTAGCAACTATTCAACCACACCACAGCCCACAGCCCACAACCCACGATGCTGACGAACCCAGCCACCCACCGACGCCGATCTACCCACACAACCACCACCACCATCGGTGAGACAGAGAGGTGAGAGCTTGAGAGAGTTTTGAGAGAAGGTGAGACAAAGAGACGCACAGTAAGGATAAAAGACAGAGAGACGCACGGTGAGCAACAAATATTATTTTAATCCAGTTGGGGAATAAATTAATTTATTTTTTTATTTTTTTATTTTTATTTTTTTAGCTCTAAGCTACAGTGCACATCCATTTATGGATGTGCACTATAGCAATGAAGCTAAAAAAAAAAATAGGTTTAGCTCCACTGCTGCATGGGTTTTTTTTGTGTTTTGGTGGAGTTAAAATAGCTATTTAGCTCCACTGCTACAAGTGCTCTAAATAAATGTTATCTCTCTCTCTCTCTCTCTCTCTCTCTCTCTCTCTCTCTCTCTTTGTGTTTGGCATCTATTTCTTTTTCTTTTTTCTTTTCAGATGCAGGTTCATGACTTGCTCTCAATAATGGACTTGCTATTCTAGCGATAGTCTATTCCAACTAGAAGTGTCGAAGCCACGGCTCCCCGTAATGATGATGTTGAGTCCAAGCCTTTCAACCTCAAGACAAAGCCTTTCCTTCATATCGTGATCCTTCACGATATGGATCTTGAACAGAATTTGTGCCTCCACAAGCGGTTGAGCCAAATCGTTGGCTTGTTTGTGTTTGTATCTTTCTTTTTCTTCTTTCTTCTTTCAATCTCTGAATTTTTCTCTCTCTCTCTATAAACCCAAATCCCTCTTCCTTTCTCTTGTTTGATCAACGATGGTGGTAGTGGGTTTGGTGACTTTTTTGGCGTGGGTTTGTTGACTGATCGGTGGATTTGGTGATTGGTTTGGTGACTGATCGGTGGGTTTGGTGACTAATCAGTTGGGTGGATCATTGGTTTGGTGACTAATCAATGGTAGCGGTGGTCTAATTTGTTCATATGGGTTTCGAATTACAGGGTTGGTTGGTTGGTTGGTTTGATTGGTGATCGTTGGTTGGGTTTTTTGTTAGTGTGGGTTTCGAACTTGCTAGAGGTGGGTTTGCTGGGTTCAACTTGGTTGAGATGGATTTTTCTGGGTTTGAAATTTTTTTGTTTAGGTTGGTTATGTTGTATTTTTGAATTGATTTTGCTGGGATTTGAGAAAATGGTGGCTTTAAGATTTATGAAGTTGTTTTTTAGCTAAATTTTTTGGGTTTTTTTGTGTGTTTGTTTCCTAAGAAAAGTTTTGGGTTTGCTAGATTGTTTGTTGGGGAAGAACATGAAGTTCATGTTCTAGGGAAAGAAGAAATGTTCTTACAAAAAAAAAAAAGTATAAAAAAATTAATTTAATTAGATTAATGTTTATTTTTAAAATTTCTTTGAATTTTTTGATATGGCTTTTTTTTTTAATTATTAATTTAAATATGATGTGGCATTTAGAAAATGCCAAATAATTTTTTTAATAATATTTTAATGGCCATGTCAGCAAGTAGGGCACTTCATCTACCACGTAGAAGTTTTCTGTTAGTGGGTTGGTATGAACTAAAATAAATTTGATTTTCTGTTTTTAAGAACTGAAATAGTAGTAAAATAAAAACAAGGACCAAAATGGGAATCAATCTTTTCCTATTGCCATTCACATTTAGGCTGTGTTTGGTTCGTTGTAAATCGAATTCCAAGTGTAAAATGAATGCAAGGGAAAATGAATTCCCGTAAGGAAATCAAAATCCGGGCGTTTGGGTGTGTAATGGAAAATAGTCCGGAAAACGATTTTCAGTGTTTGGTAACATTCTGAAAATGCTATTTTCCTACAAATTTTTCACATTTTCTCAGCCATTTTCTCAACTTCCAAACAAATTTTATATTAGAAAATCCACCAACACCAACACACCAGCACCCATAGAAAATCCACCATTATCCACACAAAACCTACCACCACACAACACAAAAACCACCAAAACACCACCCCCCACACCACCACAACTACAACGACAAAATCAGAGATCAAAGAGAGAAAGATTGAGAGATTGAGGGAAAGAGAGATAGATCGGGAAAGAGAGATTGATCTTCAGCGACAGCGACCATCTTCAGCGGTGGTGACAAGATCAGTCTTGGGTGGGTCAAGAACGAGATCGGTCTTAGGTGGTGACGACGAGAACGAGATGCAAGGCTCCGATCTAGATGGCGACGACGTTGAGGAAGAAGAGAGAAAAATGAGGACGCTTGGCCGGTGTGTGATCTCGGCGGTGGGGCAACGTGATCTGGGCTGTGGGGCAGCACGATCTGGGCTGGTTGGAGCTTGGCTGAGGTGAGGCCTGATCTGGGTTTTGGATTGTGTGAGGTGCTCTCTCTCTCTCTCTCTCTCTCTCTCTCTCTCTCTCTCTCTCTCTTTGCCTGTGAGTCCTGGAAATCATTTGAAGGTAAAATGAAGGTTGCATTGGTTTTATGGCTGAAGTGGGTGATTTTACGGTCAACGTGTAATTGATTTTCCATTTGACCATATTTTTTGTTGGAGCCAAACACACACAAGGGTGTAAAAGTAATTTTGGAATTCGTTTTCAGCTAAAACAAACACAACCTTACTTACTTTCTTTCCTTTTTTTTATTTATTACATTATGTTCAATGATTGTATGACTTTTTTTTTTTTGGGATAAACATACATCCTCAATTAATTCTTCTTCTCTTATAATTTCTAGAACGATTAGAAATCTAATTTCCTCACAATTGAAAATTCTCTCTCTCTCTCTCTCTCTCTCTCTCTCTCTCTCTCTCTCTATATATATATATATATATATATATAGTTTTTTAGTGTATTTTTATATATTCTTAGGCACAACTTCTTCTTCTTCTTTTCTCTCCCCCATTATTAATAATTCTCATTCTCTTACAATTTCTATGTTGTTTAAAAATCTAACTCTCCTTTGTTTTTTTACATCATGAGAATGAATTCACATCTTAATATGATCTTGCAACTATTTGCTTGAACTAATAATTTTTTCTAACAATTGTCTATAACCTTTTTATCTCTTAGAGCATTCACATCAGTATGTACATAAATTTCTATCTATTTTAACATAACAATCTATTTTTTCTATTTTAAACGCCCACATTCTAAAAGCATCAACATCAGTTTATCTATTTTACAAATTTATTTCAATATAATATTCATTTAATTTAATTTTTTATTACTTCCTTCAACAGTTCAACATTCTCTCTTTCCCTCTCTCTCACAGTTACCATCACAGCTTCCACCCATGTTCTACCATAACCACCACCACCACTACAACCACCACAACCACCAAAATACATACAACACCATATCCAACCCATGTTGAAGCAAAGCCCATTTCAAAACTCACACCCACAGTAGCACAAACAACAAATCCAAAAACACAAATCCAAGGAAATCTCAAACCAAATCCACCACATCGGAAACTCCATTCAAATTTTCCTTGAGATGAACCCAAATACATTTGAAATCAAAATCTAATCCAAACCAAGCACATGCAGGCGACATCAGATCTTTAATAGTCAAGCCAAATCTAAATCCCCTAACGCACAAATCAAACAATGAAAAAATAGAAGAAGGAAAACCTCCACAAAGGCGGCACTGGCAAGCGGCATGGGTTGTTGGGGTTTAGGTGTGGCTAAGCTTGGTGCAAGGAGAAGAAAGAGAGTGAGATTTAATAGAAGTAAGGGTGAGATCGAAGAGGGCTTTGCAATGAGGAATGAAGGAAAACCACCACGAAGGTGGAAGCGGTGAGCGGCAAGCGGTGGTGAGCCGTCGGCCATGGAACTTTGACAAAGGAAGATGATGAGATGAGAAAAAAAGAGATGGTTCTGTGAGAGATATTTTGAAATGGAAAAAGAAAGAGTGAGAGGGTACAACTAAGGCCTCGTTTGGGAGGAGGGAATGGAATGAAATGGAAATGAATGAAAAGAATAATTTTAGAATATTTTTCCCTTCCCTTGTTTGGGAGTTTTAATGGAGGGAATGGAAAACCTATTCTCTTGTTTGGAAGTTTAAGAGGGAGGAAATGGAATGGGAAGGAGGGAACACTCAATCCTCTCTATTCCCTTAAAATCTCAAATTTTCATTCCCCTCGAAATTGGGAAGAATAGGAAGGAATGAAATTAGATTTAATATTTTTTTACTAAAACTCCCAAAATACCCTTATATATTCAACCTTTTATTTTAAAATAGGGGTCTAATAATAATATTGTCATAAAATAATTCCATTCTATTCCCTCCATGTTGCTCCCAAACAAGATTCCTTACATTCCATTCATTTATTTTAAAACATCCAATTAAGGTTACTTAATTCCACTCTATTCTATTCTTTTCCATTCCTTTCCCTTACTTAAATATATTTCATTCCATTCCATTCCCTTCCCTTCCCTTATGAACTCCCAAACGGAGTCTGAGAGAGAGAGAGAGAGAGAGAGAGAGAGAGAGAGAGAGAGAGAGAGAGAGAGAAATTATTAAAATACTAAAATACAAAACCACAGTAACCGTGTAAATTTACGCAAATACTATAACAATAATGCATATCTATACTAGTATAGAAGGACTGATGTGGGCAAATTTTGAGCAAAAATATGTAAAAATGTGCATGGTGCACTTTTTTTCTAGTTTGCACCTACTAGTGCGAGTGCTATTAGGACTCTTTTAATATTAAATTTTCATGACTCTCCACTCATTTTTAAGGAGATGCTGTTTAAATAAAAGAAACCATTAGTGTATTGAAAAGTAACTCTAAATAAAGGTTTGAAAAACAAAATACTATGTACTCTATACTCTTCAAGTGCATAGCACATTTTAGATGTACTACAAATATTTTAACAAATGAAAATCCTCTGGTTAAGTTTCCTTAGGTTTTTAATTATTAAATTCAGGAAATTCTTTCACATAAATATGTTACATGATTGTTTGAATCTAAAGAACAATACTTTATATACAATTAATATGATCTAGACTTAAGTGATTATTAATTTATTATTTTTCAATAAAATTATTCTAAAAGCTTATAGCCAAAGCTGTGCAATGCACGGGAATGATGCTAGTATATTATAAAAATTGAATTCCACAACTAGTGGATGTACGCAACAATGACAAGTGGCGTAATTTTCAATATATTTAGAATGATGTAAATGAATATTGCTACATGGCATGAAGCAATTTGTCCATAACACATCACATTTGACATGTGGCAATAAATTTAACCCTAAATTAATGGTATGTTATAAATATTTTGCATTTAATATATATATAATATTATAATATATTACAAATTGCAATTTATTATTCACATTTGACCATTTGATAATGAATAATGTAATTATAAAATAGGAAAAATGGTTTTTTTTTAAAAATAGAAAAAATATTTTTCAAAAAAATAATTGCAATTTAATGGGTTATATTTTATATTAAAAAAATAATGAGTTGTTATATCATCATTTGTAACTCATAACTCTCCATTTTCTTTAGTATTGTAAGTTGTAACTCATGCCTACTCATCTCCTCTAAAAACCAAAAAATGAAAACCTTAAATTTTATTAATAGACAAAAATTGCACTATATATTAACATATAACACTATGAATTCCAAATGCAACAAAAGAATCTTCACAAAGGTTTGGCTTTGTTAAACTTTCATTCATTTTCAAGTTATTTTATCTTTTTCTTTTCATATTATATCAAATTTCTTTTCATTTTTCAAGTTATTTTCTATTTTCTTTGATAAATAAAGTAGATAGAAAATAATTTATTTAAATGTTGTTGTTGATGTTATTCATAAATAGAAAGTCACTGAAAAATTCAACAAATTTTTTAAGGAGAGAGAGAGAGAGACATGGAATCCCTAAGTTTCCCTTCTTTTGAAGTTGATGAAGTTCTATTTCGAAACTTTCCTTTTTAATTAGCAATAAAAGAAGAGATACAAAACTTTTCACATCATTTATCTTAATGCTGATGGAATTCTATTATTGTTGATGTTCTCCATAGATATGCTTACAATTGATTTTCTCTTTTTTTTTTTCATAGCAAATCTTACGTCATTTCTATTATTATTATTATTATTGATGGGGAAAGACAAGTATAACTCATCCTTGAGTGGTAGTCCATAGAATGTATAGCTCGTCTTTAATTGGTTGTCCATAGGATGTAAGATACCATGGCAATTGGGCTGCTCCTCACCCATTGTATTATTCATGGGGTGCCTTAGAGGAAGCTCGTCTAGACTAAGGAAGGTCGTCTAGATATGGATGACCCTTCAATACTTGGAATATTTCTAAATACAACGTTTACAATAGCTTATAAATCGGACCACGTGTAACCATTCTAGTACATGAGTGAGATCTTGATTCATCGTTATAACTTCTTGCCAAGCACTTAACTTCCAATGACAGTTATAGAAGATAAGAGTAAACATTATAACTTCTCTAGCAGTTGTAAGAGTTGAGTGTAAACCCTCTGACCTCCACAAATATGGGGGAAGTTACAAGACAAGTAATCGCTTCAAGAGTACACTATATAAGCACTCATTCATGACAAGAAAAGGTAAGTGTGTGACAATTCCCAAAAAGTTGGAACTCTAGAAATTCAGAGAGAAACTAACTTAAGCATCGAAGGGTTCTTGGCCGGTCACCTCCGGTCTTCTTTGATTGTTTGTTTTCCTTTTTAGGCCTTCCAGATCATTGAAGCCTAAAGCATTCAGCTTACTGATTTTTGTGCATCATCAATTATTATTATTATTATTATTTTATATAGATAGTTTCAACCTATGACGTCCGTTTTTTATGATAGCTCTTTATAATCAAACCATGACACCAACAAGTTTTTTGTGTAGGCAGAGATTAAACCCCAAATCTTTTATTCAAGCATCAGAGACTTTACCGGTTAAGTTAACTGGAACCCACATTTCTAATATTAACTATTGGTGTGTAGACTTTTTTTTTTATACATTTTTTTTGAATGAATTTATTAATTTATTTTAACATATTCGTTACTGTAGGGATGTTAGGCCCAGGAGTTCATTATCTGTTCCCGTGGCCTAAGCCGAGGACGAGAGGTTGTCTGAAGAGGATAAATCTTTGTCAGAAGAGATTGTGTTAGTAAATAAAGAAGTTAGTTTTGGTCATAATGGCTTAAGAGGGTGGGCCGAGGATAAATGAATCCTCGGCTAGCCAAAGCCGAGGTCCAAATGGGTGGGTTGCCATCCAAGGGGATGTTCCAAGAAGTTCTGATGGCACGGATAAGTATTACAGAAACAAGGTACAGAGGGGAGTCCTAAAATATCTTAGGAGAAAATTGCTACCATCACATTAATTGCTCTACAGCTAACTCTCTGACCGCATTAATGTGGAGGTGATGCCTGAACAGTAGTTATCAGCCTTACAGCTTCTACACAAAGACTTATGGAGGGGGCTGATGGAACAAGTATCAACACCAACCATTTGGCATGCACGTGGAGGACAAAGGTGAAGGGAAAAGAGAGTATAAAAGATAAAGGATGCAAGGAGAAAAGGAGATCGAGAAATCAAGAGGAAAATACTGTAACAATTAGGAACCAATCTTGTAATCAAACCTAAGAGCAATATATAAGAGCTGTTCTCCTCGGATCTTGTTGAGGACATTTTTCTTCAGCATAAACCCGTTTGTTTTCATTCTTTTGTCATTTCAATCTACCTTAGTATTTGTTTGAATGATTAAAGCCCAGTTTTTCCAACCCACTCTCTACAAATTCATTGTTTTAGGTTTTTTGTGCCTAAGTCCACCAACCTTTAGGCTGAGGAACTCAAATCTGGTCCTTACAATTGGTGTCGTCTGTGGGAATTACTGGTGTGATAGTGAGTTTGACGTTTAACTATGGTAGGTTCACGTTCAAACCAAGCAGAATCCATGGGGTCCCAAAGTCAAGATCACTTCCGTGAACTTGAGCAAAAGAGAGGCCGGGAGTGGAGTGTACATACTACCTATACTAGTAAGAGCCATTCTCGGGGTGGTAGTCATCTCTCTCAGGAGAAAGATACCATCGCCATGCAGAAGGAAATTGATCCCTTGAAGAGAAGCTTGTGCCATGAACGGCTAAAGCGAGCTCCATCCAATTCTGACTTCTCCTCCGATGGTGAAAAGGATGGCAGCTATAGGCGCAGATCAAGGACTCCTCCTAGCGAGTCTTTCTCATATGATGAGGACTATCATCTTAAGCGCAAAAATAGAAATTCGTCCTTGGTAGGCCTAGGAAACGACACTATGAGTAAAGCCCTCAACCAAATTTCCAGGTCACCTTTCATGCACTGGATTGAGGGAGGGAGACTTCCTCGGCAGTTCACTCAGTCCACATTCACTATGTACAATGGTAGAATAGACCTTGTGGAGCATGTTAACCACTTTAATCAAATGATGGTTGTATACTCTAAGAATAAGGCCTTGATGTGCAAGGCATTCCCATCCAGTTTGGGGCCCGTGGCGATGAGGTGGTTTGATGGTCTGAAGGCAGGTTCCATTGATTCATTCAAGGAACTCACTTAAGCGTTTGGATTCTGCTTTATTACGTGCTGCAAGGTTCCTCAACTTTTAGCTTCCTTGTTGTCTCTGTCCATGAGAGAAGGAGAAATCCTGAAAACATATTTGGACGGATTTTGGGAGATGTTCAACGAGATAAATGGTGATTTTGACAATGTAGCCATCAACACCTTCAAGCTTGGCCTACCTGTTGAGCATGACTTAAAGAAGTCTTTGACTGGGAAATCTGTTACTAGTGTACGCCAGCCTATGGATAGGATTGACAATTATAAAAGGGTTGAAGAGGACTAGCAACAAGGCAAGGGAAAGGGCAAGGTTATCCCTCAGGAGATAAGGGATTTCAGGTCGGACCGTTACAACAATAACAGACCCCAAAGGGATTTTGCTAGGTAGTCTGAGCCTGCACCTCCTCAAGTGGTTAACATTGTGTTTAGAGAACCGGTGCATTAGGTTTTGGAGAAGATAAAAAACGAGCTATACTTCAAATGGCCGAACAGAATGAGTGGAGATCCTTTAAGGCACAACCAAAGCCTTCATTGCCAGTGCCACCAAGAGTGGGGACATACCACAGAGGATTGCAGAACACTGTGGAACCATCTAGAGCAATTGGTCAAAAAGGGGAAAGTTGCAACAATTTCTGTACCAGCCCAACGGACAAGGGGACTAATCAAGGTCAAGGGCTCAAGGGAATACTCCTTCAAGGCCCCCATTAGGTACAATCAATGTTATTTTTGCTACACCTGGGAGAACTGGTTCTCACCCTTCCAAAGTGATGTCTATAGTTGGGCTACCGGCTACCGGCCGAGGACTTTAGCTCTGAGTCGAAGAGAGCTAGGATGGAGGTTCGACCATTGCAAAGTTTCTCGGACGAAGACAAGATTAGAACTATCCAACCGTATGGTGACGCTTTAGTGGTCACCCTCAGAATAGGTGGGTATGATGTCAAGAGAGTAATGGTAGACCAGGGCAATTGTGTAGAGATCATGTACCCTGACTTGTATAAGGGGCTGAATTTAAAGTCTGAAGATCTGACAGCCTATGATTCACTTTCGGTAAGTTTTGATAGGAAAGTTATTAACCCAAAGGGCCAGATTAGGATGCTCGTTCAGGCAGGCTTAGAGGTGGTAGAAGTAGACTTCATTATGGTGGACGTATACTCCCCCTACATAGCCATTGTGGCCAAACTATGGCTTCATACCCTAGGAGCCGTTTCTTCAACTCTGCATTAGAAGGTGAAGTATCTGTTAGAAGACCGGATTGAAGAGCTGGTAGGGGACCAATCCATGGCTAGGCAGTGCCTTGTGTGTGCAATTTCACATCAACCAGCAGCTGAGTCCTCGGCCTCTGTTGAGAAAGACTTATAGCAGTCAAAGTCTCTGGTATTACCTATGAAGGGGCCAGTCGAGGAGGCCAAATGTGAAGATTTAGAGAGATTTGCTGTAAGTGATGATTCAGAGAAGTTTTTTCAGGTTGGAGCTTAATTACCACCTCAAGAGAAAGGAGAGTTGGTGGAATTTCTCAGGAAAAACGTTGATGTATTTTCTTGGAATGCTTACGAAGCTCCGGGGGTGGATTCGAACTTCATCTGTCATCATTTGAATGTTAACCCATCTGTTATCCCCAGAAAGCAACCATAATGGCGCTCCTCTAAGGACCATTCTGACACTGTCAAAGATGAGGTGATGAAGCTTAAGTAGGCTGGGGTTATTAAAGAACTGTTTTACCCTAAATGGTTGGCCAACACTGTGGTGGTGAAAAAGGAAAACGGTAAGTGGTGGGTATGTGTGGACTTCACAGATTTAAACAAAGCATGTCCAAAAGACCTTTTCCCCATACCTCGGATCGACTAGCTAGTGGATTTCATTATGGGTCATCCTTGGATGAGCTTTTTGGATGCTTTTCAAGGATACCATTAGATACCTCTAACTATGGAAGATTAGGAGAGGATAACTTTTGTCACTCCTATTAGGAATTACCATTACAAAGTGATGCCCTTTGGTTTGAAAAATGCGAGTGCTATCTACTAGAGGATGATGACTAGGATGTTTGAGCCACAGTTGGGCAAAAACATTGAGATTTATATTGATAATATGGTGGTAAAGAGTAAGGTAGAGTCCGAGCATGTTAATGACCTCAAGAATATTTTTGATATCTTAAGGAGACACAAGCTACGACTTAATACTTTCAAGTGTTCTTTTGGTGTCGAATTAGGGAAGTTTTTGGGCTACAAGGTCACACACTGTGGAATTGAAGTCAATCCCGACTAGATTAAGGCAATCAACAATCTGTAACCACCTCGGAATCTCAAAGAGGTCCAGAAGCTTACAGGGATGACCACTACTCTAAACTGATTCATTTCTCGGTCAACAGATAGGTGTAGGCCTTTCTTTCAGTTGTTGAACAAGTGGAAGGGGTTTGAATGGATCGAGGAGTGTGTCTTGGCTTTCCAGCAGTTGAAAGAATATCTGTCTTAGCCACCCATCATGTCCAGACCCGAGGTGGAGGAGGTTTTGTTTGCCTACATCGTAGTGGCCTCCCATGCGATGAGTTTGGTGTTAATACGGGTTGATAATAGTGTACAGAGGTTGGTTTATTATGTGAGCAAGTCACTACATGAAGCCGACGTCTGTTTCTTACCACTGGAGAGGGCCATTCTAACAGTGGTACATACTACGCGTAAGCTGCCCCACTATTTCTAATCACACACAGTTGTTGTCCTGACCCAACTCCTACTCAAATATTTACTTCGGAGTGTTGATTACATAGGGAGAATTGTAAAGTGGGGCACGATTCTAGAGGCTTTTGATATTAAATATATGCCTTGCACCTCTGTCAAGGGTCAAGTCATCGCCGACTTAGTAGCTGAGTTTGCCGAGACTCCATTAGAAGATAGATTAGAGGAGCAAAACATGAATGGAAAATTGGTTGGTGTAATCTTCTTGCAAGAGCCCTTGTCCTGGAAAGCCTACGTTGATGGTGTAGCTAATCACAAAGGATCTGGAATGGGACTAGTTCTAGTATCTCCAGAGAAGATCAGAATTGAAAAGTCCTTGAGATTGGGATTCTCGGTTACAAACAATGAGGCCGAGTACGAAACTTTATTAGTAGGGATGACCATGGCTCAGAAGATAGGTGGAAAAGCGGTGGAAATATTCTCTGATTCAAGGCTGATTGTAGGCCAAGTCCAGGGAGAATTGGAAGCCAGAGATCCTAGAATGTAGGAATATTTGAGCCAAGTTAGACATTTACTATCTATGTTTGCATTTTTTAATTTGTCACAAGTCCCTAGAAGTAGAAATACCCATGCAAACTCTTTTGCCACATTAGCAACCTCCTCAGCACAAAGTTTACCTAGAGTGATCCTTGTGGAGGACTTATGTAAACCTACAGAGGAAAAGGGAAATGTGGTCCATGTTCATCAAATAAAGGTGGGTCCTAGCTGAATGGACTCTATTGTATTATTCCTTAAAGAGGATGTCTTGCCCGAGAATAAATCTGAGGCCAACAAGGAACGAAGAAAAACTCCTCGGTTTTGGCTGTCCGAGGTCCAAAAGTTGTATAAGAGATCCTTTTCTGGCCCATACCTGCTATGCATACACCTAGAAGCAGTTGAGCTACTCATGGAAGAATTACGTGAAGGGATTTGTGAAAGCCACATGGGAGACAGATCTTTATCTTACAAGGCCCTCACACAAGATTATTGGTGGCCAAATATGCTTCAGAAGCACAGAAATATGTGAAGAAGTACGACCTATGCCAAAGATTTGCACTAAACATTCATCAACCTAGTGGGGTCCTCAATCCACTGTCCAACCCCTGGCCTTTCGTTCAATGGGGGTTGGACATCGTAGGTCCTTTCCCCAAGGCAGCAGGGAATAAGAGATATTTATTAGTCGGTATGGATTATTTCACCAAATGGGTTGAAGCTGAATCACTGGCAAATATAAGAGACATGGATACAAAAATATTCGTTTGGAAAAATATTGTCACCTGGTTTGAAATCCCTCATACACTCATCTCAGATATTCCACCCCGGTATATCCACGGGGGAAGGGACAGGCCGAGATTTTCAATAAGGTTATAGTGAGTGGACTTAAAAAGAGACTGGATGATGCGAAAGGGAAATGGGTGGAAGAGTTGTCACACATCATTTGGACTTACCGGATTACTCCTCGCAGATCCACTGGGGAGACGCTCTTCTCGATGATTTATGGAGTTGAGGCTATCATTCCTTTGGGAATTGGATTTCCCACGCTAAGAACTAGTTCTTTCACTCCAAGCAACAATGATGGGCTATTGAAGAAAAGTTTAGATTTAATTAAGAACAAAGAGAAAATGCCATGGTCCAATTGGCCTACTATCAACACAAGCTCAAACAGGGGTATGATGCCAACATAAAGCTAAGGCCACTGACAATTGGAGACTTGGTCTTAAGAAAAGTTTTAGGCACTGCAAAGAACCTAGCATGGGGAAAATTGGGACCCAACTGGGAATGACCATATCGTATCACATCAGTGGCCGGAATAGGTGCATATTATCTTGAAGATTTAGAGGAAAAGGCTATACCACGCCCTTGGAATGTAAATAACCTGAGAATGTATTATTATTAATAAAAGATTTCTTCATCACATTTGAATTTACTATGTTGTGTGTCATGCGTTCTACTATCTTTCTAAGTATTAAACAGAACATTGGTCATGCCTGGCTACTCGAACCACATACCTTGGGTAAATTAATACTTCCTGATATTTTTCTAAGAATCAAACAGAATCTTGGCCACGCCTGACTCCTCAGACCACATACCTTGGGTAAATTGATGTCTTACAAGTTATTTTTCTAAGTGTTAAACAGAACCTTAGCTATGCTTGGCTCCTTAGACCCCATGCTTTGGGAAAATTAATACATTATAACATCTTTCTAAGTGTTAAATAGAACCTTAGTCATGCCTAACTACTCAGGTCACATACCTTGGGTAAAGTAATACTCCCTGATATCTTTCTAAGAATCAAACAGAATCTTGGTCATGCCTGGCTTCTCGGACCACATACCTTGGGTTGATATCTTAAAAGTTATTTTTCTAAGTGTTAAACAGAACCTTAGCTATGCCTGGCTCCTCGGACTACATGCTTTGGGAAAATTAACACGTTATGACATCTTTCTAAGCATTAAACAAAACCTTGGTCATGCCTGGCTCCTCGAATCACATACATTGGGTAAATTAATACTCCCTGACATCTATCTAAATATCAAACAGAACCTTGGTCATGCCTGGCTCCTCAGACCACATACCTTGCGTAAATTGATATCTTACAAGTTATTTTTCTAAGTATAAAATAGAACCTTAGCTATGCCTGGTTCCTCGAATCACATGTTTTAGGAAAATTAACACATTATGACATCTTTCTAAGAATCAAATAGAACCTTGGTCATGCCTGGCTCCTCAGACCACATACCTTAGGTGAATTGATATCTTTTAATCATAGTTCCAAGTATTGAATAGAACCTTTGCTATGCCTGGTTCCTCGAACTACATGCTTTCTGGTAAATTAGTACTTTCCATTAAATTGCTAAATGATAGGGCAAAACCTTAGTTATTACAGACTTTTTGGATTACACATTTAAGATAAATTAGTATTCCTTATTGATTACTTTAATGTCAGGTATAATCACTCCAACCAGCAATGACTTTCACTATAATAAGAATCTGAACTAAATGCACATAAGCATCACTTAAAGCATTTACAGGCATACCTATGTCAGTTTGAAAATTGATTATCCCTTTGATCCGATAAACTTATCAATGAGTAAGACACAAAGTAATTTTAAACCTATATATATGTAGCATTATTGTAGAATCATGATGAGAAAGGGTTTCGCTTTATTATTACGTTTGTTAAATGTTCAACAATGTAGAAATTATATCAACACTTGTGTAAGAATCATGGAAATAAGGAAAGTATTCATATCTTTCATTAAATAAAGCCTTGAAGCAAGGCAGATTGAATACAAAATGGCAACTTGGTTACAAATTATGAAAACCAAAATAGAAGTTGCCAGACAAAAGAAAAAGAGAAAAGAAAAAGAGAACTATGTTAAATCTACTTCTTTTTTATTACAATCTTTCTATAAGGAGGGGCCTGGGACTGTGGGACAGTAGCCTCCGAGGATCCTTGGCCTATGCCTTTAGGGTCACCTTTGGAAGAGTTGCAAGAACAAACTCCATCCTAGATGCCTCTCTGTCTTTAGCAGGATCCTGGGGAACAGCTGAGGGCTTAATGGCATCAGAGGCCACCACCTTTGTTTCCTTTGTCATTTTTTCATTTGCCCTAAGCTGCTCGGCTATTTTTGGAGGGCTACCAGAAGAGGGGGGGACCTTATTGAGGTTGCTTTTCTCAAGATCTGCTACCTCAGGAGGGACATTTGGCTTGGCGTTGCTTGAGAAAGAGGCACGGATGGCTGGGGGGTAGTAGACACTTTCTGCCCTCCTCAGTATAGAAGAAGCCTCAACCCCAACTTGGTTGAGGACTTCATCCCATACTTGGGCACAGTAAAGTATACATAACCCTAGGACCTCAGCCCTAAGGGCGTCCTCATACCCCTAGGACCTCACCCCTGGGATCTCAGAGGCCACCACCTTTATTTCCTCAGTCATTTTTTCATTTGCCCCAGGTTTCTCGGCTATTTTTGGAGGGCTGCTAGAAGAGGGGGGGACCTTGCTGGGGCTGATTTTCTTAGGATCTGCCACCTCGGGAGGGACATTTGGCTTGGCGCTGCTTGAGGAAGAGGCATGGATGGCTGGGGGGTAGTAAACACTTTCTACCCTTCTCAGCACAGAAGAAGCCTCAACCCTAGCTTGGTTGAGGACTTTATCCCATACTTGGGCACAGTAAAGTCTACATACCCCTAGGACCTCAGCCCTAAGGGCGTCCTCGGTCTCGGCCACCCCAACATCATATCCACGTTGCTTTGCCTCCTCCTGAGCTTTCTCTACCTCTTCCTTGGCCTTCTCGGTGTGATCTTTAGCCTTTTGGACCTCTTTTAACTTCTTCTTCACAGCAAGTATCTGTTCCTCGGCATTGCTGAGCAGCATCCTCTGGTCTTCTGTTTGCCTCTTAGCACTCTCCAAGGCAGAAACAGCGCTTTTTCTTTCTCTCTCCTCCTCGATCAGTTTGGCCTTAAGGTCTTTGATGCTTTTTTTAGCCACCTGGAAAGCCTCCACGGCTGCAATTCGCCTCCCCTCCTCTTCCTTGTACATACGGCAAGAACTACCCACCATCTCCTCGACCCTAAAAACTGCTTGGACAGCCTGGGAAGGAAAAAAAAAAAAAAAAAAAAACCTTACCATGGCCAAGTCCCTCTTCAAACCGAGGAAGACCTCATGTTTCCTCATGGATCTAAGGTCGGCCATATCCTTTGGCAGCAATAGGGTTTGCTCCATAGCATCGGTTACGTACCCAGCCGTGCCCCCTAAAAATCCCGGATGGAGGCATTACTTGATAAGGGAGCCCTATCCAGTTCTAAAGGTGGGGCCTAGGCTGGGGTTGCAACTTGATGCTCGCCCCTCCTTTCTACCTCATGGGCTGACCTCGTTTACATGCCTTTAGGCTGCTTGAACCCCCTTTGAGGTTCAACTTCTTGGGAGGAGTGGGTCCTCCTAGGCTCCATAGCTTCCTTGCCCTTGTCCTCCCTCTTTCTTTTATGGTCGGCCGGGTATGTTGGGTAGGTGGAGGAGTAAGAAGTCGGGTCTGGGTTGGAGGAGTAGGAAGTTGAGTCTGGGTTGCTTTCCCAGATGCTTTTCCCCCAGGCTGGGACTCAAGCAGCACCTAAAGGGTTGATTTCTGCTTACGCTGGATTCCCATCTCTTCAGGAACAATGATGTCTCCTCGAAAGTTATTTGCTTGAACCAAGGAGTCTGGAGATAGTGGCTGGTCGAAAACAGCAAACTCGTCTTTAAAATCAGTCAATTCCACCACCCCTCTATCTTCTTCCTCTTCCTTAATAGTTGGCTGTGATGAAGTGGCCTCCTCGATAGTGCGTTGTAAGGGTGGGGCTACCCTTGGTATTCCTTCTGGGATAGGTATGGTGGCAAGAGTGCCTTCTGGTACTGGTTCGGTGACGAGGAAGCCTGGAGCAGTGACGCTAATCCAGTGCAACCGGGGATCCTTTACTCTAAAAATGCACTTAGGCGCTTGGAAACTCTTGGATATTGGTGTGTCACCCAATATCAAGTGGGCTGCCCTAAGTTGGCCATCAGAGTGGACAAAGACCTCGGCCTTCAAAATCTTGTCCAAACTCTCCTGGTTTACAAGGCCGAAGTTGGGCACAGTAGTATGTGGGTCTGCAAAACCATCAAGAAAGACCAAAAAAAAAGAAAAAAAAGAAAGAAAAAGAACATCATCGGCAAAATGTGAGTCAAAGGAAATTTTAGATATAAGCAAAGGTTAAAAAACAATAAAAAGGGATAATTTTGAAATTGTGAATCTAAACGTAGAGCCTTACCTGGTTTCCCCTCCCTCGTCGGACAATGGAGACCATCATGCCACTCCCCTGAAAGGATCAAAAAGTCCTTTTTTAGGCCTTTATTGGAGTCGGGAAGGCATTGGATAAGCCTAACCTTAGGATACCTAGACTTTAGGTAGTATCCCTGCCTGGTGAGGTGGTGGAGGTTGTAAATCCAATTTATATCGTGGTGGGTAAGGTTAAAGCCCATTCTCTCATTTAGGGCATCTACACAACCTAATATCCTAAACATATTGGGGGCACACTGGATGGGCGCTAACCTATGGACCCTAAGATAATCCCTAGTGACCGTGCCTATAGGGATTCTCGTCCCCCCTTCTATGAAGACAATCATTGAGATTACTAACTTTCTTTTTCGCCTTTCTTCAAATCACTACCCTCCTTACAATATCTAATGCCTACTTCTGGGGGAATCCTATATTGAGCCCTAAAACTCTCTAAACCCTCTTCAGAATCTACCAATTTTTTGAATCTACCCATTCTTAGGGGGGAATTGGACGCACTAAGGAGATAATGAAAGGGAGGAAGAGCCGAGGAGGAAAGGACACTAAGAGAAGAGAAGTATGTGGAAAAATAAAGTGACGGGGATAAATGAAAACTTACAGAAGAAAGAATATTATCCTCGGACGGGCTTTTGGTATTTGTAAGAGCATGAGTAAGTTTGGGAAGGTTGGCAGGTTTAGTGTATGAGTGCTAGAGCTAAGTGAATGCTAAAGTAAGGTGAGTGAATGATTGATTTGAGTGATATTTATATCAAAGAAAAAGTTAGAAGCAGGAAAATTCCCGCTCGGTACCCAACGAAAACATCAGTTGTTGGATCTGCATCACGTTGTAAAACGTGGGGGACAGGGAACCGCAAGAATTTAATGAAGGCGCGTCTTGAGTGCCAAAGCACCAGGAGCGTGCCTTGGGCAGTTAAAAAGGCGTCTTCTTAGGCAGAGGTGGGATGCAAAGAACACAGAGCGACTACAGTGACGTCGAAATCCTCATTTCTTCTCGAAGAGCCAAAAAGAAGAATCTCAAGGGGCTATTGTAGGGATGTTGGGCTCAGGAGTTCATTATCTGTTTATATATTGGGCCCGTGGCCCAAGTTGAGGACGAGAGGTTATCCGAAGAGGATAAATCTTTGTCAGAAGAGATTGTGTTAGTAAATAAAGAAGTTAGTTTTGGTCATAATGGCTTAAAAGGGTGGGCCGAGGATAAATGCATCCTCAGCTAGCCAAAGCTGAGGTCCGAATGGGTTGGTTACAGTCCAGGGGGATGTTCTAGCAAATTTTGTTGGCACGGATGAGCATTATAGAAACAAGGTACAGGGGGAGTCCTAAAATATCTTAGGAGAAATTTGCTACCACCGCATTAATTGCTTTGCAGCTAACTCTCTGATCATACTAATGTGAAAGTGATGCCTGAACAGTAGTTATTAGCCTTACAACTACTACATAGAGACTTATGGAAGGGGTTGATGGGACAAGTATCAACACCAGCCATCTGGCATGCACGTGGAGGGCAAAGGTGAAGGGAAAAGAAAGTATAAAAGAGAAAGAAGAGTATAAAAGAGAAAGGATGAAAGGAGAGAAGGAGATCAAGAAATCAAGAGGAAAATACTTTAACAATCAGGAACCAATCTTGTAATTAAACCTAAGAGCAATATATAAGAGATGTTCTCCTCGGATCTTGCCGAGGACATTTTTCTTCAGCATAAACCCGTCTGTTTTCATTCTTTTGTCATTTTAATCTACCTTTGTATTTTTTTGAATCATTAAAGCCTAATTTTTCCAACCCACTCCCTATAAATTCATTGTTTTGGGTTTTTTGGGTCTAAGTCCACCAACCTTTAGGCTAAGGAACTCAAATTTGGTCCGTACAGTTACAATTTATTTGAGCATTTACAATATATATATATATATATATATATATCTATATAACACTATTAATAAGAGAATTCCTTAAAAAACATAAACTAGTTAAAAGAGTAATTTACTGTTTCTAAGTTTTAGGCTTTTTCTTTTATCTTCTTCATTCAGCCTAAAACCTAGGGCACTATCTCTATTTTTATTTTTAAACATTATTTCACGTTACCTTACCTCTTTCTTTAATATATATATATATATATATATACACACACATATACACAGTTATTTATATATCACTTTTAAATATTATAACACTAAACCAAAAAAAACAAATAAATAGAAAAAAGAACATTATTGCATACACAAAATACATGTGATGAGTCTAGTGTGTGTATCACAAAAAATTCTAATTAGATTCGAACACAAATTAATAGAAGACCACGTAAAATAACAACAAAAAGCTTCCGTATATAATAATAATAACACATTCTCTCAAATAAATAGTGCTTTTAAATTTTTTGATAACATGCCTACTTATAATATTTATATACTATAATAAATTGGAAAATAAATCATGCAAAGCACGAGCCAATAACTAGTTCTTAATATATTTCATAATTTGAAACAAATTCAAATTGTGATAGTGGATAAGGTGGATATCGCCTTCACATATTCACTAATTATTAGTTAATATGAAAATAGACTAAAAAACCAATGAATAAAAATTAGCAATATTGACTGAAAAATTATCTAAACATGTTCAAGTAATATCAACGGCGACAACCGACAGGTAAATCAAAGACTAAATCAATTCGACAACTGACGTCGATGACTCTAGGATGTTTGGTTGCCATTGTTATTGAGAATTTCTAGTAAATAAAATTAAACCCAATAAGTAAAACCATGAATGGTTTAACAAATTGATCAGCTTGGTCGTAGTTTGAGCAAGTTCAAGTCTAACTTTATTTTTTATTGAATTGGTTTATGCGATTAATTTGGTTCAACCGGCTGGTCCAATCCAAGTTTTTTAAGTTATTGTGATAACAATAAATAAAATTTTAAATTTCTATTTATTTGAAATTACCGATTTTTATATATTAATACGTTTATTGTCTTTAACTAAAATTTGATGCTGGTAAAATAATTAGTATGATTTATTTACAGCTTTTATGTACTAATTTATTTGCCACATGTTAAATTGATATCATGTAAATTTCTTACTGGTTCAAGTTATTCAACAATTATAAGGATTTATTATTAGGATTCTATACATTGGCAAGATCATTCACGACTCAAATCATATACTATGCAATGAAAGTTGGATCTTAAAAATTAGTGATTGCATCAAATATCTAAACTTCATTAAAAAGAACTGACAAATGACATTATTTCCTATACTCTTTGGTGGTTTCAAATTAAATCCTATAATTTAAATTTCTTTAACTAACATCATGAAGTTAAATTTTTTTTTTTTCAATTAACGCTTTCAATGTTCACTACTAACCAAATGTAATAGAAATTTATATAAATTTGTGACTAAAATTTATCAAACACAAAAACTTATTCCATGTATAATGTAATAGAACTTTATATAAATTTGTGAATAACATTTATTAAACACAAAAACTTATTCCATGTAAAAGATAAGATGTTTGGTACACTGTCATTTATTTAATTATTGTCTCTAAAATATTCACAGTGAAATTAATATTATATGAGCTTAGATCATACTATGGTCAGCTCATATCTTACTTACATGCTATAGTTGCATCAAGTAGACACTCGCTTTCTCAAAAAAAAAAAAAAAAAAAAAGTAGATACTCTCTCCTTTTATTATTAAACATTAAAAATAATGTGAAACTCCATAGCTAAACTTTCAAAATTTTTAAAAAAATATTACTCCCAATTAACATTCTAATACCAATAGTTTTTAGAAATTTTATTATTTATTGTATGTAATTTCAATAATCTATCACAATTTTTTAATAATAAAAATTGGTTTGCATATGTCATACATACACTTTAGCTCACTATAAGTATTAACATGTTGTACATAGAATTCTGGTATGATTCACTATCAATACATTAAAATTATTCACTCGGTCTCTTTGAGTGAAACTCTTTTACTAAAGACTGAATATAATCTCTATATTTTATCTCAAAAAAAAAAAGAATAAAATTAAAAGACTCTAATCAAAATTGAATTAAAAAAATTCAAGAAATTTGGAAGGAAATTAATTATTTATTTTAAATTATTTTATAATTTATTGTAATGTTTGGATTTTGATAAAAACTTGGCATTATATGATTTATATTCTTCAAATAGTAGCTTATATTATTTTGTTATTTTGAAATTTACCAATGATTCTTGATGAAGCATACATCCAATCCAATGTTATTCTTCTGTTTTCTTTTTCTTTCTAAAATGTAAACACTGGCAGGGGGGCCCAAAAGGAATGCCCTATGAGTTACGATGGCTAAGTGAACAGAGTCAAACAAATTAGGAATTAGAAGAACAAATGGGTCAGCTTAATTAGGAGACACGTGGAAAGTGTTGGCGAGGATTACCGTTGAAACCGGCAAGGTTGGGGCAGAGGACAGCGTCGCACATTATAACTGACTGTTGGAAAGCGACACTGTCTGTCTCCATGCAAGACAGCTAACAACACCAGGTCAAGTCGGGCCCCATCTCAGCCCAGCCCAGCGGTCCAATTGTTATAGAGACTGTTTGGCCTTTATTATAAACCTTTTTTTTTTTCCTTAAAAAATCAAAAAAAAAAAAAAATCAATTTTAAAACTGTGAACGGCATACTTTTAGTTAGCTTAATTAATAAAATCTTTATATGTAAAAGAAAATTTTGTAAAATTTTTGATAATTGAATAAGAGATCTAAAATTCAATCATTCTGCCTAAAATTAAAAAAAAAAAAAAAAATTCAAAGAAAAAATATGTAAGTCATTTCTCCCTATTATTAATAAGAAGCTGAAGCCGATAAGTTGATTAGAGGGTTTTTTTATTTTATTTTTTATTTTTTGGGATGATTGATTAGTTGTTCGATTTATATAAAATTGTTGATCAATCAATTATTTGGAGGACATAAATTTATTAAAATATTTGAATTGGCTATCCAAGATCCCACGACGTACACTTGTCATGTTTCATATATGTCATTTTTGAAGCTCTATACCAGGAAAAATTATAAAGTACATATTACAACTATTTATGAAAAGTTATTTATTTTTGAATATCATTAAGGAAAATATAAATTATAGAAAGTCATTGTTGAATGATATAAGTGATAACAATGGCTGAGACACGTGGAGCAAGAGACCATTTTCTTCCAGAGTTTCTATTAAAAAAAATTATAAGATAATAAGATCATATAGGTGTATATGAGGAAGGTTCGAAATAGTTAACTTAATTGGTAAAGTTTTTGATGGTTGAATGAAAGATCTGAAGTTCAATTCCCGCTTACACCAAAAGCTGGAGAAATTATAAGGTCCACATGGTGGACAAGTGATGTAGATTACCATTCAACTAAAAAACTTTCACCTGTTTAAAATTGTTGGTTAGAAATTTTTTTTAAACAGAAATTAATTACTGACTTAGCAATTTTAAACAAATAAAAGTTTTTTAGTGGAATGGTGGATAAGTGACATGATCCACCAAAGAACTTTATAATTTCTCCAAAAATTGACTGGTGTTTTGGTTTAAATAAATCTCTATCATCAAGAGTAGAGTGGATACCATAGGTTAAAACTCTTTTAAAAAAAAACTTATAGTTAAATTAAATTGAAATAAGAAAGAAAATTAGAAAACAAGCACATACCTAGGGTCTTAAAAAAATACTTCTAGTCAAATTCACATACCTCGGGGCTGCTATTTTATGTTGTAATTCACGCTGTCGTGACTTTAATAATTGTAGCTCATGGTGTTATTTGCTTTTAGAGTAAGGCACATGAAATTCACGGCCAAAGAACCATGTCAATGAGAATCTAAGAGCATGTCTGACCGTGAAGAGGAGGAGACGAGGAGTTCCTTCATCTCTTTGCATTAGTTAGACAAATGCGTTAGTAAAACAAATGTATTTGTTACAAAATTGGAGTTACAGTGTTACACCCCCTTTTGTAACACACTCCCATCATACTCATGGGTCAAAATGGGCATTTGCCTCTTTTGCTCAAAATAAGTAGTGATAAGGGAAAAAATCTGGTCTGACAGGCCTCCTTTAAATGGGCCTGACGGATCAATGTCTGTGGGCCAATAGAAGGCAAGCCCAAAACTTGTACAAAGGCCCATACAGTAGGAACCTCAAATGGAAATTACTTGCGACACATCTAATCACTATAGAATCCCTAGGTAAATGGAATTCTAGTGTGAAGAGGATTCCGGAAGATACACATGTAAATGAAGATCTTTTCTACAAGGAAAGTGTCTTGTCCATCACGTGTGGGGTAATTCAAGAGGATTCCTAGAAGGAAAAGACTTCTACACCAAGGAAGAGAGGCCAACCTTCTACTACTATAAAAACTCCAATACTCTTACAAATCAAGGTACACATAATTTACCCTTCTCTAGCACTCTAGAGTTGTGAGAATAGTTCTGACTTGACTTTCGGAGGGTATTTGGCCGGCACCACACCGGTACTCTCTGTTAGGTCTTCTCTCTTTTCTTTGTAGGTGTCATTACAAGCATGCGAGGATTGTGTGGCTCACTGGTGATATTTACGGCATCATCAAGTAGCAAAATGCCCATATTCTGAAACTATTTAGCAAAATGCTCCTATTTTGAAACTCGATTTTTAAAAAATCGAGTTTCAATGAAAAACTCGATTTAATGAAAATCAAGTTACTTGCAAAATGTTACATGGAACTCAAGTTCCATGTAATTTTTAAAAAAAAAAAATTTTTGCCTATAACTCGATTTTCTAAAAATTGAGTTTTTCATTGAAACTCAATTTTTAGAAAATCGGGTTTAAAATAGGGATATATGGCTAAATAGTTTCAGAACAGGGGCATTTTGTTACTTGTTTTTGGTGAAAGGGACAAATGCCCATTTTGGTCCACTCCCATGTAAATGTGTATAAAGTACTACAAAACTTTCTCTTTAGTAGTTAGGTTTGACTCTATTCACCTCATTCTAACCTTTGTTGCACAATTAGATTTGGAGCTCTTCCAAATGGATGTGAGGACATCTTTATCAATGGAGAATCAAATGAGGAGATCTACATGAATCAATCTATTGACATTTTAAGCATTTCACTTATGGTCTAAAGAAAGCGACTACACAATGGTACTATCAATTTCATTAGGACATTTTTTTGATTAGCTTGAAATGTTGGAAGAGGGCCATTGTGTGTATGTTAAACGATTGAGGAAGAGTTTGCTTATTCTTCTTTATATGTTGATGACATCTTGTTGGCTTAAAATGATATGGAGATGATTGTCACCACCAAAGGGTGATTGTCCTCTACTTGTGAAATGAAGGGCATGGGAGAGGCAAATTATGTGCTTGGAGTTGAGTTTGGATTTTCCCAAGAGATTTACATTAAGAAAGTTTAGAGCAATTTTGTATGCATAATTCCAAACTCCTAAGCACTTCAATTGAGAATGGATACATATTGAGCCTTGACTATTGGCTTATATCTAACAAGGAATAGAGAGACAATGACAGGAGTTTCCTATATGGATGCAGTTGGAAGTTTGATGTACTCTATCGCTATGTTGGGTAAGAAAGATATTTGGTTTAAGAGATTCTTGTGCCTAATATTTGATTTTATATTATTATGTTAGCTATGTATGCACCAACAATGCAAACTCTTTATGACATAGACAATTTTTGTTAATGAATTAACGGTAATTACTAAACTGACTACAAGTTGAAAATAATAGGGATCAAATTGATTGTAACCCCAAAATGTAAGAACCAAAATGATATTTTTCATTTTTTTTTTAAATTGATATTAATCTTGTTTATTGCCCAGTTCTATTCTCTTTAGCTTTATTAATTTTACAATAAATTTCAATTAAAAGCTTAAATGAACAATTAGGACCCTGTATAATATATAATTCTCTATTCGTTGTTTTTTTTTTTTTTGGTAATATATACTTCTCTCATTTCATACTTGAAGTTATCATAAAAATGTTAAGAGCATTGAAACTCAACTAGTATTTCTTGGTGTTTTCAATAGAGACATTAGGATCAAAATCTTTCCACCCTAACTATCGATGTATTAAAAAAAATTATAATAGAATAATTATATTAATGAGCAATTCAACTGGTAAAGTCTTTGATAGTTAAATAAAATATTTGGAGTTTAATCCCTGCTTACACTAAAAGCTGATTAGTGTCTTGGTCTGATAATAAAAAGCTATCATAGCAAATGTCGTAGGTTGAAACTCTCTTTCTCTCTCTCTATATATATATATGGATGAGTTTAAGTTACACCTGATGTAACTTTAAATGAGTTACACATTTTTTACACCATTGATTTTTATTAGATCTAAGGGTGGAAAAACACTAATAGTTATATCATTTATTGTCCTAAAAATTAGTGATTAACTGCATTAATTCTCTCTAGTATTTTTAAAAAGTAATAATAATTAAATATATAAAATAAAAAAAATCTCTCCAGCCTCGTTATCTTTGTTCATCTCTCTCTTTTATTTATTTTTTTGAATCTTTATCTCATAAGCTACTTCCATCAACTCTGACTCGCTTGACAAATTTTGAGACCGTGAAAAGGGGAAACGGTGGTGGTGATTGCACCAATGGTGAGAAAGCAAGGAGGGAAGTTTTTGTTGATGCCTAGGCGGGGCAAGCCATGAGAGATAAGTTCTAGAACAAGAATTAACCATGGGGAGATTGGGGTCTTTTGGTAGTAGGTACTACTTGTGTTGCACAAAGGAAAAAAGGATAGTGAAGGACAAAAAAACTGAAAAAGATTACAAGAAGCAAAACATTACCAAACTAACAACCTTCACTATTAATATCACATTCTACAATTATCATGCTTCAATTGTATTTTCAAATTAACCTCAAAAGCATTAACCTCAACAGTTTCATTAAGGTACTAATAATAACATTTTCAAATTGGCTCCATATCTTAGCCTTGACTATAAGGCCATAAAATTGCTATTGGTTTCATCAAAAGAATATAAGAAAGGATGCTTAATATTCGTATTGTGTCTCTCAAGGTTGTGGCCTTCGACGAAGAAAGGCATTAGGATAGGTACCAGCCGCTATTCATTATTATTATTATTTATTTTTAAAATTTTTTTTAGATAGAGAGAGACAATGGAGGTAGGAAGCCATTTGTGCTTATGAGAGAGAGAGAGAGAGAAGAGAGAGATAGGATGATGAGAGATTTTTATTTTTTTATTATTCAAGATAAATGCTGGAGAGAAAATGCAATTTCTACACCATTGGATTTAAATAGATTTAATGATAAAAAAAAAGACCATCATTAATACTAATATTCTGATTGATCTCATTTATTATTCTTTATTTATGACATCCATACTTATCTCTAAATCCAAAAGAAGTGTTTACCTCTCTCTCTCTCTCTGCATGTTTAAACCTTGAGCTAGATGAGAGGGAATTTTGATTTGCAACTAATCCTATAATCTCGATCATGGTTATTTTTTTTTTTTGAGTAATAGACACATGTTGAGATTATTTATAGTAATTGTATGTCCAGGTTATTTGTAGCTATTTGCAACAAATCCTACCAATGACACTTGTTTATGTCCAATAACCTTGCTGGAATCACTTTGACACAAGACCGTGGTTACAACAGCCTATAACCTTATTGTTTGATCATGACGGTAGTAATGGTATGTAAACCTTTATTGCATATAGCTGATTGTGAAAGACTTAAAACGTACACTTCATTTTATTTTGCAGGACCTAGAATGGTCATTGAAAAAACTTAGAAAAAATTTATAAATAAAAAAAAAATTGAAATTGAAATTGAAAGGAAAAGCGGTGGAGGAGAGAGAGAGATATGTATACACTTTTTTTGAGTTTAGAGATAAATATAGAATGTCATAAACAAAGAATAATAAATGAGATCAATAAAAAAATATTAGCAACGTTACATCACCTAATAACTTATTAATGAATTTATATTTTGACAATTCCACCGTTGGATTACATATTCTATTTGTTCTAAACATGCACGTCAATTTTCATACTTAAAGGATGTTATTTATTATTCGATCTATGCATTATTTTAAACTACAAAAACTTGAATTTATATAATTGATAGGCGACCTAACTTATTAATGAATTTATATTTTGACAATTCCACCGTTGGATTACATATTCTATTTGTTTTAAACATGCATGTCAATTTTCATACTTAAAGGATGTTATTTATTATTCGATCTATTCATTATTTTAAACTACAAAAACTTGAATTTATACAATTGATAGGCGACATGACTATTGATCTTTGATCACCTTAAAATTTTACAAGTATGGAGAATATATAAAGATAATGTAATCCAATGGTCAATTTGTCAAAATTCACATCAAATTAAAAAATAATGATTGGTGTAACGTTACTTAGAGTTACACCAAGTGTAACTTGAACCCAACTATATATATCTTAAATAAACAATTTTTTTTTGGTGACCATGATTAAAGTCCACGGAAGTAGTCATTATGGATGTAGAAAATAGTGACTAGTATTTCTTTTTTAGATACAAGATAGAATTTCTACTTTAACCTAATCTAAGTGTATATGTATGTGAAACTCCCTTCTGGAAACTTGAACCTTGGCTCTTACCCCCCACACCTCACAAACACTTATACTTGTGGAGTGACCACCACACCAAGGGTGCGCAGTGGTGTGACTAGAAATTAAAAAATGATAAATTGTATAAATTGGTTAACGTAAATGAGTATATCATTAGGAAAATTATTGTGTACTTCCGGAGTATCATAAATGCATACTCCTTCCTCTCACATGAATGGTGGGTCCTACTAACTAAATTCATGGTGTGACCCACCATTCATATGAAAGGAGAGAGTACACATTTATGATACTCCAGAAGGAGTCAAAATCTTCTATCTCAAACTCTTTATACCATTCTACGCTCCACGAATTAAAATATGCCATGTGTCCACTAATTCCTAAATTTATGCTTCTTATTTCACTTACCAAAAAGAACTTTCTAAAAAAAACTCACATTATCCCATTAGGCCATCATTGGTCACCACCATCAACTCTAGCGACAGCACCACTAAAAGCCAACCACCACCAACTTCACTAGCACATCCTGGTTTGGCACGCTGGTTTCATCTTTAGACAAGATGTGCTCCTTGTGTGGCATTGATGGCAAGAAGAAGAGGAGCAAATCAGAGGTGGTGGTGATGTTCTGAGAGCAAGGCAGATCCGACAGAGATAGGGATGGGACTGGTGTTGATGACAAGAAAACGAAGAGGCCGAGGAGGTGGCAGTGGGGGGCAACCTGTTGTACCTTTTTGAGAACAAGGCAGAGTGAGCAGCAATTGGTTCATGGGGGGTTTTAGACCAGCTTTGATCCACATGAACTTGGAGGCGGAGCCATGGTTGTAACAGCTTCTGATGGCGTTGGCAAACTAAGGTCAATGGGATGAGATGATGTTGGGTGGTTTTTTTTTTTTTTTTGGCAAGTGAAATAAGAAGCATGAATTTAGGAATTAGTGGGCACGTGACACATTTTAATTCGTGGAGCATAGAGTGGTATAGAGAGTTTGAGACAGAAGATTTTGACTCCTCCGAAAGTATCTAATAATTTTCCATATCATTAATCCCATTTATATTCCTTAGTTAAATACTTGAAGTTATAGTTGAAAGATTATATTAATGAGCAACTAAAATTGACTTTAAAACATTTTGGAAGAATTGAAATCCAATAAGTACCTTTCTTTATTGGGTTTGTGGGTTTGTTGGTTTTTAACTGGATGACTAAGTCCATATGATTCTTCTCAAAAAAACAAAAAAAAAAGTCCTTGAGGTCATTATGTTAAAGGATACAGCGGGCTTATTCAGTTTCTTGTTTTGTTTCCCATTATTTTTACCTTTTTGTTAATTATTTTCCCAGTTTTTCAATAGATACTTAGATACAGAGGGTCTCCCAAATAATATAAATTACCCCCCTCTTGCAACAATGGATTAATCTTTTAAGGGACTTAAATTTTTTTTTTTATATAATATCTCATAAAAAATAATAGCACTGTAAATAAAGTTAACAAATAATTAACAAAAAAGTAAAAATAATGGAGACCATATTTTTACAGTTTTCAAACCTGATCGGTTTGACTTCAGTTCAAATGGTTCCTTGCATTTTTGGCATATAACAATTTATAGAGTTAAAAACTATATTGGTGAGAGGTTTCTGGTTAATTGGGTTGGACCGTATGGTCTGATCCGAGTTTGAAAACCTTGAGATAAAAAAAATTAATTGAATCAAGAAGTTCTCTATATTTTTAATTTAGTTTATATTCCACCAAATATGAAAATTTTTAGTCATTTTTCAAGAAAATAGAAAAGTAATACATAATTATGTTTGAAATTGTGTGTCTATATGATTTGAGTTTCATACAATCTTATCTTGGTTCTAAAGTTTTGACCTCCACTAGAAAAGATTTTCAGCTCCATCTCTAATTACAATAACGGAAAATGGAGAATTTGAACCTTAAACGCATTAGGAAGTGTCTGCTCTTGGTTCACACTTATAAGTAGTAGAATTTCGTTTTTTTAATTTTTTTTAAATTTTTTTTTAATTTTTTTTAATGGTAGTAGAATTTCATCTCTTTACATTAAAAGCGTAGAAAAGTACCTCTAAATACAGGTTATTTGTATCGAGATTTTGAAAGGTAATTACATCTATATCCTCATTCTTGTTAAAGAAAATCACATATGTCATCATTCATACAAAATAAAAAATGACATATCATCCATTCAGGGGGAAAAAAAGGGAGACATATGTCATCTTAATTCTTCTTGCTACAATTTTTGTTTCACATTTCTTAAAATATCTCACAAAGAAAAATGTTAGGGACACATCAATTTCATAATAATTTCAAAATGAATCTCAATTGGCAAACTGTTTGTTGTACGTAAAAAAATAGTGTTAATAGTAGGCCAAAATAAAAACCAGTAACAAATTATCACTTAAGCTTTTTTGTGAAAATATTGTGAATGTAAACAGTTCTCATTTCAAAAATAGTGACTAGTAAAACAATTCATAAATCATAGCCTAGTAAAACAAACCAATATGAGTGGGTGTAATTTAATTATTGGGTAGTTGAAAGTAAACATCTAACTTCATTCTTTGCCTCATTCTAGAAAAAGAGAGGGAGGGAGAGAGAAAGAGAAAGATAGAAACCTATCATTCTTTGGCTCATGATCACAAGGCAATGCAAGGACATTGTTCATTGGGAGATTCACAAAGAGTAAATTGACCCCTTCTCCTGAAGAAGGAGATGGATTGGACCGCTCCTCTCAATGTATTCCTTTTGTTTTTCCTTCAATAAAACTTTTTTTTTCAATCCTATAAGGGGGAAAAAAGGGGTCATTGTCACAAGGCAATGCAAGGACATTATTATTACTTTTTTAATTTGGGCGATTCACAAAGAGTAAAGTAGATTGATAGCAATTTATGACTCACAAAAATGCTGTGGGAGGGAAACACGTTAAAACTTAAAAGGATGATGCATGGTTTAAACGGGTCGGTCATCAGTCAAGAAATGGTGTAAAACCTTCCTAAAATTGTTGGACCTAATTTGTCTCTATCTCTTCTTGATTGTTTAAGATTTAAGATTACGGTATACACACGTGCAATAAAATACAACAGCTGATCAAAAGTCAAAAGCAAACGAAACAAGTATGATATAATTTCTTTACCAAAATTATGCACACAAGGTTTTCTTTGTTCATGATTGATGGAGGATTTAAAGAATGAGTTTTTAGAGATCGAGAAAATCGACCATGCATCAATTGATGCATGTAATACCACCAACTAGAGGTCATTTAGGAAGATGACTTGATGAATCAATGCCTAAATTCAAGCTTTGAGAAAACTTATATATGGATTATTGCCTTTCAATATATTTATTTATTTTTTGGTCAATAAGGAAATAGCATTAAACTAGGAATTAACAAGTCTATTACAACACAATCTAGCTTTATCATTAGTTAGAATTCTTTCCGCCACAGGCGGTGGATGCAAAAATACAACAAAAGAAGTTACACTGCTTGCACCTAGTTTGGCCATTGCATCAGCACATTGGTTGGCCTCCCTAAAGATGTGCTTTATCTGCATGTTGGGCATCTCCCTCACCAGGTTCTTGCAATCATTTAGCAATGGTTCCAAAATCAAGTTGGTGGTATTATCGTTCAAGAGTAAAACAACACTTAAAGCATTCAACTCAATAATGAGGTTATTCAGCTCCATTTCCTTAGCTAATAAAAGACCATCCCTAAGAGCCCACAGTTCAGCCATACAATTGTTGGTGCTACCAAGTGGCCGAGCATAGCCTTTCAACCATTTCCCATCATGGTCCCTGATCACACCGCCCCCATCTACACGTCCAAGGCTGCCTAGAAGCAGAACCATATGAGTTAAGCTTCACCCAACCCAATGGAGGTTTCTCCCAACCCACGGCAACAACAGTTTTGGCTTTAGGCAGCTTAGCATTCAACCCAACAGAGAAGAACTCAGCACTATCCTTAATACTCCTCCTGAAACATGACCAGTTCACCTTGCCAGTTTTGAAAATAAAGTTGTTTCTATGCAACCAAAGCTGCCACACTCCCATGGGAAACAAAATCTTCCAAGGAATGCCCTTTCTATAGCATTTGATATCTGCCTTACAGTTGACTTCAAGCCATTTACCAACTGGTAAATTGAAAGTTTCCCTAATGCAAATTGGGAACTGAATTTGCAGCCAAAAATCTCGAGCAAACCAACAGCCCCTTAAGAGATGATCAATTGTTTCCATGCTTTGATGACATAAGTTACATATGGGATCAAGACTTAAACCCCTTGAACCCAAAACTTCCCTGGTGGGCATGCTATTGTGAAGACAAAGCCATAGAAAAAATTGAATCTTAGGATAAGTTTCAGCTTTCCACACCCAATCTACCGTAATAGTATCAAGGTTCAAAGGGTTTAAACCTTTTGCCAATAAGTAAGCAGATTTCAAAGAGAAAAAACCATTTTTGGAAAAGGCCCATTGAAGTGAATCCTCTACTTTCGGACTACATGACAGCGGAGTAGCTTTGGTGACACTGAGAATATGTTCAGGCAGATCAAAGGAAAGGCATTGAGCTTGCCATTCATGATTTTGATCAAAACATTGCTTCATAGTAATGAGATTTTCATCCTGGTTTAAAGGCCCTTCAATTAGAGTTTTCAAAGGACCCAAAGGAAGACAAAAATCATTCCAAACCTTTACTTTCTCCCCATTTCTCACTGACCATTTTAGCCCCTTGACATAGACTGGGCCTCCCTTCTTACAAGCTGCCCAAATAGAAGAGCATGGTTGTTTATTACCTTCTTCAGACAATCTGCTGGGTGAGAGGTATTTAGCCACAAGCATCTTTGCCCAAGGAGCTTCCTGTTCACAAGCTAATCTCCAGCAAAGCTTAGCTAATAATGCACTATTTCTATCCCTCATATTATGCAACCCCAAGTCCCCAAGCTTTTTGGGAAGTGTCACAGTCTCCCACCTATCCAGATGCAACCTCCTTTTTTCTTCAGTTGAACCCCATAGAAAGTCTCTTATTAGTTTGCCAATTTGATCGCAAACTTTAACAGGCAACGATTGGCATTGCATATAATATTCTGCCACAGGAGCCGCAGATGATTTAACAAGAACCAACTTACTAGCCTTTGATAACAGTTTTGATCTCCAACCAACCAGCCAGCTTATTTTGCATTTTATTAACCACAAAATTAAAGGCATTCCCCACTCTTCCTTGGTGAATGATGGGAAAACCAAGGTATTTACCTAAGTTGGTGGTTGCAGCAATGCCCAATCTCCTACAAATGCCTCTCACCCTTCTTCTAGTTACATTAGAAGAAAAAAGGATCTTTGATTTGGTAGTATTAACTTTCTGCCCAGCAAGGTTGCAGAAATTGTCAAGAACTTCAATGATAGCTTCACAGTTTTTGTAGTCTGCCTTAGCAAACAGCATCAAGTCATCAGCGAAAAATACATGAGAAAAGCTCGGACCACTTCTAGAAGCCCTCACTTTATCCCACCTTCTATCCTCACACATACTAGTGATTTGGGCTCCAAGAAATTCCATACACAACAGAAATAGATAGGGAGAGATAGGGTCTCCCTGCCTTATTCCTCTTGATGGTTGAAAAGACTCTAGCTTGCTTCCATTGAACAATAGAGCTATGGTAGTGGTAGACACGCAGCTCATTATCAACCTTATCATTTTCTCCGAAAACCCAAAATGCTCAAGCACCATTTTGATAAACGACCACTCTAGGCGGTCATAGGCCTTTTCAAGATCAATTTTCACAACCACGAACCTTGTCCTGCCCTTCCTCTTCCTAAGAGAGTAAATTAATTCTTGGGCAATTATGACATTATCTGTACCCCTTCTTCCTTTAATAAATGTTGTTTGCATTGGGGAAATCAAAGAAGGTAGCAGATGACGAATCCTCAAAACAATAATCTTCGAAATAACCTTGTAAATCGTGTTGCAAAGGCTTATGGGTCTATACTGGCTGACAATCTCAGGACCAGGTTGTTTAGGGATTAGAGCAATTAGGGTCTGATTAAGGTACTCAGGTACTTTATGCTTCATAAACACCTCTTTGATTTCCCTTTTAACCGAACCCCCTACCACTAAGCAGAACCTCTGGAAAAAACCAGCATGAAGCCCGTCAACACTTGGAGCTTTGTAAGGCTTCATTGATTTGAGAGCATTCCAAATTTCCCCATCCAAAGGTATATTATCCATGTTAACAGCATCCTCATGACTGAGCTTGGCACACCAATTCGATCTCCATTGAGGTGCAATAGGACAGAACACTTGTTTGGATTTATACAACTTCTTAAAACTTGTATTGAAAATTTCCTTAACTTCCTCGATATTATGGCACCATTCACCCTCATTATTATGAACACAGGTAATTTTATTCTTACTTCTTCTATCGAGCGTGGATATGTGAAAATAGGAAGTATTCCTCTCTCTGAAACCATTGGTGCTATAGGTGGAGCTTAGTTTAATTTTTTTTTTTTAAATAAAAATAAAAATAAGGAAAAGTTGAGCTTAATTAGTCGTGCGATGATTCAACACATTGGAGGGGAATGTTTGTGGTTTAAACTCCAAAGTAGAGCAAACTTCTAAATATCATTTTAGTTTAGTCAAGAGAACAAAATATCTTATTACCAATACAATATATTGTTTCAGGGTTGTCAATGTATATGAGATGTGTTTTAGTTATTTTCGGTATAATTTTTTGTATTGGATCAGAAGGTATGTAATGGGAGAGTATGTAATCCCTATAATGTTACTGGCTGAAATAACAAAAAAGTGACAAAATTATTTTTTTAATTTTCTTTTAAAGAAATATGCTTTCATAAACTGAGCTAACAAGTCCCAACATATCTCATTTTCCGCTTGTAATTAAACAATCTTTTTTTTTTTTTTTTTTTTGGCTGAGAATAATTAAACAATCTCAAATCATAAAATCCTGGCATTGAATTATCATCCTGATCTACAACACCATCGGCTTCGATGCCATGACCACCAGCCACGAACGCCGTTCTATTTGGGGTTTAAATAACTTTATATTTCCCCCAAAAAAAAAGTTATATACATTAAAGAAGAAATTTTATTCCTATAAAAAAAAAAAATTTATTTATAGACAAATAAAATTAATTGGGATTCATATATATATATATATATATATATTATTTTCTTTTAAATTTATAATTATGATCTAACCTCCTCTAGTATCATCGTACCAGTTCCTCGATAGGTGGATTAGTTATGATGGTCACCCCCATGGTATTGTCATGACTGGTAGCTTATCTCATTCTTTTATATTAAAAATAAAAATAAAAATTAAAGTACGTTTTTTTGGCCCTTAAAGTTGAAGTTGCTTTTACTTTGATTTTTTACGTTTTAAAATTTTCATTTTGTCATTTTATGTCATTTCATAACGGTTCCACCATTAATTTTTGTCAATAATTTGATGAAACTTGGCATTATATGAATGATATTTCCTAATGGGATTATGCATTTAGTGATTTGATTATGAACAAAAATGGAATGTATGATTAAGATAAAAATAAAATCAAACATAAAAAGTCAAAATGAAAAATTTAAAATTTGAAAGAATAAAATAAAAATAATTCCAAACTTTAAAGACAAAAACATTCTCTAATCCAAAGAAAGCAAGGGGAAAAAAAGAAAAGATAAAAATTATGCACACATAACCAAATAACTTTAGTATACTACATCATAAAATATAACATATTTAACCATTTATTTACTTAAGCATCATTCAACATTTTGTTTAATAAATTAAGAACGAAGTAAAGATATCTATCTTATTGAGGGGAAAAAAAAGAAATTATTTTTAGAAGAAATCAATACAAATGAAGACCTTGCGTTAAAGAAAATACAGTAGCAAATAAAACACATTGTTCCAATTTCCAAGGTTTGTGGACTTAGGAGGATCCCATAGAAGGTTATCTAACTTGCACGTAAGTTTACGTCAATTACCTATAATAACAGTATCGAACATTTTGGTGACAAAATCATTATATATATATATATATATATATATAGATATACATACATTCATGCAACGGTGAATAGAGAAAGAAAATGATGTGTTCTAGACTTGGGAGTATTGTTGCCTCTCATATAAATATTGATATTATATAAAAATCCGATTCCAAATTTTGGCCACGAACGAAACGACTTCACATTCACAGCACAAGTCTAATTGGACGACGCACTACTTCAAATTGGGCCCAGAAAGTGGGCCACGCAAGCTACCTAAGGTCCACGCCTTTATGATTCACCTTGCACCACCATTTCCAATTTCCAAAGCTCCATCACCACAACTGGTTGTTGATCAGATCAGCCTGTTATTATGCACTATTTTTTGTCTAATTTCTTTAATTTATGATTAGCATATTTGGTGTATTTTGAACTACTTAAAGCACCATTATTTTCCACAGTCCACGCGTATTTGTGTATAATGAAAAAAATAAAATAGGTTCAGATTTGGTTTCTAATTTTTTAAGCACCCCAACTCATGAAGTCACAATTTGTAGAAGAATATCTACCTACCTGATATTATTTATTAAACACCCAACTTCCCAAATCAGATTACAGTACGAAATTATAGATATTCTTGTGAGTTTGCATTGTTGCAAACCAAACAACATCTAATTAATGATAAAAATTAATACACTGAAATACTATCAGATTCAGAAAAGAATGCTATTATGGTGGGGTGGTACTCTTATTTGTACCGACTTTAGGCTTTAATAACTTTCTTACTAGAATCCATCCCAAAAAAAAAAAAAAAAAAAACTCTCACTTCTTAGAATACTCATGTCATTCAATGACAAACTTGTGTAAATTTAGATTGAACGCTCATATTTTGTCAATGACAAACTTGTGTAAATTTAGATTAAATACTCGTATTAGTAAATGCAAACTTTTATAAATTTAGATTGAATACTCATACCAGTCAATATAAATGTAAACTTGTATAAATTTAGATTGAACACTCATATCACTTAATCCAAACTTGTGTAAATTTTGATTGAACACTCATATCAGTCAAATTTGTGCAAATTTAAATTGAATACTCATATTAATTAATGTAAACTTGTATAAATTTAAATTGAACACCCATACAGGACCAGCTGAATAGTGGAGCAAGAAATGCAGTCGCCTAAAGTCCCAAGTAAAAAAAATGCCCCCAAATTTTAACCAATAGGGTTATTTATAATCAATAAATAAAATATTTTTTTTTACCAAATGAAAATCAAATAAAAAAATAGAGAAAAATGCAATGTTCACAATATTTTTCACAATATTTTTACAACTAATGCTAAGTAGCAAGTTGTTACAGCCTATTGTTGATGGCAAAAAAATAATTATAGTGATATTTTCAAATAGAAAACAAAAAGCAGTTTAAAATCTTGGATTTGTTGTAAAAAATATTGTGAATGTTGCACTTCTGAAAAGAATAATAATAATAATAATAATAATAAGAGTTTAGTTAGCAAACTTTTAATAGTTTTTATCTAAGTCTACTATTAACACCACTGTTTTATTTACCACTATCAATCTACCACATTAACAAGTATGAAAAATTTTATCAAATTTTTTCTGTCTATAAAATTTCTATAAAAAAATTTTTTACGTAGTTCATGTTAATTAGTTGTAATTTTGCATCTAAAACAAGATGATCAATTTTCGCCTTAGACCTCCAAATGTATCAAACTGCCCTTGCACCCATATTAGTCAAACTTGTGTAAATTTATATTCTTGTTACAGTAAAACTTTGTAAATTTACAATTTTACTATTTATTTGCAATTCTACTATTGATAAATACTTCTTTATATATATATATATATATATATAAAGCAATAGATGATTTAAAATAAATAATATGATCTAAATATTTTTAAAAATAATGATATAAAATAAAAAATATTATAAAACTAAAGTAAAAATTTTAGCACAAGTTAATGCAAATGTTCTTAGCCAAGATAATTTTTTTTTTTGAGAAACAACCAAGATAATTTGAAAGCATAATAATTTAACAAAAAGTTATTGAATCGTCAAAGCCTTGGACAGGTCACCGGAACAGTGGAGGGACCACAAAGAAACCCTTTTTAGAACAGAGAAAAAGGAAAATTATTTAAAAAAAAAAAAAAAAAAAGCTGATTAAAATGAAAAGGCAAGGGTGAAATGAGAGTAAGTCCAAAATTACATGCTAATACCCTTTCTAATACTTAGGTGATTCCGTCACGTCACGATGAAACCGGAGGAAGAAAAATGAACACATACAATTGTCTCAGACCAAAAAAAGATAACAGAAACACACGAGGGTATATTCGTCATCGTGTTTTTTTGTTTTTTTATAAAAATATATATTATTGTAAGTAAGACTCAAAAAGCTGAGCTGGTGGTATATTACTTGCATTGCATAATAGCAACGTTTCCCAAGACAAAGCCGGCTCTCATTAATTTCTCTCTCTCTCTCTTTTACTTTTTTTTTTTTTAATAAAATTTTTGGCTCAAATATTGATATGATATAGTCACAAACACATTATTGTCTCTCTCTTCTCTCCTCTTTCTTTCTCTCTCTTCTTTCTGTGTTGGTGTATGTCTGTTTTTGGATTCCCACCTATTTTTCCCAAACACAAAGCAGGTGGTACTAAAGAGAGAGTTTTGGAGAGAGAGAGAGAAATAAAAATAGAGAAGTCTAGAGTCGCCGGAAAATGCTCAGCCAAAGCTCCGAACTCCGGCGAGTGAGTCAATGCGGTGGTGATTAGTATTTATTTATTTTAACAAAGTAAATAAAGTTAATCTGGAAGTGGGTTTTTGGTTTTATGAGCCAGAACAAAAAATGCGTGAAGCACTACTGTGTGATGAGCCGAACGACGTCGTATCCACCACCACGAAGAAGAAGAAATCCGACGAAGTGATATTAACAGTCGCGCGTAGTCGATCCCAAGCTGGTAGCACACGAAGGGTAACGCCAACGACCTTAACTAGCTCACCTTCGCTAACCGCCGCCGTAAACGTGGGCGTAACTGTGGCGGAGAAGCCACTCGCGAACGGAGATCTGTACATCGGGGGTTTGTCAGGGAACGCGCCGCACGGATCTGGGAAGTACTTGTGGACGGACGGGTGCATGTACGAAGGCGAGTGGCGACGTGGCAAAGCGTACGGAAAGGGCAAATTCTCGTGGCCATCTGGGGCGACCTACGAGGGGGACTTCAAGTCGGGTCGGATGGAAGGGTTAGGTACTTTCATCGGATCCGACGGGGACACCTACCGCGGGTCGTGGAGCTCCGATCGGAAGCACGGGTACGGAGAGAAGCGTTACGCGAACGGCGACTTTTACAAAGGGTATTGGAAACGGAACGTGCAAGATGGGCAAGGGCGTTACGTTTGGAAGAATGGGAACGAGTACGAAGGGGAATGGAAAAACGGTGTGATTTCGGGTCGTGGGGTTTTGCTTTGGGCCAACGGAAACCGTTACAGCGGGGAGTGGGAAAACGGAGTTCCGAAAGGGAACGGGGTTTTTACTTGGCCTGATAGTAGTTGCTATGTTGGTAGTTGGAACAAGGACCTCAAGATTCAGCAAATGAACGGTACTTTTTATCCGGGAAATGGGAAAGAGAGGGGCTTGAAGAGTGACGGCAATGGTGGTGGGTGTGACAATTTGATGATCACGATGAGGAAAAGGTCGTCGGTGGACGGGGCTAGAGGGAGCGTGACGGAGAGGAATTTTCCGAGAATCTGTATTTGGGAATCGGATGGGGAAGCAGGGGATATAACTTGTGATATAATCGACAATGTGGAGGCTTCCATGTTTTATCGCGATGGTACTGGGATTGGGATGGATCCTCGTGAAGGGTTTCGCCAGTTTAGACGGAGTCCATGTTGTTTTCCCGGGGAGGCGAAGAAGCCAGGGCAGATGATATCAAAAGGCCATAAGAATTATGAATTGATGCTTAATCTTCAATTGGGAATTAGGTATTGTTACGGAGGACTGAGATTGAGATTGTTGGTTTTATGTGTGTGGATTGATTGAGTGGATCTAATATGTGGATTGTTGATTGTTGTGTAGGTATTCTGTGGGGAAGCATGCTTCCATATTGCGTGAGCTAAAGGAGAGTGATTTCGATCCCAAGGAGAAATTCTGGACGAGGTTTCCGCCAGAGGGATCCAAGATTACGCCGCCCCACCAGTCTACTGAGTTTCGATGGAAAGATTATTGTCCCATGGTGTTTAGGTATTGTTTTATTTATCTGTCTACTTATCTAGTATGTGTGGCTATGATTAAAGGTTTGTGGGTTATGTAGTAAGAGGATAAGAATGCTATGTTTTTGCTGCATTGCTTGCTTTAACATGTCCAGTACTAGTGCCATTTTTTTTTTTTTTTTTTGTGTGCGCGCTAGCTATGGTTGTAAGGAATATGTATATATTTATTTCAGACGTTTGAGGGAGCGGTTCCAAGTAGATCCTGCTGATTACATGCTGGCTATTTGTGGCTCCGATGCCCTTCGGGAGCTTTCCTCTCCGGGGAAGAGTGGAAGCTGCTTTTACCTTACACAGGATGATAGATTTATGATCAAAACAGTGAGGAAATCAGAAGTCAAGGTCGGTTGCCACTCCCTTTTGACTTTTGTCTTGTTAATTTTGAAAATTTGCCTGAGTTGAGTTATAAATGCATTTCGATAGGCTTTGTTAGCATACTGGAAATTGTTTTTTCCGTAGTGACCACTCTACTTTAATAATTAAGGGAGACATGTTAGAGGTGGGGCAATTAGATTGAAATCTCAAGTTTGGTAATCTTTTTATAGGTGCTAATTAGAATGCTTCCAAGTTATTACCAACATGTATGTCGGTATGAAAATTCCCTGGTGACAAGATTCTTTGGGGTGCATTGTGTCAAACCGATTGGTGGCCAGAAGGTAAGGTGTTGTGGGGACAAATTTGAGTGGTTTGGTTCACATGGGTTTTTTGTTTTCTGATTTTTGTGTATTGTGATTGGAAAGCAGACCCGGTTCATTGTAATGGGCAATTTATTCTGCTCAGAGTATCGGATCCATAGGCGATTTGACCTAAAAGGATCATCTTTTGGCCGCACGACTGATATGCCTGAGGGTGAGATTGATGAAACCACAACCCTCAAGGACAATGATCTTAATTTTGTGTTTCGCCTTCAAAGAAGTTGGTACCAAGACCTCATCAAGTAAGTTCCTTGAGTGTATTTGCATTTCCTACTTCAATTTGCTTCACTCAGATTCTCCATCTGGTTCTTGCATCTGTTTTAATGTGCTTCAAACCTTGTTCAGACAAATTGATCGAGATTGTGAGTTCTTGGAATCGGAGAGAATCATGGACTACAGTCTTTTGGTTGGTCTTCACTTTCGTGATGACAATACATGTGACAAAATGGGTCTATCGCCGTTCCTTTTGCGTACTGGTAATCAATTATAGCATCACTCCACAAATAATTCATGAATAGATAGATTTGTGGAGCCATAAGAATGTTGTGCTGAATGTGTGCCCTTTGCAGGTAAAAAGGATTCTTATCAGAATGAAAAGTATATGCGTGGATGTCGCTTCCTTGAAGCAGAGCTACAAGATAGGGATAGAGTTTTATCTGGCAGGTATGTTCTCTGACCTTTTTCTTTTGTTTTCTAGTTTGTGCTAAAGCTAAGTATCAAGTGTTCATAATTGTGGTCTCTAGTTCATTATTAATACTTCAAAATACTTTGTCACAAAGAACTGTGAGAATGGATTGTGGTTGGGCTCTATCTTCCTATTTTGTATGGTATAAATGGTGGCCAATAATTTCTTCAATTGTATTTGAACGTGTTTGATGGGGCTATTGAAAGTGACTTGGGGTGACTTGGGGTGTCTTGGCGATTCTGTGGGGGTAGTTCAGTAGACAACAGTTGTATGTGGGGGCATTTACAGGGTATGGTCCTAAATTTCATTGATAAGAATTAAAATTTCCTTTATGCGTGTTTTCTTTTTGAATGGTTGATAAAATTTGTTGCGAAGGATGATCAGAGTACCAATTTCGTTTCATAATTGCCATTATTAAAAAAAATTATATTGGATAGAATTCATTCTAGCTGAGCTGAGTTTTTTCAATCAAACAAGATTAGCATTTACAATTATTCATTCTTCCCCCTTGTGTTTACTTATTGGGTAGAAATGATACCAGGGGATAGGCCTATATATAGGGATGTAAAAAATGAAAAGGGATCTTTTAATATGCATTGGCATGATGTTGTCTTCTGGTTTATTTATTGTATTTTTTTTTTTAGTAATGACATGATTTGATCTTTCATTTCAATTGCATGTTTATGTGTTAAATTTGGTTAGAAAATGAAACTTTCATGTCTATTTTATGGAGGAACTGGGGAAATCATATGTACTGAATTTAAATTGAAACCATGTCTATCAGGAAACCATTAATCAGGTTAGGAGCAAATATGCCTGCAAGAGCGGAACGGATGGCTAGAAGGAGTGACTTTGATCAGTATACCCCGGGTGGAATAAGCCGTTTGACACCTTCACGCAGTGGTGAGAGCTACGAAGTAGTCCTTTACTTTGGGATCATTGACATTTTACAGGACTATGATATTAGCAAGAAATTAGAGCATGCCTACAAGTCCTTACAAGCTGACCCAACTTCTATTTCAGCCGTTGATCCGAAGCTCTACTCAAAGAGGTTTCGGGATTTCATAGGGAGAACATTCATAGAAGACTGGTAGCTCTAAAATGGAATATTGGTAATGAAAACCAGTGCCAGAGGATTGAGAAGAATCCTCACTTAGATCTGAACCCCTCTAAAAAAAAGGCTGTGAAGCATACAGAATTTCCAACAGTTGTTGGAGCAAATACTACTTGATGGGTCAGAGGCCAGGCCACTGCAAGCGGCTTATGGAAGGTGCTAAATTGCTAATGGCTGATTTTGAAGATACAGCCGTAGTAATGGGATATTGGAAGGTCAGAAAACTTGTACATGCGAGGGGAGGGGGGGATGGGAAATGTGGATTTTGATATGCCTTTTCTTTTTTGGTTAAATTTTTGTGGTAACCAAGGAATGTGAAGATTTGAAAGATAGGTATGGGGAACTGAGAAAAATGTTCCCTAGAGAAAAGATTCAAAATGGGAGGGGAGACTTGGAATAAGTGTACAGTATCATAGAAAGGATCGGATAGTTTATGGAATTCCATATTTTCCATAAATTCTTTTTTTTTTTTTTTCCTTGTAAGATATTTTTCAAAAATACTTATTTTGAATCACATTGCTAGAGAGGACCCATGGGGTATTCTCTCTCTCTCTCTCTTTTATCAGCTGTTTATATATAAATGGACTCTCTTACATGTGTTTATAGAAATGGGGTCATTGCGTTGCTTTTGCAATGAAAGGGTAAAGACATGAAAAGGAGAGAAAGCAAGAGAAAGATGCGCTGGCGTTTCTTGTTTCTACTCACTTTGTTTACTCTTCTTTCTTTTTTTACTGTTTTTTATAATAAAAACTTATTTGCAAAGGCAGAGAGTAAAAATTAAATAATGGGGATAGTAGTACACTTTGGTTTGGAAAGAACTGAATGTTACTATTTAAATAAGGTAAAACTAAACTTGACAACGCAATTGAAGGGTTGGAACAAAAACTATTTGGCCAAACAATGGTCCCCCTCTTCCTCTTCCTCTTCCTCTTCCTCTTCGTTCTCTCATCTTCCTTAACTGTAAGTTGAGGAGGAATCTATACAGTACCAAACAACGTGACAAGCACTCATTAATAAATTGTTATTGCTCCGTGTTTAGGAGGGTAATGAAGTCATTTTGTGAGAGTGACACGATTAGGGCATTGGGACTGGTGCAATAGTTTTTAACCTTTTACTGCATAGGTCAAAGACAGTGGCAGAGAGGTGGGGAGAGAGAGGGCTCTCCCAGTAGCCCCCCTTTGCTTCTCTTTTTGACCTTGTTCTCTTTTTGGGAGCTTCTATTGTCTGATTGCTGAGATCCAAAGCACTGGTATATCATCCATCACCATGAGATTCATTACACTATGGATTGCAATTTGCTGCCCCTGCTGGGTCCATTCTTCATCAAAGTCCACTCGTGTCTTTTTACAATTTTTGAATAACCAAAAAAAATTGCTGTCTTTACAGTTTAGAGATTAACAACTTATCACCTCATAATTATGAGATAGCGTTATGATGCCGCTATTGTGTGTGCTTTTTAATGATTTTCAGCCGTTTGGATGGGTCTAAAATTTCATGCTTCTAGAGTTTTATATTATTTGATGAATCGATCATGCAGCCAAAGTTTATTTTATTGTTAATTGGCATTGTCAAACAGGATTTATTTTTAATAATCAAGGTATAACTATCTTTGTATACTCTATTGCGACTTCAAATTCTGTTTGTCTGATTAAAGGAAAATGGTTAAAGAACATTCTTATTGCCTAATCATAAAAATATTGTGAATTCAAATTCTTTTGATCTTGAAAGGGTACATGGAGAAGAAGCCAGGAAATGAAATGAAACATGAACTGTAAACATTTTTTTTTGAGGAACAACATGAACTGTAATTAATAGTGAAAGTAGAGAAACTTTTTTGTATTTCACTGTTCTTTGATTATATTTGTTGTCAATTCTGTAAAAATGGCTTTAGAGAAATTAAAGATTAAAATCGTTCCTGGAAAGATTGTCCACTGTTTGCCTAAATGAATTCTACCTTTACATTGAGTCACACCCTTGGGCTTCGAAGTTAAAGACTCAGGCAAAGTTCCACACACCTTGACCAAGATGAAGTTTGCATTTCTCTAAAAATGATACCCTAGTGAAGCTTTCATTTTTGTTTGTTTGTTTTTATTTTTAGCTCCAAAGTAGGACAAAGTTGACTCCCCACAACACACCCCCCCCCCCCCCCCCCTCCCCCCAAAAAAAAAGAGAGGAAGGAATGATGATACACCTAATCGCTTATATTTTTTAACATTTAGGGCCCATTTGGTATATGTGTTTAAAAATTGAAAATCATTGTTTGAAAATATTTGTAGAAATATGTGTGAGTGAAAAAATGTGTGTGAAAATACGTGTAATATTGTTTAAAAACTGAAAATGGCTGTTTAAAAACACAAACCAAATACCCCTTAAAACTCCATTGAGACTTTTATTTTTTATTTTTTAATTATTATATTGAAGATGATAGCTATTTGAAGCTTATTGATGCATATATTAAATTAAAATCCGACCTAATCAATGCACTTTTATTTGGATTGCCTAGCTATGCAATATTCTGGAGTAATATTAGAAAAAAAGAATTGCATTGAACCACACCAATAGGAGATAGGAAAGATTATTATTAGAACCTCATATTTTAGGACTGTCTTTTTTTTTCTTTTTTTTTGGCCTAACACATGTTAGAACCTTATTATTAGAACCTCATTATTATTAGAACCTTATAGCAGAACTGGCTTTAAAGAAGTTAGGGCCGTAAGGGTAATTTCAAATAATATAATATTCCAGTTGAAATGGCATTTTGTTCCCTGTTTAAAATAAAGCTCACAGCTCAACGTGGCCATATTCAAGATAAGAATGGAAAATTGTGGAGATAATGAGTCTGTTTAGATTGAACTTATTATTAATTGTTATTGAAACTGAAAATTGAAAATACTATAGCAAAATAATTTTTAAATGTGTGAATAGTATTGTGTGACCCAACGTGAACAGTACATGAACAGTATTTTTGTCTTCTGTACAGTAAAATTACTGTTCACATGCAGGAAAAAAAAAAGGAATGAAAACGATGCAGGATTAAGTTGAATCCAAATGGGTACAATAATAAACTAGTGTGACTTTGTAATATTTAAGTTTTTTTGTGAGTCAAACTCTTAATCTAAAAAGGGTCAGGGAGGTGGGTTTTTTTTTTTTTTTTTTTTTTTTGGGGGGGGGGGGGGGTGGTGGGGGGCTTGGTTTGAAAATGAGTCATTTTGGGAGGTGGGGATTCGTGGAATAGAGAAACATAAACATGGATTAATGCGTTCAACACTTGAAATGTATAGAAAGTAGGTTGCATTACCTAGTGATGCAGTGGGCTACTTGTCAGGAAAGCAATAGATTTCATCAGTAGTAATGTAATATAATCCTTATTTATAAATAAAAGAATAGATTTCACCAGTTTTTATAAGAGCATTAATTAATTTTATCAAGAAAAACTTACATAACATAAAAACTTTCAATATAAAGTGTTATCATTTTGTTATTTATTTTTATGGAAATATTTTTCGTTAGCATGCCTTTGAATGTGTTTTTCTGATTTGTTTATTTTTACACAAAATACCATCTTATAAGGAGAAGTTTTTCTTTAAGACCAACCAAAATAAGCTTTAAAAGAAATGGCCTTTTGAGTTGCCAAATACACAAGTCTAATTAACACTTCTGCCTCCTTTTTTTTTTTTTTTTTTTTTTTTTTTTTTTTTTTTTTTTTTTTAAGATAATAGGTAGGAAAAAAAAATACATAGTTGAAGGTATGGTCACCATGTTCCAGCACCACTTAAATACTTTCATTGTATCATAGCACGGGGTCATTTGAATACTAGCATAACTTATCATTACTTGAATTCACAATTCTCTCTTGCACATGTGTGAACAAGCAAAAATACCTCCAGCAACTAATGCTTAACGAACCACGCATTCGGCTTTCTATTACTGTTTTTTTTTAGGCTTCTGTCACACGAGCAAAATTAAGTTGGTTTGTGGCAAATTCATATATGTCATAGATGTTTAGATGTGAGTTACATGCACTTAAAAACTAAAAATATATGTTAAAAAATATGCATGGAAATCCATGTGGATGAAAACATATATAAAAATATATATAACATTATTTAAAAATTAAAAATATATATTTGAGTGAATGTAACAAACATGCTTCAGTATTTGTAAATTGTCAGAGCAAATTTTTTATTTTTATGTTTCTCTTGTTCTTCTCAACAGTTTTCTTGACATCCAAACAGTGGACTAGGCAGAGAGAGTATTAAAGAAGCGTGGTAGCACAGTTCTCAAGAAACTGAAGGGTGGGTGGGTGTGGTACTGAGATTTAGAGTGGCTGAGTATATAGTAGTAGGCCTGCTATGTATCAGAGAAGGCTTACATTGCTACCTAGGTGGACAATACATGCCTTAAAAGCGCCAAAAGGAAAGAAAAACCATATACGAAGGAGATCACATAGTCTTTTGATTGAGAGACCAAGTTTTGGTCCGACTTTGGGTGCATGTGTTGGACCATAGGAAAAAGAAAGAGATTTTATTTGTTTATTTTTATAATTGTACTCTCTGTCGTCGTTGATTCGGACATACTCGCTGCTGCTGCCCAACATGTATTGCACTTGCACCCTTGCATGCATGTACTCAAGTTTAATGGCTATGTTGGCAAATTAGTGATTAAAAATAATAAACTAGTATAAAATATAGATGGTGAATTTATATGAAAATCAACAACAATTTATTAACTAATCAATTGTTGGGGAAAAAAATTTATGAGAAAAAGAAAGAAAGATAATAATGTGTAAAAAGAAATTTTTATTTTTATTATTATAAAATTGTATGTAACATTAGGCATATGCATCAAACCATCAATCCCACAAAACTAATCCAATCAAACTCAACTCTATGCTGTAAGTTGATTTTTGTAGGTTGGTGGGTTAAGTTGGTTTGAGTTGTAACTCTTTTTTTTAGGTCATGGGTGGGTTTTTTTTTTTTTTTTTTTTTTTTTTTTTTTTTTTTTTTTTTTTTTAAGCAAAAGATAAGTAAGACTTATAAATGAACTAAAACATTTTGAAAACTATTTTTTTTAGGTCTTGGGTTGGGTTTAGGTTGGTAATTTCTTCAAACTCAACTCAATCCAATGGTAACAATTATAAGTTAATTTTATTACACTTATTTAAATATTTTCTTTTGATTTATATTGGTATTTTAGATTTAGTTTTGATAAATTTGACAATTTAAAATATAATTTGAACATATCATGTAAATTGTAATAACTTATTAGGAAAAACAACTTAGATGGTTTTAAAAAAACACATTCTTTACTAGAGACTAGAGATGAAATTTTCTTTGCTGAGAAGAGACTAGAAATGAAAAAGAGAATAGGATATAGGGTGTATTAATTATTAAGGTGATTATGTAAAGTAAAAATAATAATAACTTTTTGGTGCTCTAAAATAGAGAATTTTTTGCAAAACTAAATGGAGGAAATGTCCATTAAATGCGATTACTTTCCCTTCTGTACCCAAAGTTTTCTACTTTAAATTCTATAGAATTTATGGCCTGCTTGATGGTGATTTTTTTTTTTTTTTTTTACTCGTGATTATACAAGAATCAATTTTTGGTATAAGCAATAATTCACACTTCAAGTATCTTATTTGATAACAAAAATTTTTATCCTCTTCCCAAAAAAAAAAAAAAAATTATCACTGACTTAACTGGAATCTACACAATGTTCAAAAAAAAAAAAAAAAAAAAAAAAAAAAAAAAAACTGGAATCTACACAATATTTAATAGTTGTAAACCTGCACCATGAGAATAAATATGAAAAAAATGGTAGAAAGTAAGATCACAACTTTTGTCACAACTTGCTTATGTGACAAATCATGAGCGATAGAGTGAAAGTAGTGAGTCCACAAATTCATCACTTATGACTTGCTCCGTGAGTAAGTTGCGGCAAAATTTATGATTTTAGCATTACTTAATAAATATAGAGTAAAACTTAGATACTGTACCTTAAATACCCTTTTAAAATTCAGCCACCTGTTATATTAAAATAACTTAGCTAACGGTGTTAACACCCTCTCTTTCTCTAATTCTGTTAACTGTATCCCTCCATCATCTCACTCTCATCTCAAACTTGAAGATCTCTCCACCACCGGATCTCCATGGCTGTTGTCAAGGGCGGCCACAGCAGGCCACCGTTAGCCACTCTCATGGTCTCTTTTGGGTTTTCTCTTCCCGCTGAAGTCTAGCCTAGGCTCCCAAGGCTAAAAGCCTGAAACCCATGAGCTCTGCAACCATCGGAAGCACACCAGTGATGCGGTGGCCGCCGATCGTCCTCTTCCTCCTCTTCTCTTTCTTTGTTTGTTCTTTAGTTTTCCTTTAATTTATCTTTTCTCCTCTCCTCGTTTGATTTTATGTGGGTTTGGGGATTGGGTTTGTTTTGGTTGTTAGGACATGATGGTTTTGGTTGGATTCCAAACATGGGGTTTTTGGGTATGGTCATTCTTAGATCTGTGATTTTTGGGTATGTTCATTCATTGTCCGTTCAAGTTCTCTACTTCTCTAACTATGTCCCTAGCCACAGACAAGAAGCAACAAACCTTTACTTGACAACGCAATGCACATAATTAAGTCAGCCTTTTTGTTCTTCTAAAATCTTGATTTCTTTAAAAATTTAGAAGTTTGAGAGATTGAAAAGCTAAAAATGTTGGGTTTTCTCGTGGGTTCTCTAACATCTTGGGAAACTAAAAACAAAAGTGAAAAAAAAAAAGACAGATAAACGGACTGTGTTAACACTGTTAATTGAGTTATTTAGTGAGACAAATGGTTGAATTTTAAAAGGGGTACCTAAGTTGCTGTACCTAAGTTTTGCATAAATATATGAGTCATGCTAACGAGTGTCCTAAGGGTACTCATTAACAATCTATTTCAGGAAAGTTTTGACATCAATTTTATGGGAAATGAAAAAAACTGTCAAAACATTAATGTTTTTTTTCCTATAAAAACTTTATTTAACTGGATTCTTAATCAGTATCATAAGGGTACTTGTTAGCATTTCTCTAAATATATTTATGAGAGAGAGAGAGAAGGATCAAAACTTGCTAATAGTTAATATCTCATTGAATACCAGTCTGAATTGGGGACACAGAAAAGCTCTTAAGTCTGAAATGTAAAACAGAACTACCACAGTTATTACTACGAGTCTACGATTCTATGTTGCTCCGTTCTTATACTACCTAGTGTTGAAAGCAGCTGAACGGACTTTTCTTGTCTTGCTTTCGAGTTTCAAATGCAGGGAAGGTTCCACCCTACAATAAGAAGCTGCAAAACTCAACAGTCCCAAGCAGACTAATAATGCAAACTGAGGACACTGCAATTTTCATATTCCCTGTTCTTTTCTGCTGTTCTCCTTGGAACCAGACATGCAGAACAGTTTGTTTACATTTATGAAAAAATGGTCCAGTTACATTTGTCTGTGTCTGGCCAACTAGTTTGTGCCTTCATAAAGTGCCTGTGTCCTGGCCTACATTTTGATCCGCACCCTCACTACAATCCCTTCAGGGAAAACAAAGATCTTCACACAAAACCAATCTTAGCCCTTACTCAAAATCCACACCAAACATTTATGATTCAAGTACGTTGCACGCAACCAATCAAGTGTTTTCCATGCAAATATGGAAACATTTCTAAATTGTGACTTTAATTGGCCTAAGTTCAGTATGTAATTCTAAACTGACCAAGGCTTTCTAACTTGATGTGCTATCTACTTTGTTCAGTAAATTGTTTATAGTTTGGAATAGCTTTTGTGCTGATTTGTCTTTTTGACAAAGTTAAGATCATCTGGGTGGTGAGAGTGGGAAAATAATATATAAAACATAGATATTTACAGACAACTCATAAGTAGATAACAAACGAAAAAACCTTCTATTCTTTGGGTCGGTTTGTTTGGAAAGATTTTAGGAATAATAAAAACTTGAGAATAAAAAAGTGGAGAGAAAATATTTTTAGCGGGTATTTGATCAAAAAGAGGGGAGAAACAAAAAGTGGCGGAGTTTTGGTGTTTTCTTCCCAAGCCCATCAAAATGTTTTACTAAAATGGAGAAAAAGGCTCATGAAAATGAGCTACCAAAAATGCCCTTGCACCTACAAATTGTTCTTGTTAGAAATACTAAATTATTGTATTGTATTTCATAATCAAAGAATATACATGAATGCCTTTATATAGGAGGCATATGTGTGCAGTACAAGTAAGCATATATGTGCGGTACAAGTAAAGTGTAGTATAAGTACAAATGTGCTATATAAGTAAACTAGCTGGGCCTAAAGCCCATAACATAATATACGTTAACAACCCCCCTTAAACTCAAGGTGGATGTGAGACCAGCTTGAGGTTGTCAACCAAATCACGAGTGCGTCCCTTAGGAAGTGACTTGGTGAAGATATCTGCTAGGGGTTTCCAGGAGACCCGGTGACCCGCTCAACCTGGCCAACCCGCCCGATTTTGACCCGCCACCACCCGATCCGACGACTTCAGCGGTCGGACGTGGGTTCCGAACTGTCAAACCCAACCCCCGGCGGGTCGGTTGGCGGTTTTGCATTTCAAAACCCGTGAAACTCGACCCGAACCGATACCTTTAACGTTTCCGGCAAAATATTACGCAACCCAAACCAATCTCCGATACCTTTAAACGTTTCCGGCGAAATATTAAGCAACCCAGACCAAATCTCCAATACCTTTAACGTTTCCGGCGAAATATTCAGCATACCAGATCAAATACGGCGAGATCTCGACGTTATCCGACGAAATCTAGGCCAGATCTCGACGGATCCGGCCAGATTTCGGCCAGATCTCGACGGATCCGGCCAGATTTCGGCCAGATCTCGTCATATCTGGCCAGATATCGCCGGATTCGGTTAGATTTCGGCCTCGGCGATGAAACCCGAAACCGACCCGATACAACCCGAAACCGACAAAACCCGAACCGAAAAATCCGGCCAATCGTCCGGGTCGTTTTCGGGTCATATTTTAATCCACCCGACTAAGTCGGGTCGGTTCCGGGTTGGGCACAAATTCGACCCAGCCTGACCCGTGGACACCCCTAATATCTGCTAGTTGATCTTTGGAGGAGACGGAGAAAAGCTTGAGAGCACCATGGACAAGATAATAACGGATAAAATGACAATCAATCTCGATGTGTTTAGTCCGTTCATGGAAGACATCATTATGAGCAATATGAATGACACTCTAATTGTCACAATAAATGGGAGTAGCAGAGGATGTGGATATACCCAAATTCTTAAGAAGCCATCGTAGCCAAAGGAGCTCAGATGTAGTATTATCAAGAGCACGATATTTTGCTTCAGTACTGGAGCGAGCCACGAAGGTTTGTTTCTTACTTCGCCAAGAAATCAAAGAAGAACCAAGGAGAAAGCAATAACCTGTAGTGGACCTGCGATTAGTGGGATCTCTTGCCCAGTCAGCATCAAAGAATGCACGGAGTACAAGAGGCGATTGAGCTGAGTAGAAAAGGTCATGAAAAAGAGTACCCTTCAGGTATCGAAGAATGCGCAGAACAGCAGCATAGTAAGTTGATCGTGGAGCAGACAGATACTGGCTCACTTGATGAACAGCATAGGAGATGTCTAGACGAGTAACTGTGAGATAAACTAGGTTGCCAACCAATCGTCTGTAAAGAGAAGGATTAGACAATGGTTTCCCCCTCGAGGGCGTCAGATGCGCATTAAGCTTAACTGGAGTGTCAACAGTTTTGCTGTCAATAAGTCCAGCTTGAGACAAAATGTCAGAAGCATACTTGGCTTGAGTAATATAAATACCATCTGTGGAATGAGTAATTTCAAGACCCAAGAAATAGCTGAGATGTCCAAGATCTTTCATCTCAAACTGCTGACTGAGAAAATCCTTGAGTTCTTGAATACCACTGAGGTCATCACTAGTTATGATCATATCATCCACATATAGAAGAAGCAAAATGGTGCCTTTATTAATACAACGAAGAAATAAGGCAGAATCATACGGACTAGCAATGTAACCCAAGAGAAAGATAGTGGAGCTGAACTTGGCAAACCAAGCTCGTGGAGCTTGTTTAAGGCCATAAAGTGCACGTCGAAGGCGACAAACCTTGTTTGATTCAACAGAGAGACCAAGAGGAGGTTGCATATAGACTTCTTCACTCAGATCCCCATTAAGGAAGATATTTTTAACATCCACTTGAAAAGATCCCATTTACTAGTAACAGCAACAACTAAGAGGGCACGAACAGATGAGATACAAGCCACTGGAGTAAAGGTCTCTTCATAATCAATCCCATACTCCTGTGTAAAACTTTTTGTAACAAGACGAGCTTTGTAGCGCTCAATGGAACCATCAGAGTGAGTCTTGATCTTATAGATCCACTTACAACCAACCACAGACTGACCAGGAGGGAGAGTGACTAGATCCCACGTATGGTTTTTGGTTAATGCATCAAGTTCTTCTTTCATTGCAATCTGTCATAAAGGGTCAGTGGAGGCCTCACGATAAGTCTGAGGCTAGTGAAGAGTAGCAAGGGTAGTGTAACAATGATAGTCAAGTAAATGTGTAGGAATGGATCTTACTCGGGTTGAGTGGTGAGGTGGAATGTCTTGTGGAAGATCTTCAGGCGGAATAAGAGCAGGAGACCCAGGCTTAAGGTGGGATAGCTCGTCATCAACCTGTTCATCTTTGACTTGTCTAGGAGAAGTATCAAAAATATCTGGAGAGAAGTCCAAAGGAGGATCAAAAGTATTTGTAGAAGGAACAGGAGACTCATTTGGAAAGATTTCTAAAACAGATGAGGTAGTTAGGGAAGAACGAAAGTAAGAAAGTTTAACAAACAATCGGTGTTCCCAAAAGACAACATTACGAGAAACACGAAGACGATAAGAGACAGGATCATAACACCTATACCCTTTTTGAGTTTTTCCATAACCAAGGAAACAACAAAGTCTAGATCGAGGCTCAAGTTTGTTGTGCTAATGAGGTTGAAGAACGAAACAGGCAAATCCGAAACAGCGAAGGTGACGATAGTCAGGGGGTGACCCAAACAGATGCTCATACGGAGTCTAATTATGGATGACAGTGCTTGAAATGCGATTAATCGCATGAATAGCATGAAGAGCAGCTTCACCCCAAAATGGGGCAGAAACTTTTGCAGAAAGAAAAAGAGCACGAATAGTGTCAAGAATATGACGAAGTTTTCTTTCGGTTCGACCATTTTGCTGAGAGGTACCTGGATAAGTTAGATGATGTACAGTGCCATAGGAATGTAACAGAGCTTGAAACGCATATTGAGTATATTCAAGAGCATTATCAGATTGAAAAATATTGATACGTTTGGAGAATTGTGTTTCAACCATTTTTTCAAAGTTGCTGTATATTGGTAAAATTTCAGAACGAGATTTCATAGGAAAGATCCAACTATAACGAGAATAATCATCAATGAAAACAACAAAATATCGAGATCCACCAATACTAGCAACAGGAGAAGGTCCCCAAATATCAAAATGAATTAACTCAAAAATACTATTAGAAATGGATTCACTGTTATTGAAAGGCAAAACTGGCTATTTTCCTAATTGACATGAAGTACAATCAAAATTGTCTTTAGACACAAAACCTAACAGACCCTTAGAAGCTAACTGTTGTACCCAAGAAGATGGTGCATGACCAAGACGAGAATGCCAAAGTGCGAGAGATGGTAAGGAAGAAACTGCAACAGCAACAGAAACAAGAGCAATAGGTGGAAGATGAAGATTGTTCATGGGAAACATACACCCAACTCTAGAATCGGTCCCAAGCTCCTGCCCCGTCTTCAGATCCTGCACAATACACCTAGAATAGTAAAAAATAAGGCGATAATCTAGTTCAAATAATTGTCCCACAGAGCACAAATTATAGGATAGGTCAGGTACATGGAAGACTCTAGGAATAGAGAGGTTAAAGGTTGAAACAAAGCCTAGACTATTCCCATGCATGGTGAAACCATCAGCTATATGAATATTTAGAGGATGTGGTGCAGGGTCAAGTTTGGAAAATAAGGATGAGTGAGGTGTCATGTGATTGCAACAGGTAAAATCAAAAAGCCAAGTTTGAGACTTACCGGGTAGAACTGAGAGAGCAGTGGAAAGAGATGCATTACTAGCCATACGAATAGCCTGAGCTATGATCTCCTGTAGTTCAGTGAGGGAGAGGTTGATAATGGATCCAGAAGATTGGAACTCAGCTGAAATGGAAGCCATTGGCGGAGTAGGCTCAATGTTAGCAACAACAGCAGTAGATTTGTTGATTATTTAGAGGATGTGGTGCAGGGTCAAGTTTGGAAAATAAGGATGAGTGAGGTGTCATGTGATTGCAACAGGTAAAATCAAAAAGCCAAGTTTGAGACTTACCGGGTAGAACTGAGAGAGCAGTGGAAAGAGATGCATTACTAGCCATACGAATAGCCTGAGCTATGATCTCCTGTAGTTCAGTGAGGGAGAGGTTGATAATGGATCCAGAAGATTGGAACTCAGCTGAAATGGAAGCCATTGGCGGAGTAGGCTCAATGTTAGCAACAACAGCAGTAGATTTGTTGCGACAGTAACAAGTCTCAATGGTGTGGCCAGGACGCTTGCAATAATTGCAAAACTTTTTGTTGGTTTGCTTGCGACGATTGCTAGAGCCAGAGGAATCACCTGATTGCTAAGGTTGCTTTATGAATGGAGCAGAAGGATTAATAGCCAAAACATTAAGCTTATTCTGAGCTTGAAGGGTTGCAAGACGAGCTTCTTCTTTAATCAACTTGTTCACAATAGTATCAAGAGATGGAGCAGGACTGCGATTTAGAAGCTGACCTCGAATGGGCTCAAAGTCCTTGTGAAGTGACATCAGGAATTCATAGAGGTGAAATTCATCTCTAATGGAAGTATCTTGCTGAGCATCCTTTAAGCATGCCCAAGTTGGATTAAAAAGGTCAATTTAGTCCCAAATGAAGTTAAGCTGATCATAGTAGTCATTGATGGATTGCCCTGGTTCTTGCCTGAGTTGATGCAATTCAACCAATAACTGATATTTCATAGATCTGTGAGTAGTGGAGTACCTTTTGGCCAACATATCCCATGTTGATTTTGCATCATCAAAGCTACCCAAGAGATTGGAGATGGAGGGAATGGAAGTGTTCCGAATCCATGTGAGGATTATGTGGTTGTGACTATCCCATTCAATCATGCGACCAAGGAATGCAGCATCTTCTTCACTTGCCCCCTTGACAGGAATGGTGACTACACCAGTACAGTAATGCCAGAGCATGCGACCTTTAAGAAAACTGCGCATAACTTGAGACCAAGATAAGTAATTCTTGTTCCCCTCCAATATAGTATTAATGGGGCAAGGAAGAAAAACATCATTTTTATCCATTTAGAGACACAATATGCAAAAACAGATTGCAAAAATGAAATCTACGCAAAAAATTGGGTAAGGAGAACTTGGACTACAAAAGTCAATCCTAAGAAAAGTCAACGATCAAAGTCAATGGCCAACGGTCAACGATCGGTCAAAGTCAACAGATGACGTGGTGCTGACGTCAGCAGATGACTGGATGTTGACGCAACTAGGGCTGGCGTGGCGCAGATGACGTCACGAGTGACGTCAACTTGAACTGAAGACGGCGCATGTGGCGCGTGGGGCGCTGAAGCAGAAACTTTAGGTGACGCGTGAAGGCGCGTGCGGTCTCCGATGACTACGAGGCTTTCACCAACGAGTAGATCGGTTCAAGACAATCTTAGTGATACCTCCAGAAATGTGATCGGAGCAATGTTCGAGGCGATGATGACACGTGCAATGATCTTTGCGGTGTTGGACTCCTCAACGACAGCGGCTGCAGGTCCGGAACCCGAAGACAACGGCTGGAAGACGTTGAAGGTTCAATGGCGAGAGGCTACGGCAACTATTGTGATGGTAGAAGCGATGTTGAGATTAGAGTAATACCAATAAAGACAAGACTGCTAAGAAAAGGTTAGAACAGTGGCTCTGATACCATGTTAGAAATACTGAATGATTGTATTGTATTTCATAATCAAAGAATATACATGAGTGCTTTTATATAGGAGGCATATGTATGCAGTACAAGTAAGCATATGTGTGCGGTACAAGTAAAGTATAGTACAAGTACAAGTGTGCTATACAAGTAAACTAGCTGGGCCTAAAGCCCATAACATAATATACGTTAACAGTTCTTCTTTGCCGGCCTCTTCTTTTTTTTTTTTTTTTTTTTTGGGAAGTCTTTTGTTAGCAAAATTCTTAGGAACTCCAGAGTATAATGAAATTGTGCTCTCTCATTTTACATTCATATTTCATAGTGGACCCTATTATGAATTTAATAAATGGACCCTACCATGATTGTGAGAGGAAAAAACATCATTTTTCGTGTTCCAAGAGTACTTACAAATTACTCATTTTGCTAGCGTTATCAAATCATTTCCCTCTCTCTCTCTCTCTCTCTCTCTCTCTTTATTTTTTTATTTTTGTTGCTCATATGTTTCTTTTCTCATCAATTTTGGTTGGCTTTTGTTTTTTGTTTTTAGAAAATAGTTTGACATAATTTCTCGTGCTGTTTCATTTTTTATTTTTTTATTATTTATTTTAATGAAGTGCCCATCTATACACAATTTAAAAAAAAAAGTATAATATGTTTCCTTTTGTAATATGGCATGATGGTAAATTTATATAAACTCTATTTTCAATCCTTTCATTTTTCTTCTTAACCAAACAAAAAAGTTTTTCATCCCTCAACTTTTCCACTCTTCTAATCAAACACAAATGAGAGAAACTAAAATATTTTCTATTCACCCACTTTTCCTTCATCTTTCCATTTTCTATCACCCCACTTTTCCATAATCTCAAACAAGTTCTTGTGATAGTTACTTCATAAGTACAAGTTATTAAGGAGTGGAAAGGAGGAGGGGGAGAACTCTAGGCTCAAGTCTCTAGGAGGAAACTTCATACATACATTTTGATTAAGCTAGAGTAAGATTTCTATTGTAGATTTTTTTTTTTTTTTAAAAAAAAATGAAAACCCTTTAAAGGGTTCCATGGGTTTTGTCCCATATTAGAGACATCACTCAATCTAAAATAGCATAAGCCTCACTATTACGTACCCCATGATATGCCACAACCGGTGTCAGACTCAAGTTTCTAGGAAGTCATATTAGCAGTAGGTGGTAAGTCCCCTCTGGTCAAAAATATGGTGCAGAGGGACCCACTAACATGGGGAAATCCCCTCATCATGATAACCCCACTAATGGGAGGCTATAAATAAGAGAGGAGAGGCATAAATCAAGGGTTAGAAAATTGGGGGTGAGAGATACGAGAGAAGTGAGGAAAATACATTCCTCGAGAATTAAAAGATCTTGCTCAAATTTCAGGGAAAGGGCTCGGTTGCTCAGTCATCATCTCAGCTGAGCCAAGGCCAATAGAGTTGAGGGCTAAAGCGACACTTTGACTTCATCAGTAACTAGCAAAGCCATTTCTTGAACCTCCCATTGTGGGATAAGTCCAACCTAGACTATAAATAAATTAGAGGCCTAAGCCCAAAAGCCCAAGGTTGTTGGGAGAGGACCTCGAAAGCCGCTATAGCCCCACTTTTTAGTAGTAAGGTAATGTTACTTTATTTATATTTTAAATGCAATTAGTGCACCTAACAAGCTTGATAATGTGATATGGTCCTCATATGATTTTTGGCTTTCTATTCTTGTGTGGTGTTGATAAGACTAGTGAACAACTTTGGGTTGTAAGATCTCAAGTATTTTATATATTATTTCACTTGGACATTGTAAATTTTAAATTTTATGAATTATTTAACATTTTATTTTTGGCGAAAATCACATTTTGGTCCCTACATTTTCGCACGATTCCTACTTTGGTCCCTAAATTTTATTTTTACCGTTTTTAGTCCCTGTTTAGAAAAACGCCTTCTGTTTTAGTCCTTTCCGTCAATGCCGTTAGGGCACTGACCTACGTGGCAAACGGAATTATTAAAATAATAATAAAAAATTTTATTTTGTCATTAAAAAATGCTAAGTCAGCATTTAAATTTAAAAAAAAAAAAATTATTAAATTTAACTAAATAAAAAAATAAAAAACAGAAAAAAAAAATTATATTAATTAAGATTGAAGTGTGTCTTGAGCAAGAACAACAAGAACACAAACTCAGATCTAAGAACACAAAATTAAAATCCAAAAATCACAATTCCAACAAATAAGAACATCAAATTAAACCTGAATAAGGAATTAAACATGAAAATAAACACAAAACACATACCCAAAAAATTAAAATAAAACCAGCACAACACAACAATTCCACTCTCATTTTATACTCTTTTTCTTCGTTCTTTCCTGATCCATTATTTGTCTTTGTTTTTCTTCTTTCTTTTCAGATCCATGACTCTCTCTTTCTCTCTCAAATACCAACACCTTAGTGTTCAGCATATGGCCGCCGATGTAGCGCACGCACGACGCCGTGGTGGCGCGCCTCGTCGAGACGCTCTCCGTAGCACGGTGGCACGCCTCGTCGATCTATTTCTCACTCTAAATCTCACACTCTTGGAACCAGCGCCCGATCGGACGTCAATGGTCCCCATCCACCTGAAAACCATCGGCCCATCGTGAACCCATCAGTCCAACCAGATCAGGTCCAAGGCGGCGGCATGACGGCAATAGTTCTTTTTCTCCCTCTTTCGCATTTGGCTTTTGTCGTTGGTCTTGGATTTTTGGGGGGGGGGGGGTTTATTGATTGTGTTTGTTGGGAGTGGGCCACGGTGTATGTTCTAAATTCGTGGGTTTCATGGCTTAATTTTTGTTGGGTTGTGGTTCCAATTTGGGTCAGGGTGATGGTGGTTGGTGGTTCCGATCTGGGTTTGGTTTGTGGCTTGCTTCGTGGTTTGGTTCTTCATTTGTGGTTTGGTTTGTGATTTATTGGTGGGTTTGGTCATTGGGATTGTCCTTGGGTTCGTGGCTTGCTTCAGACGTGGTGGTTGATGGGTTTTTTTGAGTTTGAGATTTTTTTGTTTGGATTGGTTGAGGTATTTTTGGATTGATTTGGTAGTTTGGAGTTTTAGGATTTGATGAATTTGCTGGGTTGAGAAAATGATGATTTTGAAAATTTTAATTTTTGAATTTTAATTTCTGGGTTTGTGTACTTAAATCTGGGTTAGTGTTCTTGTTGTTCTTGCTCAAGACACACTTCAATCTTGATAAATGTGATTTTTTATTTTTATTTCTGTTTTTTATTTTTTTATTTAGTTAAATTTAATAAATTATTTTTTAAAATTTAAATGCTGACTTGGCATTTTTTAATGACAAAATAAAATTTTTTATTATTATTTTAATAATTCCATTTGCCACGTAGGTCAATGCCCTAACGGCACTGACGGAAAGGACTAAAATAGAAGGCGTTTTTCTAAACAGGGACTAAAAGCGGTAAAAATAAAATTTAGAGACCAAAGTAGGAATCGTACGAAAATGTAGGGACCAAAATGTGCTTTTCGCCTTTATTTTTTTTGTGTTTAAATTTATTTATTCTCTTATTTGTATTAAAAAAAAAAAAAAAAGATTATATGACTAAGTTTTTATGAAAAAAATAAATATAGGTCACTCATATTGGATGAACTCGTCTCTTAAAAGAGAGTGTTAAGGCCATAGATTTGATAACCCATTTAGGATAACTCATTTCTAACCCGGACTCAACCAAGTCAAATCCGATTGTGACCCAATACGGTTACCAGATCTACGTGTGAGATGGTGCCTTACAAAGTGATTCTAAACTAATTTGCTATGTTGATTCTCTCTCTCTCTCTCTCTCTCTCTATATATATATAGAGGTCAGACAAATATATCGAGTTGAATATCACCACTTATTATTTATAGTTTAAACTGCTTTTCAACTACAAGCATAAAAACCCTTTGGCTTACAATTTACTCTTGTTCTACAAAATGATTTCCTTTTCCACCCTCCCTTCGATAGTTCGATTTTTATTCTTGAAATTGCTGTGTGTGATGTCTGTGTGTGACTGAAAATATAGATGTGGTCCCTTCAATGACATTCGAGAAAATTAGAACAACTCAGAAACACATGGATATGGTATAAATGCCAGTGCACGCGTTACGTCCTACAATATGGATTCATAATTCACTTGCCCATTCTTGAACAAAACGTGCATGCACCTCTCTCTTTCTCTCTTCTCTGACTGTGTCACTATCAATATATATTCCGCAGAATAAGTTCTTCTCCCCCTGATGCGTGCTTTGGTAACCACGTATTAATTTGGTACTTGTCTACTTGAACACCGAAGCCATTCATGCATCTCTCTATCTCCTCACTCATATGCATGCATGAGTTTCCTTCATCACAAATCTTTTTGCATATTCACGGATAATATATATATATATATATATATATATATTTTCTCAAGCTTATCTTGATTATGAGTTCTACGGGGTAGGAATATAAAGTACCTTTTTATGAGTAAATCCCTTGTTCTTCATGTTCAATCAGTGGCACTCAATGTAATCCGTGATGAGACTTTATGTGATGTTTGGAAGTTTGGAAGGAGAGAAGAGTAATGGTGAGGAGAGTAGTGGAGAGGAGAGTAGAGGAGAATGGTTATCCTTTATCTTATTTTGATGTTTTTAAAATTAAGTAAGAGAGAGAGAATAGTCTTTTCATTATTTGTAATTTTGTTAATATGGTAAAGGTAAATTTGATAATTCATTTGGTCAAGCATTTATATACTCTACTCTCCCTCCAAATCTCTTCAATTTAATGGAATTAAAAATAAGGGGTTTGAAGCAGTTAGAACTCTTCCAAATACCTTCCTTAAAAAACATCTAAACAAGATAATTTAACTTATTCTTTCTCCTTCTACTCCCCTCTACTCCTACTCCCCATCTATCCAAACAAGCTATTAAGTAGGGAGGGGGATTGAAATCCAAGTTTATACCATATTTCATATTAGCTTCCATGTTTTTAATTATGTCAATTAAATTCTTAAACTAGTTTCAAAAAAAAAATTAAATTCTTAAACTTGTTAAGCTATTTTGATTTGAAGTCCTCTTCTTTTTTTTTTTTTTTTCATTCCTATTACTGTACGTGAGTAGAAAGTAGAAACTGAACAAAAAAAGAAAAAAAAGAAAAAAGAAAGAGAAATTGCTACCAGAATATTGTGTTTCTGGAAATCACATTCTCACTCTTTGCAAAGTTTCCAAGTTTCCTCTCTGTAAACGAGTCTCTCTCTTTGTTTATTGACTACCAAATTGATTTATGAAAAAACCCTGAGTGAAATGTAAATTTTAATTCATGGTTTCCCGTTTTCCTTTGCTATGTTACTGCCCAGAATAATGGGAATGAATAATAGAAATTGGCAAATGCTTCGAATTGAAATAATTTCATAAATTATAAACTTTATTTCACAAAATTAAAATCCTAGGACCTAATTTGAAACAAAAGATAGACTTTGAGCCCTTTTATGTAACTTCCTCTAAATATTATTTCACTCTAAGTCACACTTTGTTGTTTAATTTAAGCATGTTTCATAACGGCTCTATATATATGGGCGTGTCATTTTAATTGAAATTTTTTAAAAGATCAGGTTTAATTTGGAATAAATTTTAAATTATGTGACAAACCTTAGGTGAAAAAGGAATTTTATTTCATGGTTTTCAGCTTTCTCTTCTCAATTACTTTTTTAAAGTAAAGGAAATGAATAGGGAAGGTGGACAAATATTTCAAATTGAAATGATTTTATAACTTTAGAACTTCAATTGACAAAATTATAATCCTTACATATAATTTGAAGCTATGTCTCTTTAAAAAAAAAAAAAAATTGAAGCAATGTATAAACTCACGCCTTTTTATGTAATTTTTCAGTAAACATTAGTTCACTCAAAGTCACACGGTGTTATCTTATTTAAACATAAATATTTCATCATTCATTTACATATAATAGGTTCGTAGTTTGAATTGAATCATTTTTTAAAGTATAGAGTTTAAGTTGAAATAATTTCGAAACTATGTGGTTTAAAATATTGTTTATCATATATATATATATATATATATATATATGTATATATTTTAATATGTCAGTATATATATCTCTCTCACATACGTGAGATGTACGTACTCGTCATCATCAGCTACCTAGATGAATCTTGATATATATGTGTATATATATATATATATATATAGCAATATCCTTCATTTTATAGATTAAGAATGTCCGACAAATCAAAGCTCTCATCCTAATAATTTGACAAATGTAATTGGCCGTGCTCTTAAGTTCTTATTTACACTTTATAAATATAATATATATATATATATATATTTTATTTATTTATTTATTTATTTATCTATGCTTTTCGAAATATCTGCCATATATCTTCCTGTTAATTTCGGGGATAAATTTTCTTTGTGGGGCCATATGTATTGTAGACTTTCGAATTATAGAGAGAAAGAAGATGCTTTCTTTGATACAAAAAAAGTTCAATAATGATGATTGAATTGGTTGAATGAATGAAATATAACTGGATTAGACAACTTATTCCAAAATAAGAAGTCAATAACTATGGTACAAAGCAGAAGCAGAAGTTTGTTTAAAACTTTTAGGACATTATTATAGCTTTCATTCAGATCAATAAATACAAACCGAACACTGCATTATAAAGTGGTGGGATGAGTTCAACGAATTTTCACGGTACAAGTTTAACTTATTACAGAAACTCGGGTGGTTGAGCTTAATTAAGGTCACGTTATGTGTTTCCCTTCTCAAAAAAAAAAAGTATCGTGTTTCAGTTGATGCAGTATATTTTGTTGCACTTATAAGTCCCATCGATTACAAATAATTCGATTTAATAATTTAATGAAAGAAGTCATGTTATAGAATAAAGATATAGCAAGATAACATAAAGAAACCTAGGAAGGAGATATTTATATATATATATATATATATATATGTTCTCATTCTTTAAGGTCATCCATACAAAACTATTGCTTCTTGTGTACAAATTAATGTGTTTGCATTTGTATTAGAAGTTGACTCCATAGTTCATAGATTTAATAGGCTAACTCATTCCATGAATGTGTTAAAGTCTAAAAACACACAAGCAGTATAAATATAAGTGGCAAATACGATAGTACAAACACAGTACTTAACTATATATGTATAATGTAATTTCATGAAACTTTAATGCATTTATAAGTTATAACACGTAAAAATTTATGCAAATAATTTGAAAAAAATTGGGGTCGAGTATGAGAAAATGAAAGCAGAGCAGACCCCCCCTAGTCCACTCTATAATTTACCTAACGACAATGATGAGCCCCTATCAGTTCTTGGCCTCTAAATTTCTTAAATTGGGTGCGGCCACATGTCGGGGAAAAGGCATAATCATACCCAACATGAGGCTTCTTTGAAGGGGGACAAGTTCTTTTTCATAATTAAATACTTTATACTGAAATTATTATTCAATTTCCCCAACGAAGATCGTGAAAGAAAAGTAAGTATAAACCCAAATTAATTATGGTGTCTTTAAGTTTTCCAAATGGTAGGTTTGTTATATCAATATATACTGCTATTATTAGGTAGGGTGGCTTGGTAGACACAATGGATTTCCTAGGATAAAAAATAATTTTTACATGTACTTCCATTGTACTTTTCAATGTGGTTAAATGTAGTTGGAATAATTTTGCATGATTTCATGGTAGATTTGATTGATTTATTATCTTCTGTTTATGTTTTCAAATATGAGACACACAAACATTCGGACATTTTAATTTCTAGAACATGCTACTTCATTCTCATAATTTACGATCCTTTTTCCGCTAATGCTATTGTTGTTTTGATAAATATATTTATTTTAAAAAACGATTTTACCTCAAAAACAAAATTCATTAGGTTGCATTTTGGAGCTTGAGCTTATGCATCATTTTGCTCAAAATTAACGTCAAATGGTCAAGTTTTGCTGTTGGGAAATAATTTAGAGAGATATTTTCTAACTGAGTTAAAACACGTACGTGGTTTTATTAACCCATAAAATGTTATCTTTTTGCCACCAAAAAAAAAAAAAAACCTTAATTTTGTTCTAAATTGTTGCAGCTGATACAAGAAAGTTGATTACCGTATGGGCCATGAAAGAGGGTGGTTGATATTGATAATCATGTCACAGAACAACGTAATTTGAAGCTAGCTAGCAATGACCCACACAAGAAGTAATAATAAAATGTGGGGACAGTATATATATGCCATTGACATCAATAAGAAGTAAATTTATAGTGTCAAATTGTCAATGATCCTTGTTGGACGGGTTCCAGGCCTAAACGGAACCATGCCGAAGAGGTCCATATCATAGTGTCAAATTGAGAAATAGCTGTCTTTCTTTTTCTTATTCTAATTTGATCGATAATTACAATTAGGCAATGTATGTTTAAACTATGAACATTTTTATTGGAAATATCAAAAAGTGTCAATGTCAAATTATAAGGTTCTTGATGTGTGACATGTAAGAAAAAAAGAAAAAAGAAGTCAATTATTTCTAGTAAAAACAAAATAATAATAATAATGATAATAATAATAATTTTTAGGAATGAACATTGTTTAGGAAAATCTTAATTTGTTTAATTTTGCATGGGGCCGGAACTCTAAAGTCATGGGGCCTATTGATGGGCCAAAATTGGAAATTAATCCTGTTTGTCAAACAATATAATTAGTAAGCACTGTTTCGAAACTATATTTTTTACTAACTCGATTTCAGTGTTCTGATCACATCTGATTTGGCGTATTTTTTACGTGGCGTCCACTTGGAAATTGAGTCTCTAAGACTTGATTTATAAGCCAAAAAAAATTTAAGTCTAAGTCTCTCATGTGCAAGCCATTCCCAGAAATACCCAAAAAAAAAAAAAATTAGAAATCCCCATTAACTATTCAAAAGACAGCCATCAAAACCACCACCAGCCAACAACAAAGATTCAAAAAACCACCACCAACTACCAAAAAAACAACCACCAACAACCCAAAAATCCATATTAGAAAGGCAAAAATACCCACAAAACCAAATCAAAAACCTAAAAAGAAAACCCACGAACAAAGAATCTAATCTAAAAATCCAACAACCTAGCAAATCTAGTGGTGGCAAGATCAGAACAGTCACCAGTAAGATTAGAGTAACCACCAAAAACCCAAGCCGCCGCTCAACATCTAGATCCCAATGGATTTTGTGAGAGAGACTAGAGGAAGGAGGAGGTGTGGAGTCTGTGGGTGGCATCACTGGTGGGTGGCATCGGTCTGTGGGTGGCGCCAATGGGTTTTGGGAGAGATGGAATGGTGGGTGAGAGAAGGAATGGTTGGTGGTGATTTCTTAAAAAAAAAAATTTGGGTATTTCTGGGAATGGCGTGTACATGAGAGACTTAGACTAAATTTATTTTTGGCTTATAAATCGAGTCTTAGAGACTCGAATTCCAAGTGGACGCTACTTGGAAATACGCCAAATCAGAACACTGAAATCAAGTCTTTGAGACTCGATTTATAACTCCTAAATTGAGTTTTAGAAACTCGAGATGTTAGTAAAAAATATAGTTTTAAAACAGTGTCTACTAACTATATAGTTGAGAAATTGGGGTTAATGGCCAATTTTGGCCCCTGTTGATGTGGCCACAAGATATCGATCTTGCTTTAAAAATAAAAACACATACTAGCTAGCCACCAAACCATGCAATTGATCACACAGAGATTTTGCCTTGATTTTCTATTATTTTCTTGCTGATTTTTTCAGAAAGTATTTTTATTTTTAAAATGCACCTTTCTTTCACAGCCTCAAATTTGTTGAGTTTCCAGCCTCAAATGTTCATCATCATAAGCAAGGCCGGCCCTAGGCTTAGCCAATTAGGCCATTGCCTAGGGCCCCCTTACTAGAGAAGGCCCTAAATTTAAGGGTAAATTTTTTTTTTTTTTTTTTTATATATAAATATTTTTGGAAGATATTAAAACATTTTAGTTTGCCCTTTTTTTTTCTTTCATTATTAAGAACAAAAAATTAAGTAATACTAGAGATAGAGATAAGACAAATTTAAATAAATAGGTCTTACAAATAGACGTGTTACTAATTACAAGTAATTCAAATAGGAAAAAGTTAAAAAATACTATAAATTTTACTACATAACTTTTATTTATTTAATTATTTTTATACAAGATAAAAATTATAATCTAGTCTAATCTAAGTATATGTGTGTGCGAAACTATCTTCTAGAGACTTAAATCTCGGCCATTGCTTTTCATACGCCACAATAACTTATACTTATGGAGTGATCACGGCACCAAGGGTGCATGGTGATCTCCATAACTTTTATAATTTGATGTCATATGATAGGTAGATTTCACCAAACTATTGAATGCATTTTTGAATGAATATTTGTGATTGATGATATATCTTTGTAATTCTCATGTTGTAAATTTTTATAATATTTCTAGTATTTTTTTAAGTCTCATGTCATTAATCACATTCATTACAATACCAATTTGTAGTAAAATTTGTTATAACTTTAGCATTTTCTCCAAAAAAAAAAAATCATATTAAAAATTAAAAAGAATGGATTTAAAAAAAAAATATTATAACAAATGCTAATTAAAAATATTATTTAAATGATAACATAAAGGCCCCATTTGAAGATTTCTCCTTAGGCCTCTGAAATGCTTGGGCCGGCCTTGATCATAATCATAACATAATTCAGATAGATAACTTAAAAATCTCCTGCTCTCTGAGAAAGTTATATTGCAATTTACAAATTAACCTAGCACTTGAAACTTATAAAAATAAATAAAAAATGGTATGAATGAGTATGATTGTATTCCCTAGCTTGGGCAAGCTGTCCAAACTTTGAAATTAGAAATGCGGCCATTGGTCTAGAAGAGGTCCATATCATGCCCAACATTAGGTTTCCATTGGAGGGGACACTTACCCAACTATTTCTTTCTTTCAGTTTGTAGGTCAATTTTTAATTAATTCCTTTGTTAATTAATTATTAACCAACCTTTATACGCTTATAATTTCTCTGCACCACCTAAGCAAGTTTAGACAAAACAACGTAAGTTTAACCATTTTGTCTGAGACTCTGAGGTTCCTTAGAAAGGTGTGCTCTAGCTCTCCTAGAATTCAAGTTTTTGATAACAATAGTGATATTTAACCCAAAAAAAAAAAAATCTTTTGAGAAAATTCAAAAATTGACAACTAACTGCCTAACTTAGATAAGTTCTAAATTTCTAAAGGTTTTATGTAACGTCAATTATAACATTTGATATCAGAATCAAGTTCTGTGTGGCAATTAGAGACTCCATTAGTCCATTTATACATATCATGAATTCATAGAAAACATTTATTTATTTTCTGGTCTTAATTAAATTCTCAACAAGCAAGCCATTTGAGTGGCATTATCACATAGACAATTTGAGATATACGATTTTATAGGATTGTGAAAGGGACAGAGCAGTGGCTTTTGTGGTTCATAATTCGTGGAAAAGAAAGGAGGTGTGGACCATGGCAAGTTGATAACTAGCTTGGACATTGTTGTGGTTTTTTCTTTTTAATTTTTATGATGGATAGTGATGGAAGCAGCTTAAGTGCACCACCATGCATATATCATATATGCACTAATTGAATTCGGACCTACATGTCTTAACTCAGAGTGTATGGTCACAATTATTCAATTTTTTCCACAGTGATAAATACGAATTTCTTCTACTCTTCTTTTTAATAAATTAAAAAAAAAAAATCTATTTGTTTTGTTATGTTATTTAATTTTTTTTTCCTAGAATGTAGACTGCAAAGTAGTTTTCTGATGGTAAAGAGCTTAGTGTATGTGTTTGGGATAGTTTATTTTTATTGGTTTATTTTGTTTGAAGTGCTTATTATGTAAAAGTAAAGTTATATTTCATTTCATTTTTTAAGCTTAGGCAAATGAACACGTGCAAACATTTTGAAGTGGTGTCATGGTTCATAGGACTGTACGATACAGTTAGTCTCTTTCTTCTCCCATGAAACCCTTTATTCCTCCGAATACAATATTTGACCTGAGCTGTCTAGTATATAACACCAAAGAACTTTGTTAACTAGAGCTAGTTCGTACCTCCGAATTGCATTTCAATGGAGTTTATATTTATTTATTTTTTTTTTTTCTCTCCAAATCAGAGTGGATATAAAGAAAAGTGAAAGAGATTTTTTTTGAGATTATAAACGGCAGAAATTTTATTGCTAAAATCAAAATATAGGAATAGAAAAAACAACTACAATATATGTTGGGAGAGAACAAAACTCTCAAAAAAAAAATTACATATAATAGAATCAAAATCTCATCAAACTCTCATGATAAAGAGGAACCCAGTTGGTGCTAGAACTCCAGCCTTTATTTTGGTGCAAAGGAACTTAGATCCAAACCGGTCTAAGGCAAATCTAGACTGAAGAAGCATAGATTTGGACCACCACCTATGAGAGAGACAACCCCACAAGGCCGGCACAAGATCCACGAAGAGGACTACGAAAACTACCACAAAGGACAGAAAAGGCCCACAGAAAGGCGAAAATATTAAAAAAAAAAAAAAAAAAAACCCTGACCAACAGGGAAGAGAGAGGCTCACGCTTGTCCAATCATAATAAATGTTGTTGACAGTTTTTTATATTTCCTAAGAAAATTGTGTCAAAATTTTTCTCTTATAATTTATTAACAATTACTCTAAGGACATCTGTTAACATAACTCATTATCTAATAGCAAAATTCATAACTATTCTCAAGTGATTATGAGACATGGAAATTCTTAATAAAATGTTTGGAAGATTATAAAACAAGGTAAGGAAACAAAATGGGTATATTATAATTGACATAATATGGTGCATATTCTCAAAAAAAAAAAAAAATGGTGCATTTTGTTAGCATATTTGGAAATTTATAAAATAAAGAATAGAAAGGAAAAAAAAATGCATACTTTTAATTTTATATCATTCACTTTTTATTTGTCTTTTTAAAATAGGAATAAATCGATACTTTACCTTAATCCCATTAATATAATGTTTGATTTGAGAAATTTATAGTCCCTTGGCATCCAAATTCTCAAAAATGTGGTGCTTTAGAACTTAGATGTTCAGGAATGTAATTATACAATATTAAGTTTATTCTTAAAATTTTGAAAAATGTTATGTCCACAACATTTTTACAACAAATTCTAAGTGGCAAGTTGTGATTAGTGGGGCAAAAAAGTAATTTCAGTGATAAATTCAAATTATAATCAATAATAACTAATCACCTATGATTTGTTGTGAAAATGTTATGGACATAGCACTTCTCTAAAATTTTATAGAAATTATTTAATTATCCCAAAATATCTTTAGGTTTATATATAATGTCATACATGTTACCCATAACCTTTATATAGCTTTCTACAAATAATAATAATAATGATGATGATGATGATGATGATTCATAAATTAAATCAAATCACCTAAAATAATATTCTCACATAGTCTTGAATAATAATATGTGGATAATGTCATCACCTCATTCACATTAGTTTCTTTCCTCCACCACTTAATGGCAGGAGCTATTTTGACACAACTTTAAAATATTAGTGACAAAATTGATATATTTGAAATGTTAGGAACCAAAATGTTTATTAAAACAAATTTTATATTAACAAATATGGAATGTTTATGTTTATGTTTGTCAAATTTTTATTTAAATATTGTAAAAAAAAAATGGTTCATAATTTTTACATTCCTAACCCTTTAAAAAATTTAAATGGTATATGAAACATAAACATGATTCATTAAAATTAATTACACATATTATGGAAAAAAGATTACAGCAAATTAAACATTTAACTATTAGAAAATAAAATGTCTCATACACACACACACATATATATATATAAGCTAATTTTGTCAAAATGTAATAACAACTATATATAAGCTTATCACCATGCTCATCACTTCTACTTGAAAGTTTGACTAAACTAGAAGATTCATTTCAAAGAAAACTTTATATCTAGCCTTTGCTTTAAACCCAAGGAACACTTTGTACCCATTTGGATTTAAATTAATTTGGCGTTTGCGTTTTGTAATCTGCGTTTTTCTCTTTTTTTTTTTTTTTTTGTTCAGCGTGCAATTGTTGACAAGTCAACTGTGAACAGTGCACCCATGCATTGTTCACGGGTCCCACAAATTACACTTTTCAGCAATTTTTTCATTAAAAATGGATCCCACGGCACTATTTACACATTTAAAAATTATTTCGCTATAATGTTTTCAGTTTCAATTTTCAGTTTCAACAAAAATAAGCTGTATCCAAAAGAACCCTTTATGTTAAATACCCTATAATCAATATAAACGTTTTCCATATTGTGAAAAGAATTACAACCAAACCATCCAAATGATACACAAACTTGTAGCGCTTTCTTTTGTCATAAAACTGTATTCAAATCTAATTCCCTCAATTTCTTTTAAGAAAGAGAATGATTAAATAAAAAATGGTTGATGGATGTCTACAGATACTGGTTGATAATGGGTCATGTAGACAGAACGAATACTGGTTGATAGGTGTCTAAATTTATTAAATTTAAAAAGCTATCAAGGAGAATGAATGTTTAAAACACTCTTTTCCATTACAAAATTATTTGTTTCAATTTAATGCTTATAGAGATAAAATTGTTATACAAATAGAGATAATAGAATGGCAAAAAAAAGGACATTTACATCAATTTTCTTATTGATGTGACTAAGAAAGAGATTTGAAATCCAATTTGTTAGAGCACTCACAGTAGTGGTGTTATATAGGTATAATGCTATTTTTTAGCTCCAAATATCAAAAAACCATCACTCAGTAGTGGAGCTAAATCTAAAAGATTTAGCTCCTCAGCTACAGTGCACATCTATCTTTAGATGTACACTGTAGCTCAAAGCTAAAAAAAAAAAAAAAAAAAAATTTATTACACTTCTCTCTCCTCTCTCATTAAAATATTCCATTCATTTTCTCTCTCTCTCTCTCTCTCTCTCTCTCTCTCTCTCTCTCTCTCTCCGGCTTCTCTTCTTTCTTCTTTCTTCCTCAATTTTTTTTTCTCTCAAGCTCACCGGTCTCTCATCTCCCTCATCCCTCAGCTCGCCGGTCAATTTTTTTTTCTCTCTAGCTCGCCGGCCTCCCTCATCCCTTAGCTCGCTGGTCAATTTTTTTTTTCTCTCTAGCTCGCCGGCCTTCCTCATCTCCCTCATCCCTTAGCTCGCCGGCCTCCCTCATCTCCCTTATCCTTCAGCTCGCCGGCCAACTCCCTCACCGCCGTCCTGTTCCACCAACCCAACTCGCCGACCCACGCCAAGCCCTATTGCCAATCTCCCCAAGCCCCATCGCCCAGTCCGTGCCCCTCCGTCGGCCTCAACGTCATCGGCCCAAGCCCCAAGCCACCGATCCACGCCTCCGCCCAATCCTCCGATCAGACCCACGCCGCCCAGTCCTCCCTACTCCGCCGATCAACGCCTCCGCCTAGTCCTCTGATCAGACCCACGCCATTTCTCTATTCTCTTTGCTGTGATTGAGTTTGTTTGTTTTTTTTTTTTTTTTTTTTTTTAATATATTTTCATATGGGAATGATGTTTGATTTTTTTTTCTTCTGTGGGTTTGATTTTTTTTTTTTTTTCTTGTGGGTTTGGTGGCTGTGGTGGTGGCAATGGTGGTTGTTGTGGCTATGGTTTGGTGGTACAGTGTTTGATTTTTTTTTTTCCTGTGGGTTTGGTGGCTGTGGTGGTGGATTGGTGACTATGATAATTGTTTGATTTTTTATTTTATTTGTGGGTTTGGTTGTGTCCGGTGGTGGTGGTGGTGGTGGCGGTGGCTGATGGTAGAGGTGGTTGTGGATGGTGCTAGGTTGTTTTTTTTGGGTAGTGGGATATATTATTTTATTGTAAGTGGTATATTATTTTATTGTAGGGGATATATTATTTTATTGTGATGTTTATATTATTTTATTACGTTGATAGCTAAAATAGATCCACTGCTGCAGCATATGTGTAGGTATAATAGATAAAGTAACTTTTGGTGGAGCTAAAAAACTAAATTTTTAGTTCCACTGCTGTGGATGCTCTTATGGCGCTAATATTGATGCCAATACTCCTATACCAAGATAAATAGAATTCTAATGGCGCTAAAATATCAATGACACTGCCTATATGTTGGGTTTAAAAAATAATAGATAATATATAAAATTAAATGATAATGTAGTCACGTCAGCTTTTTTATCCACCATTTAACAAGATCTATTTGTACACAATAGTAAAATGTTAGGGACTAATTTTATTTTTTTAAGAAAATATATCATTCGAATGCATATGCATATGTGTGTATATATATATTTATATATTTCCTTCTTTATTTAAGTTATATTTTTTTTTCAAAAAACAACCCATCTCTTTTCGAGATTACTCTTCGAACACGATTTGCATCTCTCCTTCTTTCTTTTTGCATGGTACATTGAGAAAATCCTTCACCTCTCATCTCTCTCCCTCACGCAAAGCCCATTAACTCATACATCTTTCTCCCTGTCAATCCCCTCAAACCCTTCTCTCTCCGTTGTTCCCCCAACATTGACTTGTTTCCGCGCCAACCATTGCTACAATTTCATTCTCTCTTTTCCTCTCTTTGTTGAGTTGTCATTAAATTTTTTTATACCAGTAAGTTTTTCTCTCCCTACTGAAAAACACAAACACAAATCCAATGGATACACATACACTCTCTCCAACGAAAAAGTATTTTATATCAAACTAGCCTCTGGGTACGCACATGAGCACATGCTCAGAGGCTTTTCTAATTTTTTTTTTTTTTTGGTAAAAGTTAATAATTTGAATCCGTTATAATTTGAGATTATTACATTTTTTAATTACAAAAAAACCTAAGAGTGTGATGAGTAAATTATTTCATAAAGATGTATCTATTTATTAAAAAAAAAAAGGTGTATATATCTATTTAGTTTAGTTTTTACTTTTTTTTATTTTTATAACTATTAGTTTTTTTTTTCTTTGATATTTAGTTTTTTTTTTTGGATAAACATGGGTGTTTTTTTTTTAAGAAAAAGAAAAAAAAAAAGAAAAAAAAGAGCAGCAACGTAGGTTGTTTAACTTATTTTTTTATTTAAAAAAAAAAAAAAAACAATAAACGTATAGTTACTTTAAAGAAGTGGGTTAGTGGAAAAATGTTCTTATTTTGTAGGTAATGTTTTAGTGCAAGTTAGACATATATTTTTACCAGATTATCCTTTAGTTTTGTTTCTACTTAAACCTTGGGGTGTAGGGGTATTTGGGAACCCAAAAAAAAAAATCTGGTCCAAACAGGGGAAGCCCCTTAAATAGTAGTATAGACTAGAGCACGTGCTGAGAGGCTTTTCTATTTTTTGGATAAAATTTAATAATTTGAATCCATTATAATTTGGGATTACAACATTTTCTAATCATAAAATACCTAAGGGTGTGATGAGTGTTATGCGTTTATGGATGAAATATTTTTTTCATCACACCCCTAGGTATTTTATGATTAGAAAATGTAGTAATCCCAAATTATAATAGATTCAAATTATTAACTTTTACCCAAAAAAATAGAAAAGCCTCTGAGCATGCGCGTGAGCGCGTGCTCAGAGGCTAGTACTATTATTTAAGGGGCTTCCTCTATTTGGATCGGATTATTTTTTGTTCCAAAATACCCCTACAGTCTATGTTTAAGTATTGAGAAAAATGGAACAACTATCACTAATAACAAAAATATTATTATGTTAAGAGTATACATATAACAAAGTCAATAATGTAGTCGTATAATGATCTAATCAGAGGAATTTTTTTTTTTCTTATTTTTACAAATTGCACAATTTGTGTTTCTTTAACACAATTTGGTACTTATCCAAATAGCATAGTTTGTGTTCTAATTGTACAGTTTGTGTTCTACTATAATATTGTAATCAAAGATAATCATTGTAATATTGTAATCAAAGGAAAGTAAAGCCATGAATAAGCTTTAACCCACAAACATATAGTAAATTTTTTTTTTTTTAATTGATGATATAAGGAAATAAGAAAACAATATAGAAAAGAGCAATGTAAAATTGACATACATGTTGAACCAGAAAGGCTCTCACAGTCTCAACTCTCACATGTTGAACCAGAACAATTAAAACTGCACTTTGACTGTTGTCCTATTTTGTAGGCAGCGTTTTACATGGGAGTTAGAGATTATTTTTAGCATATTATCCTCAAGTTTTATCTCTACTTTTTAGTAGGTTTTTTTTTTTTTTTTTTTTTTTTTAATTTCAAATTCAAAACAAATATATTCAAGGAAAAATAAAATAAACAGTGAGATGAGATTAAGGAGCAAGGGAAACCGGTTATTCAAAAAAAAAAAATAGTGAGTATTTGCTAGGCAAATTGAAAGAGTGCATCATTCTTTAAAAGAAAGTTGATAAAGTTCAAGCCCAAATTTTGTATCTATAGAACTATTTCTTCTACACTACACATTAGGATTACCACGTAAATTTTTCTCTCATGTTGGTTCTTCTATTTAAATACACAAAAGCATTTATGAATTATGATACCTAAAAAAAATGTAACACAGATTAGCATCATGTCTAAATTATGCAATTATATTTCAATGCAATAACCATTATCAAAAGAAAAACAAAATAAGAAAGAGGGATGAGAAATCCCCAAAACACTTGCGGTGAGTAAAGGACAGAACTTTTGAATACCTTTCAGAAAATTATTTAATAAAATTTGGAAAACTTGATAAGAATCAAAGAAATTGTGATGTTTGTCAGATCAATAAAACAGTTAAACATTGATATGATCCAAAGAGAAAACAAAAACAAAAATAAAGTACCCAATAACCGAAATCAACAAAAGAATAAGAAAAAAAAATTGCCGGTGGAAGAAACAAAAAACTTACCAACGACTTTGTTGGGTTTGGAGGCAGACTTGGATCAATGAAGAGAGAGAGAGAGAGAGAGTTTGTTTTAATTTTTTAATAATACTTTTTTTAGAATTTAATTTATAAGTGGATAAAACAATTTAAAAACCATTTGGAGAATAGTTCTATTTTGTAGGTAATGTTTTAGTGGGAGTTATTTTGAGAGAATTGGAGAATTGAAGAAGAAGCAATTTGAGTTTGAAAACCAACGTGAGTGTTCCTATTTTGTAGATATTGTTTTATGTAGAAGTTAAAGAAACATTTTTACCAAGTTTTGCCCTTACTTAAACATAGGCTATAGGGGTATTTTGGAACAAAAAAAAAAATCCAGTCCAAACAGGGACAGCCCCTTAAATAGTAGTATAGATGATATCATGTCATATGTATCAAAATCCAATAAATGTGAGACATGTATACAAAAATAACTACCCACTAACACACGTCTTTCAATTGTTAGTAAGGTAATTCATTTTTGCTGATATGTTTTATACTTATTGGATTTTGATATTGCTAACATGGTATCATTTGATACTAGGAAAATTATTAGGTACTCCTAGAGTACCATAAATGCGTACTCTCTCCTCTCACGTGAATGGTGAGTCCTACCATGAATTTAATTAGTAGGACCCACCATTCATATGAGAGGAGGGAGTACACATTTATGGTAATCCGGGAGTACACAATAATTTCCCTTGATACTAAATACCTTCTCCTCTCTAACACACCATATTCTCCAATTCTCACCATCTTATCTCTCCTTACAAAATCATCCCAATCTTTCAATTTTAAACAAACCCATTTGCTATATGTGGTTTCATTGTAAACACCAGCCCCAAAGCTTTAACTCTCACCATATATCGAGTTCCAAAATCAATCCAAGCCTCAAGTTTGAACACACTGATTTACAATTTTCTTAGATGATCATCACTGCCCCTCCACTCAAATTAGTGTTGACAATGTTGTGTTTTCGTTAATAAGTGTTCATTTTTTTTAATTATGATTTATCACCAAAAATAAAGTTGTCGCCATAACCAACACATCTTGAAATATCTGTTGGAGTGGTAAGGCCTTCTAATACTTGAAAATTTTCAATTTGTTTTATTTGCATAGTTCTAATATCTGTTGTTGTATTTCACTAGTTTTTAGTTAAATTTTGTCTGCATGCTTCTTTCATTTTTTTTTCTCTATTTTTTTTTTCAAATTTTATCTGTTGAGTTCAAAATTAGGGTTTTTGAAATATCAGTTTTTATTATTCAATTACTGGAGATTACTCGTAATTTTACCAAGGCTTCATTATATGGTGCAGAAATTCAAAATTTCCAACCCCTTTGGTTCAAGTACAAGTTTCCCCTAGAGGTATTGTCAATTGTCTCTGTTAGTTATTATTTCTTTTGTCGGTGATGGTTCATGTTTCTCTAATTTTGAAGGTGGTTACCATGTCAAGTTAATGCAGGCTTTGTAGCTCAGTGCATTAGTGCGAAATAATTTGCACATGAGTGTGTGTGCATTGTATGGCAATCAGTTATTTAATCAAGTATTATAATATTTTATTTTCAATGAATTGAACTTTATGATTTCTTCTATGTTTAACTACAGAATTTCCAAGTTAAATAACTAATTACTGACACACAAAAAAGGTTAGCTACCTTCTTCATCAACTATGGGCAAATCGAGTAAGAAGTCAGCTACCAAATTTAAGTTGGACAAAATTTAGCTACAAAATTGATTGTAGTCTTAGGCTACAAACTCACTCAATATCTTTTTTAATGAAGGTGAATTTTGACAAATCCACCATTGGATTACATCTTCTTCTTATATCCTCCATGTTTGTAAAATTTCAAGAAAATTAAAGATCAATAGCCATGTCATCAATAAATTTTTAAATTGCAAGTTTTTGTAATTTAAAATTATACATGAAATATAAGATTATAGATTATATAGTAAATAATATTCGATTGACACAAAAATTGACTTGTGTATTAAAAGCGTAAAGAACATGTAATTCAACGGTTAGATTTTCAAAATATGCAGTAATATTTATTTTATTGAGTGAGTTTGTAGCCTAAGGCTACAACCAATTTTGTAGCTAAACTTTGTCTATTTAAGTTTCTTTTGCCCCCTTCTTTTTTGATTTAATACAAACATCACATCTTTGTGAAAATACTCTGTTTTTGGTTTTTTATTTCAATTATTATTGTTTTGGTGTTTTGATATTTCTTCATTTTGTAGGTTGATGCAGTTCCTCTTGGACCATCCAAGTCTGCCAAGAAAGGTATCCAATTTATTTATTGGGTAAAAATACTATTTTGGACCCTAAAATTTGGAAAAAAAAAATTCATCAAGAGTTTTTTTTTTTTTTAAATAATAATTTAAAGACAAAAAATGGCTTGAAAAAGAATTTTTTTTTTTCAATAATTTAAAGATGAAAAAAAAGAAAATATATTTTAAGTTTAAGGACAAAAGTGAAACATTTTCAATAATTTAAGGATGAAAAATGAACTTTTCAATAGATTGTGAACAAAGGATGAACTTGATAAAGTTTAGAAACAAAAATCAAGCTTTTGTTAAAATTTGGGGATAAAAATAGGATTTTACATTTATTTATTTATTCTATATTGTTTGGTAGATATTTGGCTGTTTGTTTTCCGGTGTTTTGATTTCATGAGGTAGATGGTTTTTGAAGTTTTTGTGTTGTAAACTGTTAAAATTTAACGCTTTTTTGTTTCTTGCGTAGTAATTGAACAAGCTATGATTTTTTTGTGTTAATAACTTAATATTAATGAGTTTAGTGTTGAACTCTGAGGTGATTGATTTTTGTTTTTATAGAGATTTGTGCCAGTAATTACTAATTATGACTTTCTAATTTCTTGGTGCTGATTTTAGTGTATTTTGTATTATAGATTTTGCACTTGGTTTTGGGTTTTTTATGGTCTTGTTATGACTAATGAGGTTTTGAAATTCTGGGTTTTTGATCTTATTGAAGGCAAGGGAGAAGCGGAACAAGAGTTAGAGATTACATTATTCTAAATTTTTCTTAGGTGCTGGAAATTTGTGCTCCCCTCTATTTCAGCACCAGTAGATTAACCGAGTTCTATTTCTTAGTTGTATCTGCTAGGTGTTTGACAAAAGTCCTTGGAGAGCAACTGGTGTAACTTGGCATTCAGTACCTATGGCTGAAATTTGCAATGTTCTTTGAAAGCTCAATTTTGAAATCTTTTCTTTTATCACTGTGGGTGCCCGAGGACCGAGAATGAAGTTGAAGGGTTGCCGCATTGGCCCGAGGACTGAGGATGAAGTCGAGAGGTCGCAGTATTGACATGGTAATGTTGCAAGCCACGGGCCCAAGGGAGGAAGCCGCTCGAGGAGGAGAGGAAATGAATCATGGTACTCTTTGGTAATCTAGGTGGGAGCTAGGATCTGAAGAGAGTGGAAGTCAGTGGACAGTAGAGAAGCTTTTTGACCTAGTGTAGCCTGTTGCATCTGCATTAAATGATGGACAACAGCTTTATTAGTCGCATTGATGAGAAAATGACCTAAACAGTGTAAGCCACAGCTAAGCAGATTCCTTCCACCATCTTCTTCAGATGAGAAAGGTAACAAGTTTCAAAAAAAGAGGGAGGTTAGGTAGAAACAGATGGTGAAGATGTGATGGAAGAAGAGGTATATAAGGAAAGGGGAGAGCATTGGAAAAGGGGGGATCGAAAGAAAGAGAAAAGAAACAGAAGGAAGAACATTGAGGGAAAAAGTGAACATAACTACTTTTTATACAAACTCGGTCTCCTCGGGAGCACTTGTGTAGAGCTTGATACTCATTTACTTTTGAAAAAAAACTTGATTCTTCCTTGTAGCTGTCCTCGGGCAGAACCCATTGTTGTTGTTCTTTCCCTTCTCTTACAAATTTTATTGATTTGGGCCAGATTTGAAAGGCACAACCCATTACTCTAAGTGGGCTTGGGTCCCAAATTTTTGGGTCCTTACAACTGGCGTTGTCTAGGGGAACAACAAGTTATGGAGGATCTGTCTTGAGTACTTATGGCTAACATTGGCTAGGATAGGGAGGAGTTAGTTGGTTTCCAGAGGGAGAACCAATTTGTTAACTTGGAATGTAGATGAGACAGGCAACATACCCTAAGTGTTGTGATGGAATCTTATCACACTAAACGTATTGAGCGGAGTCGTTCCAAGTCTAGGAGTCATGTTTCACATGACCAGGAGACACTAAAGCTGCAATAGGAAGTTGATCATCTGCACAGGAAGTTGAGGCGTAGGAGGCATGACAGGAGGAGCCCATCTTCCCCATCAAGTGTGGGTTGAGAGGGAAGCCGTGATCACTCGTACCGGTGTTGGTTTAGAACTTCGCCTAGCGAGTCCTACTTAGCTTCTTCACAGCAGGACAAGTTGGAGAGGGGCCATAACAAACGCGGAAATGGACCTTTTCATCACACCATGGGAAATAATGCTATGAGTAAAGCCTTACGGCAGATTTCTAAGTCCCCTTTTGTGAGGAGGATTAATAAGGCCAGGTTTCCCAACCAACACTCACCATATATAATGGAAGGACTGATCCCATGGAGCATGTCAGCAACTTCAATCAGAAGATGGCGGTCCATGCCAACAATGAGGCCCTTATGTGTAAGGTTTTCCCCTCCAGCCTTGGGCTTATTGCCATGCGTTGGTTTGATGCATTGGAGGAAGGGTCAATTTGGTCCTTTGAAGAGCTGACACGGGCATTTGGCGTTAGATTTATAACCTGCAGTAGAGTCCCCAAGCTAGTGAATTCTTTGCTATCTATGGCCATGCGAGAGGGGGAGACCCTCAAGACCTACTCAGGCCGATATTGGGAAATGAACAATGAAGTATGGAGATTTTAAGGATGTGGCAGTGAGGACCTTTAAGGTTGGCCTCCCAACCGAGCATGACCTGAGGAAGTCATTAAAAATGAAGTCTACCTTGAACATGCGTCAGCTTATGGATTGCATAGATAAGTACAAGAAGCTGGAAGAGGACCAGATGCAGGGAAAATGAAAAGCTTAAGTTTTCCCAAAAAAGAAGGATCTTTGGGGAGGAGGGTACCATAATGATCAGCTCCGGAGAGATTTCCTAAGTCATACGGCATCCGCAGGGGTTCAATTGGTCAATTCATTGTTTAAGGAGCTAGTGTACCAGATACTGGAAAAGATAAAAAACAAGCCATTTTTCAGGTGGCCCAACAGGATGGGTGGGGATCCATCCAAGAGAAACCTAAGCCTCTACTGCTATTACCATCGGGACAGAGGATACACCATGGAGGACTGCAGGACCTTGCGCGATCACCTCAATCAGTTGGCGAGGGTAGGGAAACTCAATTATTTCCTACATCAGCCTATGGAACTGGTCGGACACTCAGGAAATGGGATGCATGGAAACGGCACTCCTCAGCCAGCGTTGGGCACTATTAATGTGATCTTAGCTAGGCCAGAGGGTGATGTTAGGGCAAGTTCCAGAGTCATGTTCGTGGTAGGGGGCTCTGACCTAGAGGCCAGAGATTAGACTCCTAAAAGAGCAAGGGTGGTGGTCCCCCCAGCTTGAGTTTTTCTGAGGAGGACAAGCAGGGAACCCCCCTAGCCACATGATAATGCCTTAGTGGTTACTATTAGGATTGGGGGCTATGATGTGAGGAGAGTACTGGTTGACCAGGAAAGTGGAGCAGAAATAATGTACCCAAATTTGTATCGGGGGCTAAACTTGAGGCCCGAGGACCTGGATATATGTTTCTCTGCTGATGGGTTTCGATGGCAAAATGGTGGTCCCTCGAGGAATGATCAGACTTCCCGTGTAGGTTGGCGATGTGGAGGTCCAAGTTAATTTCATAGTGGTAGAAGCGTTCTCCCCATACATAGCTATCCTAGGCAGGCCCTAGCTTCACGCCATGGGTGTAGTGCGCTCGACATTACATCTGAAGGTCAAGTACCCTACTCAGGGGAAAGTGGGAGAATTGGTAGGTGATCAGGCCATGGCCAAGCAGTGCCTAGTATCAACAATCACGCAGTAGTCTTCAGGTCCTATCGTGGTGACTAAGGATCTAATCCAATAGCAACCTAAGGGGCCTGCAGGTGGGTAGCAGACTGAGACATCGAGAGAATCATCTGAGGAGTTAGAAAAGGTGATGATAAGGCTGGACCCAAAGCAGTATTTCCAAGTAGGCTCATAGTTGCCACCCTTGGAAAATGCAGAATTGGTGAAGTTCTTAAAGGCAAATACCGATGTTTTTGCATGGAATGCTCATAACGTTCCAGGAATCAATCTCGAGTTGGCATGTCACCGGTTAAACATAAATCTCGAGGTCGTGCCACGTAAGCAGCCTCCTCGACGATCATCAAATATCACGCCGAGGCAACCAAAACAAAAGTGAACAAGTTGAAGCAGGCTAGAGCTATTAAGGAAATCTTCTACCTCGAGTGGCTGGCTAACATGGTAGTGGTTAAGAAGAAAAACGGGAAATAGTGAGTGTGCGTAGATTTTACAGACCTGAACAAAGCTTGTCCAAAAGACCCCTTCCCCATTCCTAGAATTGATCAACTGGTGGACAACATGGTGGGACATCCTCGGATGAGTTTCCTGAATGCCTTTCAGGGCTACTATCAGATACCTCTGTCACCGTCCGACTAGGAGAAGACTGCCTTTCGTGCCCCCAATATGATTTATCATTATCGCGTAATGCCTTTCGGCCTAAAAAACACAGGATCCATTTATCAGAGAATGGTAACACGAATGTTTGAAAGGCAGATAGGGAGGAACATGGAAGCATACATAGCTGATATGATAGTTAAGAGCAAGAAGGCAGAAGAGCATCTAGTCGATTTGGGAGAAACTTTCTCAGTGTTGAGAGAACATAAACTACGCCTCAACGCATCCAAGTGTTCTTTTGGGGTCAGCTCGGGCAAATTCCTGGGGTACATGATTACTCACCATGGAATCGAAGTCAATTCAGAATATTGCACCCTCCTCAAAATCCCAAGGAAATGCGGAGGTTGATTGAGATGACAGTAGCCTTAAATAGGTTCATCTCTCGGTCAACAAACAGGTGTCATCCTTTCTTCCAACTGCTTCACAAGTGGAAGGATTTTCAATAGACCGAAGAGTGTGTAACGACTTTTGAGGACCTCAAACAGTACTTGTGATGCGAACCTCAATCGACATGCTTTGAGACCCAACAAAAATATTGGAATACTTGCCCAAGAAAGCTAAAATTCATATTTTTGATAGAAACCGTAATCCAACGTTTATAATCGAAATGCGAACCAAAGGTATAAATATAACACCTTGACCCAATGATTATAATTGAATCACGAACCAAAGGTATAAAGTTTGAACACCACAAGGAAGAATCCCTGATAAGTTCACAGTTCTTAAAGAACCAAAGAAGAGCAAAGCCTCACCTTTTCTGATTTTTATTCAATAATTCCCTCTATTACAATGAGTGCATGCTATTTATAGGACATGACTGAAAATAGAAAATCTAAAAACGTACTAAATAATAAAACCCTAAATAAAAGTTGATTTTGTCTGAAATTAGCAAATCCAAAATAGGAAAATAGCTAAAAAACGTTCTAAATAATAAAAGCCTAAAATTAAGGTAGATCTGGTCCGAAATTAGAAGCTCCAGAATAGGAAAAATATCTATTAACTGATATGGAACTGGAAAATTAATCATCCATTAATCCACGCTATAAATCAAGGCCAATTAAGCCAAATCAACCCTCAATAGCTTGAATTATGCCTTCATCTTCCTTTGGGCCCAGCTTGGAATGTCCTATGTTTGAATCAGCCTAAATCTCTTGAATCGGTCCGTTAAGTGCTTCTTTGATCTTCTTGGATCTTGCTTTAGTAATAGGCCCAACTAGAACATGCAATGGATCCTTGAATGCTTGTTGATTCTCATCAACTTGTCCAATCCACCGATACTTTCCCGACCCGATAAGGAGGAAGTGTTGTATCATATCTGGCAATCACTAACACGCTGTTAGCTTTGTCATAGTCAGGAATGAGGACGGAATTCAGAGGCTCATCTACTATGTTAGCAAGTCCCTACAGGAGGTTGAGACGCATTACCTTCCCTTGGAAAAGGCAGTACTGGTCGTTGTGCATGCCACTAGGAAACTTCCTCATTACTTCCAAGCCTACACCGTTGTGGTGCTTACCCAGCTCCCTTTGCAAGCCCTACTAAGGAAATCTGACTACATGGCAGGATTGCTAAATGGGGAACCAAATGGGAGCTTATGATATCAAGTACATGCCTCGGACGGCCATAAAAGGACAAGTTTTAGCAAACTTTGTAGTAGAATTCGTCGAGGGTGTTCTCGAGGAGGAAAATGCAGTTATGGATAGATTGGTCTGGTCGGCCATAGTTGACTCCTCATGGAAAGTTTATATGGATGGGGCTTCCAACAGAAAAGGGGCAGGAGTAGGGATTGTGTTGGTCACCCCCGAGAAGCTGATAATGGAGAAGTCATTATGACCTGGATTCTTAGCTACCAATAATGAGGCCGAATACGAGGCCTTGCTAGCAGGGATAATTATGGTCAAGCTGCTAGGAGGAGAAATGGTGGAATTGTACTTGGATTCTAGATTGATCGTGGGCCAAGTCAATGGTGACTTTGAAGCTCAAGATGAAAGGATGCGAGAGTACCTTACTAAAGTATAGAATGCTCAAGCTCAGTCTAAGGGTTTTATTTTGAAGCAATTCCCAAGGGGACAGAACTCTCATGCAGATTCCCTAGCAATGTTGGCCACTTCACTAGAGTCAAGTCTTCCTTGGGTTGTTGTTGTTGAGGAGATGGACACCTCAAGTCTTATAGGGGCATCTTTGATAGGGGTGTGTAGCCTCCATGTGGGGCTGAGTTGGATGGACCCCATAGTGACCTTTCTGAAGCAGGGATTCTTGCCTGAGGACAAGTGTGAGGTGGAAAAGGTGTGCAAAGCTACCCCTCGCTATTGGCTATTTGAGGAGCGGAAGTTGTACAAGTGCTCTTACTTAGGACCATGTTTATTGTGCGTACACCCAGAAACCGTGGAGCCCTTATTGGAAGAACTGTATGAAGGCATTTATGTGAGTCATATAGGAGGAAGGTCTCTAGCACATAGGGTCCTCACCTAGGGGTACTGGTGGCCTAGCATGCAAAAAGCCTCTCAGGATTATGTAAAAAAGTGTGACCAATGTCAAAGGTATGCCCCAAATATCCACCATCCAGGGGGAATTCTGAATCCTTTGTCTTGCCCCTGGCCGTTTGCCTAGTAGGGCTTGAATATAGTGGGACCCTTTCCCCGAGCTATAGGGAACCGAAGATGGCTCCTCGTTAGCACGGACTACTTCACCAAATGAGTGGAAGCCAAGCCCCTTGCCAACATCAAGAATGTGGATGCTAAGAGATTTATCTGGAGGAACATTGTCACCAGGTTTGGAGTTCCTCACACATTGATCTCAAACAACAGTCTTCAATTTGACAGTAAAGCCTTCTGAAGATATTGCGGGGAGTTAGGGATTAGGAATGGGTATTCTACACTTGCTTATCGTCAAGGGAATGGGAAGGCCGAGGCTAAGGGAAAATGGGTGGATGAACTACCCCACGTATTATGAACCTATCGTACTACACCTCGAAGATCAACGAGGAAGACCCCTTTTTCAATGACCTATAGGTCAAAAGCAGTAATCCCCCTTGAATCTGGATTCCTTACTTTGAGAACGAATCAATTCAATGTTGAAGAGAACCACAATTTTCTCCTACGTAGCCTGGATCTAGTCGAGAAAAGACGAGAGGTAGCAATGGTAAAGATGGCTTACTATCAACAGAAACTTAAGCAAAGGTATGATAAGAGAGTCAAATCCAGACCCTTGGCCTTGGGTGGCCTGGTCTTGAGGAAAGTAGTGGAGACGGCCAAGAACCCTGCTTAGGGCAAGCTGGGTCCCAACTGGGAAGGGCCATATAGAATCATTTCTATTGCTAGAATTGGGGCCTACTACTTGGAAGATTTGGATGAGAATGTAATCCCTCATCCTTGGAATGTAAAAAATCTACGACATTATTATTATTAATAAATTCTATTGCCATTCATGTCTTGCTTGGTTTTATCTTGTTGTGGATGTGTTTGTCGAGACAATTAGTCTGCTAAATTTTCTAAGTGTTAAACAGAATCTAGGCCTTGTCTGGCTCCTTGGGTCATAAGCCTAGGGTAAATTAACATTACAAAATTTTTCTAAGTGTTAAACAGAACCTAGGCCTTGTCTGACTCCTCAGGTTACAAGCCTAGGGTAAATTAACATTACAAAATTGCTCAAAGTGTTAAATAGAAATTAGGCATTGTCTGGCTCTTTGGGTCACAAGCCTAGGGTAAATTAACATTACAAAATTGCTCTAAGTGTTAAATAGAACCTAGGCCTTGTCTGCCTCCTTGGGTCACAAGCCTATGGTAAATTAACATTACAAAATTTCTCTAAGTGTTAAACAGAACCTAGGCCTTGTTTGACTTCTCGGGTCACAAGCTTGGGGTAAATTAACATTACAAAATTACTCTAAGTGTTAAATAGAATCTAGGCCTTGTCTGGCTCCTCGGGTCACAAGTTTAGGGTAAATTAACATTACCAAATTTTTCTAAGTGTTAAACAGAACCTATGCCTTATCTGGCTCCTCGGGTCACCAGCTTAGAGTAAATTAACGTTACAAAACTTTTCTAAGTGTTAAACAGAACCTAAGCCTTGCCTGGCTCCTCGAGTCACAAGCCTAGAGTAAATTAACGTAGGCAATTTTGTTTGAACAAATTAACCAGTAAAGGTCAAAGGAATTTCCTCAGACTTTTGAAATAATGCTAGCAAGTTTGTCTGAGTCTGAGTCCAATTTCAAGTAAGTACTGATTAGTATTTTGTTTGAATTTTCATAAGTTAACCCACTATTTATGTTGTGATGAAACTACAAGTTTCCACGGCGTGATTATTATAAAGAAAGAAAGGTAACTGGAGCATAAGATGACAAGTGCATAGTGAATAAAAAATGTACAAGTAAAAAAGAAACAAACAACAATGAGCAAATGAAAGTAACTTCAAACAAATTTTTCCATTAAGATTAAGAGAGCTGTGATACAAAAGCCAGGAGAAAGTGGGCATTGGCTATATAGCTCACTACAAAATTTTCCTAAGTATTTCCTAGTCTAAAAGACTTAGCTAGGCTGTTTGCTCCTTCTCCTTGGTCCCTTTCTTCTTCGACTCTTTATCTTTTTTCTTCTTTTTTAGTTGTTCCCCTCAACTGCTTCCTCTTCGGCCTCAACATCCTGCACACCCACCTTTTTCTTCTCCATACCCTTGGCCGAAGTGGAAGAGGGAGCATCACCGGTTTGAGCCGAGGAAGAAAGGGGAGCAGAGCTGACCTCGGCAGGAGGCTGAGGAGGGGTGGGAGCCAAAGGCAGAGCAAGGGGATAGTACACTTTATCAGGAGCTCGAAGCTCTGATTCCGTGTTCACCCCCATAACATTTAAAGCTTGGCCCCAAACCTCTAAACAAAAAGCATGGGCGACGTCCTTGAGCTGGGTTGTGAGGCTCTCTGCCGCCTTGGTCATTCCAACATCATATGCCGCTTGCTCGGCCTCTGCTTTCATCTTTTCATTGATCTCTAACTGTTTATTGGCTTGCTTCAGCTCTACTACTGTCAGAGCCATTTTATTCTTTGCCTTCCTTTGGGCCTCCAAGGCGTCTATCACCTGCCTTTCATAGCTCGAGAGGGAAAACTTAGCATTTCTGCGAGCTTTCTCCACCCTGGCCAATTGAGCAATTGTCTCCTTCAACTTTTTGTTGGTGTCCGAGTGGGCCCTCTCGATGGCCTCCTGATTGGCCTTAGCATCCCTAGCCATCTCTAGGGAATGGTCCACCCATTCCTCAGCCATAAAGGCATCTTGGACAGACTGCACAAAGAACAAATACAAAAGTGTTACACCTTGCATATGAAGCATTGCCATGCAATCAATTGAGGGTGTTCACATACATTAGCCAGATCTTGTTTGAGGGTGAGGAAGATTTCGCGCTTCCTAAAGGATTTTAGCTCCTTCATGTCCTCTAGTAGACACAGAGCCTTTTCTAAACACTCAGCTACTACGCCTGAGTTGCCCTTAGTGGGATCCCTCAAATTGGCGACATTCAGGACTGGATTGCCTGAACTTAGAGTGAATTCCTCTATATGGAGGCCTTCTTTGGTTGTTCCCTGCCAGCTTCTTTGGAAGTCCTGGTGGAGATGTGCTTCTTCGACTGCCCCTTCCTAGTCTGAGCTTCTTTTGTTGGGGGCTAGTGGGAGGAGTGGGTAATCTCCCCTTCTTCGGCACTTTTGCCTCCCTGGGCTCTCTTCCTTCCTCATTTTTTTTTTTTTTCTTCTTCTTCTTCTTCTTCTCTAGCGTCAGCAGAAGACGTGTAAGTAGCAACTGGGGTGGGTGGTTGGGTCAACACCACCACAGTTGGGGTAAAGCCCCCAGCATGGGTTGTGAGGAGGGCCAGTAGGTCTCGGGTTTTTTCTTCAAAACCCATAGCTGTAGAAGTTTGGGCTTGGGATGTGCTGGGAGTGTCCGAGTGGTAAAAGGCTTCAAAATCCTTGTTTATTACTTCTTGAACAGACTCGGATGTGGATTCTTTGTCTTCCTCGTCTAAGGGGAGAGTCGGCTCTTGGGAATAGATAAGTTTGACAGCTAAGGGAGCGGGTAACTAAGCATCCTAAGTCCTTTCCGAAGGAGGTTCGGTTAGCATGAATCCAGGGACTGCCACGTCAATTAGAGCCAAGCAAGGGTTCCTGGCTCTAATAACGTTCTTTGGACTTCGGAATCGTTTGGTGGACGGCGTGTACCCAAGGATGACGTAGGCTGCCCTAAGCTGTATGTCCTTGTGTAGAAATATTTCCAATCTAAGGATCCTATTTAGGTCCTTGAAGTTCACCCAATGCTTAGCTAGTGTGGTGTGGTATTCATCTACAAAAAGAAATAAGAAGAGCTGTTAATGAAGTGAATCAATGAAGAACTTTCGTGTGGACAAAGTTAACTAAAGGTTTTAAGTGTCACTCCAGTCCTCGAGAACCTTACTTGGTTCCCCTTCCTGGGTGGGGCAGTGTATTCAATCATGCCAACCTCCCAAGACAAGAAGAAAGTCTTCGTCCATGCCTTTGCTTGAGTCAGGCAGGCAGGGGATCAGCCTAACTACAGGGTCCCTACACTTCATGTAATACTTGGCTTTCTCCCCTTTCTAGCTTTGGTATACCCAATTTACATCGTGCCAGGTAAGGTTAGTCCCCATTCTACGGTTTATTGCATCTACGCACTCGAGGATCCTAAAGATGTTAGGTGAACACTGGGTCGAGGTTAACCTATGGTTTATAAGATAATCCCGAGTTACCCTTCCCATAGGAAGTTCCATCCCGCCTTCAATAAAGGCGATCATAGGAATGACCACAGATTCAGAAGGTCTGTTCAAGACCAACCACTCACCCTCCTCACAGTGTTGGATTTCAATATTATTGGGGATCCTATATTGTGCCCTAAAGGTTGCCTTAGCCTCGGCAGTGTCCACTAACTTAGCATATCTACCCATGATCTTTTGAGGGGTGAAGTATGAAACTTGTGAAAAAGAAAAAACAAGGGAAATCAACACACCTACTTATGAATGCAAAGAGTGCTCCTCGGGAATTTTGCTCTTCAACTTTAGATCGCCAGAACGTTTAAAATGAGCCTCAGCCAGCTCTAAGTTCTCCTTTTATAGGAGTGGAAAAGTGAGCGGCAAAATTCCCGCCCACCTGTGAGGGGAAATATATGATCTTGATCAAACCCTAGAATGTGGGGAGACAAGTAGCCGCCTGATGCCATAAATGTGAGATCATGGATTCCGAAGCGCCAAGAGCATGCGAAGGACAGATGAAAGGACGTTGATACGTGGGAACGCATGTGGCACGTGCGTGTTTTACTTGAGAGACTAAAACTTCACTTTTGTCTCTAAAAAAATAGCGAAAGTTTTAGGGGGCTATTGTGGGTGCCCGATGACTGAGGATGAAGTTGAAGGGTTGCCGCATTGACCTAAGGATCGAGGATGAAGTCGAGAGGTCGCAATATTGACGTGGTGATGTTGCAAGCCACGGGCCTAAGGGAGGAAGCCGCCCGAGGAGGAGAAGATATGAATCATGGTACTCTTTGATAATCTAGGTGGGAGCTAGGATCTGAAAAGAATGGAAGTCAGTGGGTTGTAGGGAAGCTTTTTGGCTTGGTGTTGCTTGTTGCATCCGCATTAAACAGCTTTATCAGCCACATTGATAAGGAAGTGACTTGAACAGTGTAAGCCACAGCTAAGTAGATTCCTTCCACCATCTTCTTCAAATGAGAAAGGTAACAGGTGTCAAAAAAGGAGGGAGGTTAGGTAGAAACGGATGGTGAAGATGTGATGGAGGTAGAGGTATATAAGGAAAGGGGAGAGCATTGGAAAGCGAGGGATCGGTAGAAAGAAAAAAGAAACAGAAGGAAGAACATTGAGGGAAAAAGTAAACAGAACTATTTTTTATGCAAACTTAGTCTCCTCAGGAGCACTTGTGTAGATCTTGATACTCATTTGCTTTTGAATAAAAACTTGATTCTTCCTTGTAGCTGTCCTCAAGCAGAGCCCATTGTTGTTGTTCTTTCCCTCCTCTTACAAATTTTATTAATTTGAGCCAGATTTGAAAGGCATAACCCATTACTCTAAGTGGGCTTGGGCCACAAATTTTTGGGTCCTTACAATCACCATGGTTTTTCTTTTAAGTAATTTCTCTCTCTTACTCCTACCGAAAGCACTAATAGTATTTTTTTTTTTTTATCAGATAATTGGAAGTAGTTTGTGAATTTAGTTTTGTTAACTTGATGAGTTTTTCCTTTTAACAATGCAACATCGATTGGATAATTGAGGATATTAGGGATTGGAATAATGATGTGTATTTAAATTTTTGATTAATCAATATTTTCCCTTTAGTAACTGCATGTTTCATATTGAGCTTAGAGATTTTTGAGATTGGAATCCTAATGTGTCATAAAAAAATCTATGGAAGTTGTGTTTGCAAAACTTTAATATATATCTTTTAAAAAAACTCTAAACATTGTGCTCATTTAAGGTCATTCCAAAAATAGTTACAATATTTGTTGGATAGTACTCAATTTTCTATTCTTATTTATTATCTATGTTCAATTTTATTTTGCATTTCATGTCACATACTCAGTAGCGATTCATGCATTAAAGACTAGTGTTTATATATATTGAAAACTCTACAGCCCAACCCAACTCAACCTAACCCATGATAGTTCTAAAAACCATCATTTACAATTAGAAGTTAAGTCCTTGAGTTAAGACCATTTTGTTTGGCCTAGTAAAAAATTGGGTTATCATTTAATTATTTAAGTAATTATTCAATAAAAGATTATAATTTAGACATTTGGACATAATATTTCAATTTCAACGAAATAAGCCTCAAAATACTAAAATAAATCAAACCAACAAATTTAAACTAAGTCTCAAAATAAAAATAATATATACTTTTAAATTAATCGGTTAGATTACTCATATTAAAAATTTTGCAAACCCAAATCCGACATACCCCTGAATTTCTAACAAAAATTAAAACCATCCCAACTCATTAGCTCACAAAAAACTAACCATGGTCAAGGCATCAGTTTGGATCAAGTTGATGGTTTTTTTTTTTTTTTTTTTTTTTTTTGCTGCTAAAAGGTTGATGGGTTGAATGCATACAATTGATACAACTACTTAGTACTTACCACTAATTTGGTCTTTCAATTATGGAAAAAAGTTAAATTTGGCCCATCAACTTTTGATTGTGATAATTTTATCACTCAATTTAAAAATCAATTTAATTTTATTCGTGATAGATCACATGCATGCAAGTGTGTTACATGCACACTTTATAACATTTTTTTATCAACTTTTGCTAAGACTGTAATAGAGGGGAAATCTAAAATAGATTTGGTTTTGAAAGTTAAGCAGTAACATTGACATAATTAATCGATGAGAGAACTTTATATAATAATTAGAGGATCAAATTATTAATTAAACCTTTCATAAAATAAGATTTACTCGAAGGCTTGATTCAAGCTTTAGAGCATCAGCAGTGGGCCTGCTATATGCCAAATGTGAGGTACATTTGGCATTCAGGCCCAAAAACTGCTAAGCAACGGGAAGGCCAAATGGGAAAAGGCTAAATTTTTTTTGAGATATAACTACAGTACCATTTTAAATGTAAGATGGTAATGTAGCTGAATGGGATTAAAAAAAAAAAATTAATACTTGAGGTCGTTTTTAACCCGAGAATTTCTCTCTCTTCTATCATTTTTTCTCTTCTTTTCTCTCTCTTCCTTCTCTCTTTCTCATCTACTCTTTGCTCTCTTCAAACCCAAGACTCTCGGCATTGAGGTGAGATTGGATTCATGGGCATCAGCGTGGAGATCGGATTCGTGGGCATTGGATGTGAGATCAGATTCGTGGGGTTTGGGTTGCCACTTTTATGATTTGTAAGGTGAGATCGGATTGTCAGTTTTGTGATTTGTGGCTTGTTGGGTTTTGGTATGATGGGTGGGTCTTAGGTGGTGTGGCCGTGGGTTTCGTGGGTTACAGATGGGTGTGGCCGTGGGTGGGTCTCAGGTGGTGTGGCCGTGGGTTTTGTGGGTTGCAAATGGGTATGGCCGTGGGTTTCAGGTGGGTCTCAGGTGAGGTTTCGTGGACTGCAGATGGGTGTGGCCATGGGTTTCGGGTGGGTCTCAAGTGAGGTTTCATGGGTTGCAAATGGGTGTGGTCGTGGGTCTCAGGTGCGTTTGGAATGGGTCACAAAGGGTTCACGGTGGTTGAGGTTTTGTGGGTTTTTTTTGCCACCGGGGGTCGTGGCTGGCAGTGGCTAGTTGCAGGTTGCGGGGGTTGGTGGCAGAGACTCTTCTTTGTCGGGTTTGGTTGCAGGTTGCTAGGGTTGGTTGCTATCCACTGGATGTGGGTTTTTTTTTTTTTTTTTTTTTTTTTTTGGTTGGTGGTTCTGATTTGCAGGATGTGGTTTTTGGTGGTTTTGGCCGGATGTTGGAAATAAATAATAAAGAAAGATTAAAAAAATAATATTTTAATAAAATGGTAAAATAATAGAATTTTGGGATGTTGGGTGTATTGTAAAATGGTATGGTATAATTGATAAAGTAACTTTTTAGGATGGTAAAATAGGATAAGATTGCAAAACCGGATGGAGATGCTCTTAGATGAGTTAACACTTTCTTGGATTTTACCCCATGGACCAAGGTTGATTCAACTGTTAATGTAAAGTCCCATTTTTCTTTTTTCTTTTCTTAAAAGTAGTCTGTTAGCGAGGTTTATGCAATTGGACTAAGCTGGGCGACCGTGGGCCAAACTTGTTCAGCCCGTTAGGTTTGGCTTCCTTACATATCATTCCCCAACCCCCACCAATCTCACACCATTGATACTATAGTATTTCCGCCAAGACGGCAATTGATTTTTTGGTGCAAGGGAGAATTAAATTTCAAATATTTTATTTGACGACAAAAGATTTTACTAATTAAAATAATTGAAATCTACCATAAATGAAAAAAAAAAAAAAATCACACCTTCAATTATATACATAAATGCTCCACATACCCCATACAAATAACAGTTACATTTTTTTACTATTAAATTATCTTATTTATTTTTAACAAATTTCATTTTTTTTAAAAAAACCTAAGTGATTGTATGCTGTATTCTAAGATGCAGTTATTTGTTTGTATACCATAATCACATTCCGACAAGAACTTGTTTCAACATGCTTAAATCACGTCAAAATTTTCTAGTCAAGAAAACTTGGAAACTTGTAACCAGACATTACTTCTTTTGTCAATGAAATTATACACCCATGACCCATGTGGTTGAAAATTTTCTCATGCCTTTGCCATTAGGGCTTAAGACACTGCAAGAAATGTCGTACCTCAGGCCTCCCATGTTTAATGCAAAGACACCCCACATCAACTCACCTAACATTAATTCAAAAGGACAACCCCTTTCCTCTTGTGGTGGGGATCTCTGGTTGTTGAACCAAATATTGTAGTAGGGTCTATAAAATCAACCTGCCCAATTGGTGATTTAATTTTGACATGTGGCACGAAGTGCTTTTGCACCTATTTCTGAAACATCTTTGAGACATGAAAGTGATTGCAAATTAACACTTCAAAATTTGCCACCCCATGTCATTGACTCGTTTGTGTTCCATGAACATGTTACACAAAATTATAGTATAACTTTTGTCTGAGGTACACAATTCGGAGAAGCAACACACTATGATAAGCAAATTTGGGGGATGTTTGTACTAATTGTCGTGGGTATATGTCTATCTATCCAATCAACATTTCTTGATGTCTAGGACCCCTACAGGTAATTACTCAATAATATGCTAATTATCTAGACCACAAGAACAAATTATTTCAAGATTATTCCTTCATAGTTAACAACACCACAAAATTATACGATTTATATTTCCACATTCAATAGATAATTGTGCTATATATATCGAGATTCGAGACCACTCTTATACAATTCAAACATTTAGCAAGCCTCGTTCTGTTAAATGAATAATTTTACTAAGTACTATAATCTCTAAACGTTTAAACAATCAGCTCATTTTGGTCAATTGAATTATTTTGTTTTTCCATATAAAATTTTGGTTAATACTTTTTTTTTTTTTTTTTTTCTGCTTAAAGCTGGAAATAGAGGGGAAACTACTCCACCCCTTCACAAACTTTACACACAATTTTGTAACTTCTATTGTTCTTTGCTAAAGGTTATTACATAATAGGCCTAGTGCAACCTACACTCGTTGTGAAACATTATTATTATTATATTATAACCTGCTGTAAGAAACAAAAGCTGGAATAGCTCAGTTGGCTAGAGCGTGTGGCTGTTAACCACAAGGTCGGAGGTTCAAGCCCTCCTTCTAGCGCCTAATTTCATTTTTGTTTTTATTTTTAAATTTTAAAGTTTTGAGAAGATACAGCCCAGCAGAAGAAACACATTGGGCTTTAGACTTATATCACTTTATATATATATATATATATATATAAACAAAAACCCAGCTTTTATGCGCCTAGTTTTATTTTTGTTTTTATTTTTAAATTTTAAAGTTTTGAGAAGATACAATTTCGCTGTAAGAAGAATACTCTTTTTGAGCGGGATCTGGAGGAGCCCAGATATGTATATTTTAAGGACACATTGGGCCTTGTGCCTATAGCCCAGCAGAAGAAACGCATTGGGCTTTAGACTTAGATTACTTTTTACATATTTTTATATACGTTTAAAAATAAAGGATAATACTAACTAATTCCCTTAGAACATTGGTTAACAATTTATTTTAGAAAAGTTTTGATACAATTTTTATGAGGAATGAAAGAAAACTGTCAAAACATTAATTATTTTTTTTCCCCCATAAAAATTTTCTTTAAATGAATTATTAATCAATGTCCTAAAGGCATTCTAAGCATTTCCCAAAAAGAAAAACCCAGCTTTGTAACACATTCAATTGGAGCACTAAAGCAGATGCTCTTGTTGATACTCATTTTTGCGACACATTTTCCACAAGCCCAACTTCCTTGTGAGCTCAATTCATGTACTATATTATATTTTATTTTATTTTTTTAAGCATGGTCCAAGCTCATGCGACTTATTGGGAGAAATTGAGGAAGTGTGATTTGGAGGGTATGGGTCAGTTTCTTTTGGAACTTTTGCATGAGCCCAACACATACGTGCTACCAAGTGGGCAAGGGACACTAGTAGCACCTTAGGTTCATGGATGAGGTCTTGTACCCTAAATTTCCACCCCAAAACAGCTTTTATACTCTGGGTGACTGTGGCCCAACTGTTCTGCTATACCATTTTTTGCCTAAAACACATAGCTAACCCTATGTGGTTGGCTTGGTTTGCTGCAACAACTAAATGCAATCTCCAAGGACGTACCATGTCTAGGAAACATCAGCCCATGAATTTAGGCTACTTTATTTCCCAAATTATGCAAAAAAAAAAAAAAAAAACAAGGCATCCTTCTTACCCAATTAAATCAAATCTAACCATAACTTTTTTGATTCATACCTTAGGGTTCAAAACCTCTTCTATTGACCAAAAACAGTCACTTAGAGCACTCCAAGTTCAATACAAAAGGCCCCAATTAGATTCAAAATCAACTAACCACGTTCTACCCACATACCTGAAACTTCAGAGCAAAAACCTATTCAACCTGTCAACAATTTCACAATTTTGAACCTTAGGAGTGGAAATATGGGTATAGGAGAACCTTCCATCTCTTCCTCACAACCTCTCTCAATTTCCTCTTCTCGATGACTGTGGGTCGAAATTTTAGACCAACATGTTTTTATGCTTTTTTACACTTTTGTTATTAGCATTTTGATTCTCTCTTGTCAAAGCACCATTAGCCTTTTGTTCATTATACATTTGGAATTTTGAGCTTGATTCTCTACAATAAACACCTCTAAAGAACCCAAGGGGAGATTTGGGCCATTCTCGCATTTTCGTCCCTTGTCGTAAAAACGTCCCAGACACACATCAAAAGAAATAAGAAGAAAAAGACAAAAAGAGAAAAAGAAAAAAAAGGAGCAAACTCCAAGTTTAAGTTGGTCATGCAAATAAGTAAACACTAATGCATGGATAATAGATTTGAACTTCCAAGTGTGAACTCTAACAAACCATAAATTGATTCCATAAAATTCAAGAACTCATCTTGTGATTACATCAATAATCAAAGGATTTACGAATGGGGATACTACTAATCACAAATGAATGGGACATATTAATCAAATCGCATGTGATCCTAGCATTAAAAGGCACGTTCATTATGTATGTATAAACATAGACATAAGACTCAACATGTGCTCATTGGGAATCAAAATTCCATCCAAACTTGGACAAACTAAGGCCAAACTTGGGCTAACCGAGGCCAAATTTGGCCTAAATTTGATCAAAAATTTTAAAAAATGTTTGGAAATATTAATTTTGGTGTAACATGATAAAATTTAGTACCTGGGTAAAATTTTGACTTCATTTGACTATCCGTTAACTTAGTCAAAGCTTGGTCAACAAAGATCATTTTAACTCTGATCTTGCAAAATTTGGTGATCCAATATTCAATTAGGGTTAATAATTTTTTTCTTTTTTACTTTCCCTTTATTCCAAGGTCAAAATGGTAATTTTCATACTACTTTTGGCTCAAAAATGACTTAGGCACATAAAAACAACACTTAATAAGTGGTTGCATTTGTAATCAATCCTACACTCCATTGTCATCAGAAGGAAAAATTGATTCTACATTTCCACCTTTTCTTGTTCAGTTTGTATAATTTTATAATAAAAATATCATCAATTGTTTCATATAAAAATGTATTTCAATTTTTTTTTAAAATAAATTTTAAATTTTAATAAAAATTACCTTAAAACAACAATAGTATAAGCTCGAACAAGCGGGTTTTTTTTTTTTTTTTCCACTTCTCTATTTTATTAAAAAAAATATTTTTATTCTTTTTTTTTTTCAGTCAATTATTTTATATGTATTTCTCCCCAAAAAATAATTAGCTTTTATAATTATTAATATAAATATAATGCATTTTAATTAGGATTATGCAAATGGAATTTTATTTTTCAATATTTAAATGTTTTGTTATAATATATTTTTCATAAGATGCTTAAACAATTCTAACAAATCATGTCTATTTTTCATATATAGTTTTAAAAATCTTAAATGATTGAGAATGTAAAAGTAATGAACCAAATGCTTCTACAATATTAAATAAAAAAACCCCCCATAAAAATAAACATATAAATATACAATCGTATTTTTTAAATTAAATTAATTTTTTTGTTTAATTATCATTTTGGTCCTTAGCATTTTACATGTGATAAATTAGTCCCTAACATCTTAGTAATGTGTCAAAATAGCCTCTGTCATTAAATGGTGAAAATCTAATGTGGTTGATATGGCTAAATTATCATTTAATTTTTTTCAGTATTTAATTGTTTTGTTGTAATCTTCTTTCATAATATGTTTAAAATTTTCTAATGAATCATGTTTACTTTTTATATACCATAAAGGGTTAATAATGTAAAAATTAAGAACTATTTTCTTAACAATATTCAAATAAAAAACGTTTTAAACATAAACATAAACGTTAACATTCATTTTTTATATATAAAAGTTTTATTTAATTAAAATTTTGGTTCCTAACATTTCAAATGTGTTAGTTAAATCTCTAACATTTTAGTATAGTGTCAAAATAATCCTTTCCATTAAGTGGTGAAAAAAAAAAATAAACAACAACGAGGCAACAATTTTTTTAGGCAAGGTCGGCTCAGCGATACAGGCAACTAAGACAATGGCCTAAAACTCCAAATGAAATAAGGCCCCCTCTATTAACTAATATAATATATTTATTTTAACATTTTAATCAAGGTTGCTTCACTAAAAAAAATTAAGGCTCATTTTATTGTCTAATAGAATGCATTATAAAGGCACCCCACTATATTCGAAAACACAAAAGGTGAAGAGACAAAGTTAAAATCATACAAAACACTCCTAACAAAATAAAGGGAAAATTACAACTTACCTACTTGTGGTTTGATCGAAATTTAAATTGTCTATCTGTGGTTTGAAATTTGACATTTTACCCACCTAAGGTTTGATCGAAATTTAAGTTGCCTACCTATATATGAAATCCTACGATGCAAGTGTTCTGCTGGATTGTTTTTGATCTTATTTGATCACGTAGTTTTATATTTTGTGTTTTTGGAGGAGAGAGATATAAAAGTGGAGCAAAATTGCATAGTTTACCATGTTTTTAACAGAAGTGAGTTAAAGAAATCTAACTAAGCAAACCTCAAATGATACTATGTCATCCATATCAAAACCCAATAAATGAGAGACATATATATAAAAATAACTACCCACTAACACATGTCTTTCATTTGTTAGTGGGGTAGTTATATTTTACTGACATGTCTCATATTTATTAGATTTTAATATAGCTGACATTGTATCATTTAATACCATATACCTTCTCTAGAGAATGAGAGATAATGAGATATTTCGAAATTTAACAAAAGCTTTTTTTTTTTCCTGGACCTATAGTGGCGTTTTCAAATGCCACTATAGGTCCCTCAAATTTATTTAATTTTTTGTTTTGTTTTTTGTGCTGGACCTATAATGGCGTTTGGAAACACCGCTATAGGTCCCTTATTTTTATTTTTAATTTTTTATGGTCCTGAACTCTTTTTTTTTTTTTCAATTTTCTTTTGCGCTAGACCTATAATGGCATTTGAAAACGCTGCTATTGGTCCTTTATTTTTATTTTTATTTGTTTTGTTCCTGGACTAGACATAAAATTCCTTTGGTTATTTATTTAGGGTAATGTTAGCGGGTGTCCTTGGGTAATTGTTAATAAACTATTTTAGAAAAGTTTTGATACTATTTTTATGAGAAATAGAAAAAGTTATCAAAACATTAATTGTTTTTTTTTTTTTTTTTTCCTTTTCCCATAAAAGCTTTACTAAAATAGTTTTTTAAAAATTGCTCTTAGAGCATCCGTTAACTTTTCTCATTTATTTATATGAGCATTCAAATACAATTGGCTCAGGAAGTCACTGAATAAAACTACCACAATTACATTCTCTACCCAACCTATAAGTCCTATACTAAATACCTTGGTTGGGAAATTAATATTTCATATTTGAATGCAACTTATACATAGGAGGAATTGAAATTATAAAATTTTAAATTTATTAAAATAATAAAATATACTTAAGAATTTCTAAAATTCCATTAGGTTAAATTTTATTTCAAATTCTAGGATTTCAAGACTTAAAATTTTTGATTAATTTGAAAATTTTAAATTCTTAGCCTACTTGGACTATTAAAAAAAAAAAAAAGTATTTGGATTTCACCCAAATTAATCTAAATCCAAGTTCCCGTTGCCCAAATTAGCATATGTATACAAACCAACCCTCATCTGTTTACACATAAACGAGTATAAAGAAGGGAGTCACATTAACATATTTGACATCTAGGGGGCAGAGGGACCAAGGCACCAAATCTGGCTTATCATCTATTTGTTGTAGGGAACTTTAAATTTCTTCATTGCTTCTTTTGCTTTCAGTCTTATAATTATGTTTTTTTTTCTTTGTTGGGTTAAAATAGATTGACCCCAATTAATCAATTCAATTACTCAAGTTGATTAATTAGATCAAATTACATGCAAATTGTGGAGGCGCCAACAAATTATCAAATAAACTAAGTGCAGTGTCAATTAAATTGACACGATGATTTGTTGACAAATGGAGAAACATTTCGCAAGGCAAAAACCCCACTGGGTGAATTTAAGATCACCACTTTCAAGAATCCACTAATTAATAATCAAGTGATTACAAGTATGAGGAATCTTACTACTACCCTAACCTATCCCAAAATACCAACTTATAGTTGAACCTTTGCTCCAATATCCAATTGGACTTGATCTTGTAGTAGACTTCTTTTCTTTGTTGCACAAATCTCCAATCTGTGATTAACTCCTATACACTAGTACGTGACTAACTCCAGCAACTCGATTGATTGTCGTTGGCTGTAAAATTCTTCACTTCATAAACGATGAAGATCAGGAAGTATTTAGTTACAAAAGCCTAAGACGTACAAATGCAGTAACTTCACATAAAGTATATGAGTTCCGAAAGTTCACTAAGTGTGTAAAACACTAATGAATACTTAGACCCCCAATTTCAAATATAACCAACACAAGCTTATACTCAAACAATAGATGTGTGGAATAATAAGTACAATAAAAAACCCAATTAAATAAATAACTCTAAACCATAATTAATCACAATACATCCACAATTAAAGGTAGAGAGTAAGGGTTAGAGAGATGCAAACACAAAAATAACACTGACACATGTTATCAAAGAGGAAACCAAAATAACTCAGCGAAAAACCTCTCCGCCACCCTCCAAGCGGTAAAATGATCCACTAAAGAATAAAGTTGGAATACACGAATAGTAATAGACCTTCCAAGCCTAATCTACCCAATGCACCTAAGCTCTCCAAGCTTCTTGCTCCAATAAGGTTAAGCCTAACCGTGTCTTCTTTAACTTTTCGAATCCCGCAATAAGCCCATTGCATCAACCAAGTAAATTGGTCATCTTCGAATTGCTTTCCAAGTACTAAAATATCTTCTTATTGATATGGGTATAGTGAGATAAGGATTTGGCTAATGGACCTCTCAAGAGTATGTCAGTGGAGAGGGTGAGAGTAGATGAATTTGGAGAATCAAAAGTCTAAGATTGTGGATGAGTCAATCTTGCTTTTCTTTCGGGTTTCTCTCTCAAAATTCTCTTTAGAAACTCTCTACATTTTGTGGGTATAAGGTTATTTATAGTAGGAAACGTGAGGAATGTGAAAAGTCATTTTTCTACAAAATAGAGCATTTTGGTGACTCACTTGTGAGTGGAATGAGTTGCGAGTTAACTGCTAGGCCAGACTACCAATTTTTTTTTTTTTTTTTTTTTTTTTTTTTTTTTTTTTTTTTTTCTGTAGTGCTCCAACTGTTGTGACCTTTCAGTTTCCTGCATGCTTCACACATGTGACATTTTGGCAAGTCGCCAGTTGCGAGTCAATCGCAAGATCAAATCGCGAGAATCCTTTGAATGCTCACACACTTGAATTCTTCACACTCTTCTCACACAAAACTCTTACATTATTCCCACCTAGATACAGGGTATCTAATTGTTGAAATACAAACAAATTTGGCACGGAATAAAGCCAACACATGATTGAATAAATTCAACCTTACAAGTTCTAGATCTCTATTTCCGTACTTGATGACTTTTAAAATAATCCTTATATATGACTAGGGTTGTAAGAAGAGAAACCCTAATCATTCAAGTCATCATGGGCCGAATTTTAGATCTAAGATTTTTGAAATCATAACTCTCGATAGATTGAGCTTGTGTTGAGCTTGTCCATTAATCCTCGATGGCAGCTTGTGTCGAGCTTGTGTTGAGTTTTAATGAAACAACTTTTCTTCACTTGTTTCTTGGATCAAACTTCATGTCTTTAATGTTATCACTTGATATGTTTGAATAATATACTTCTTGATACATTAAACCCAACTTAAATCTACCTAATTATAAGTAAATTGCGTTTTATTAAAGGATTAACTAATTACATAGAAAATATGACCCTAACATTTTTCTTGATCACTTAGGCTGTGTTTGTTTCAAGTGAAAATGAAATTTGGAAAATATTTTACACTCTCATATGTGTTTGGGAGCACATGTAAAACTCGGTCAAACTGAAAATCAAATCCTTTGACTATAAAATTTAAGCCCTTCAAGTGTAAAATCAATTACACATTCAATTTACCTTCAAACCAAGTTTTACGGACTGAAAAATAAAAAAGAGAGAGAGAGCAGCTTTGGAAAGTCACTTGGAGATCCACCTAAACCCGATTCTGGTTAGATCGTGTCGCCTCATTCCCCTCCACGTGTCAATAAGTACTCTATTTCCTTTTCTTCCTTGGCTTTTCTTCTCTCCTTGACCAACCTCAACTCCTCTGTATTGCTCAAACCCATCTCTGATTAGCATGCCCAGATCGAGCACTGCATGTACCCGATGCACCTAGCTAAACCCACCCCGATTTCAGCATCCCAGCCCACGATTTGTCCCTCTATCGACACTGTGACCTCAAACATCTTGCTCAAACCCATCCCTCAAACCCAAAGGTATTCTGACATTGATCCCTCAAACCCATCCCACAAACCCGAAGGGTTTTCGAAGGTATATTGATATAGATATATATATATATATTTAGATATTGATATATATGAATATATTTATCCGTATTTATAGATTTATTTGTATATAAAAAATATGAGCAGAATGTTATCTGCAATCGTGTTTGTGAAGGTATATGACAGCTTGTGAATATTTTGCTAAACTTGAATTTAGCGTTGTTCTTGAATTGGGCTTGTTACAATATTTATGCGAATTTGGATGGTTTAACAACAATTATTGTGGAGACTTTGCTGAGATGATGTTGAATGGGTTTACACTGTCTTGTATTGCAGGATGTTTTTTGGAAAATATTATCTTCTTGCTTACACATTTGATTGAATGGTATGTCAAATAATTTCCTACGCTAAATATGTATGTCATAAGGCCAATTTTGGTTTTTAAACTATTTATCCTATTGACCACTTAAAGGGTAAGACATGTTGTTTTTGTTGGTCGTGCGCTTGGGGTGTATGACACATGGCAAGAAGCCCGTGCCCAAGTTCATCAATATTCTGGAGCAAATCACAAGGTGATTAAGCATAAAATGGAAGCAAAAGTTGCTTTTATGAAGTTTTGGCAGATTGATGGTGGGAATGTGCTACAAGATTCTTTATCCAGTACATATTCTATTCATTCTAGCTTAAGTTCTAGTACTCCTTCAACTGAAGAAAGCCCCTATTGCACAGGAGATGTTAAATACGATTTATTGAAATTTCAATTAGATATCGCAATTGAGCAACGGAACCATGCAATGAAGATTGCAAAGTTGAATGCAACAATGCTAAACACAGTGGCATCTCAAGTCCTACCTGATAATGAACTCAATAAAATGGCACATCTACAATTAGGTGAATGACCATGAAAGTTGTGTTAATCTCTGATTTTTGTATGTGAGTACCTCTATAATTGTTATGTATGTTAGGTTCTAAAGACTTAGGAACTAATGTATTTAGAATTCTAATGTGTAATGTTGGCAAACCATTATCAAAACAGTTGTTAGTCTTGTTTAGACTTGCTCAAAGTGTGTGCATTATATGTAAGGTTAGAATCGAGTGGCTGCAGAAGTATTAGTGACTTTCGGCCTGGCTCGATCGATCGAAGAACGGGCAGAATGTTTTTTCTGCAGATTTTTCCAATTCAGCCCTAGCTTATTAAAATGTGTAGGGTTTTATGTTTTGCCCTAAGTATAAAAGGCAAACTCTAGCCACGTTTTTGAGGTAGCTATTTGCTGTGTGTGTAAATCTCTTGTGAGATCTAGAGGTGGTTGCCTTCACACATGCTTAGGATTATCAAGAAGGAGATTTGATTGAGAGCTTAATGATCATTCAGTTACTGCAATAAAAGCTTAAAGAAACACAAGCGGGTGTGCTTGTACTTGCTAGAGAATCCAAGAAAGAAGGAGTCCGTGGTCTCGGAGCTTGCACGTGGTCGTGTCAGTAAGTTTCTACTGGTGGGTAGCAATAGGATGTTAGTGGTCTAAGTCCTATTGTAAAACTTCGATTCTTTCATAGTGGATTCATGTTTATCTTGAGGATAGTTAGGTTAAATTCTCCCCAGGTTTTTACCGGTGTGATTTCCTGGGTCATCATATCATTGTGTTATTTATATTTCCGCTACTATGCATGATATGATTGTTTGATTGTGATAACCTAGATTTGGAATTTGGACTAAGTAAATAACTTGGTTAATTAACTAAGTTAATCCAATTGTGTTTTAAGGGGTCTAAAAACATATAATGTAAAACTTGGATGTGTATATGTTCATATTTTTTGTGATTGGAATTAATGGATGTGCATATATGATGTGTATAGATATTTTAAGATGCTCAATTGTATTATAGGTATATTTTGTTGGCATTTTTCTTGTAAAATGTTTTACATTGGGGGGCCAAATACTAGAAAATATTTTATGAAAAAACGCTTTTAAATGCACGACTAAACACTGAAAATACTTTTCTGTCATGTTTTTTAGAACCCAAACAAACATCAAAAAATATTTTCTACTCGAAAAATATTTTACATGTTGCGAAACATAGCCTTAATAATTGAACTTCAACGGGAAATAACAGTCACTTTTTTTTTTTAATTGCAATTTGTGGGTTCTTTTATACTGACTATAATATTCAACGTATAGTCAATGAAGCTAAAATATGATTTTAATCATATGAAAAGTGAAAATCGAATCCCAATTTCTCACCTAACGAAAATATGGTAACCGCAGAATATCGGAGTAATAATCAGCATGCGTTTTCACTTCAGTAGCAGCAGCACAGGGGTTTCCATTACAGACATAGAGCTAGAAGAGGAATAGTCAACTACTCTATAATACCAAACAAAATTCAAAGTTTCTACCTCTTCAGTGCAATATAGCCTCATTGTATGAATTTAGCCAAAAAGACACGAGGGATGATAGGGCACAAGGAAAGACAGAGAAATGGGATAGTTTTCAGGCTTCACAGAACTCTGGGTTCTGTGACTGTGACAGTCTGCAAGACTGGTTTATTGCATGGCTCTAGGAAAACCTTAAGTATGGGAAGGCTGTAGATTGTGATATTGAGGCACACAGTGTCCCTTTGTGTGTTAAAAAATGGTAAGAAATCGGTGAAAAAATCGTACTTTTGTTGCCTCTGATGGAGATTTTGATAGTGACATTGGTGCTCCAATGGCGTCAAACAAAGTAACTTCATTTATGAAATGTCCATTCCCTCGTACACTGCATTAAATGCCATATACCTTTTTCTTATTCATGCCTTACTTTCTCCCCAGAACTCTGAAGTGCTTGAGCAACTTGGTTTCACATGGGCTTTTATACGGCTAGGGTGAGGAGATGACACGTAAGGAACGGAAAATCAAAGGGTACATAAACTCTTTTGTGATATTTCGGAACTGATGCCAACTTTTCTTCTGTTAAAGAACATTATTATTTGTACAATTTTTTGTCATGCGGTGACTTATAAGCGAAATAATTTATAATTTTTGCCGCGTGGTAATTGTAAATTGTGAGCGGTGAAATTATGCTTATGTCCATTTAAATATAACTTATTTTTATTGAAATTGAAAATTGAAAACATCGTAGTAAAGTAATTTTTAAATGTGTAAATAGTACCGTAAGACTCATTTTTAATATTTTTTAATTTTTTGTTATAAAGTCAGAAAAATTCAAGAAAAAAAATTGTAAAGTTAGTGATTATTTAAGTATTTTATTGGTTAAGTAGACATGTAGTGTATTATTTATGTATGAATGAATATGGTTGTGTGCGTTAATAATTAATACAAAACCAATGAGTTGAGTTTATCCATTTAATTTAAAATATTTTTATAAAAACAAAGACAAATAAATAATAACAACTGCATAAAAATAAAAATGTTAGACAAACTTAACAAAATAAAATGATCATAGCTACCCACAATGACAATTAATACTCATAATGAACTATCATATAACAATTCAAAATTTGAAAACTTGTAGAAGGAAATTGTAAAATTTCAAAATTTTTTTTTTTGTCAATAACTCGATATATTCAAGTACTCTTTTTATTAATTTTTTTATATAAGTTTTTTAATGATCCCCTAAAGAAAATTCCTGAAGCCATCATTGTTAATTGTGTTGTTTAAACAATAATATTTTTATAATATATTTTTATTTACACATATTTTCACAATACTTAAACAAAACAACATTCCCCTTAATCACTTGGGTAGCTGTAACAAAAGTTAAACGAACTTTGTCGTGGTTTAATTTTCTTTTGTAAAAATACAGGCAAAGAATAAGATTAGGCCCAAATCCCCACTTTGCGTAAAAGCCGATTCTCTTCGGAACTTTTTATGAGTAGTTCATAAGGCTTTCTGTCTACAACAGTGTCATTTCAAATGAATTTTTCATCTGGGCATTTCCCTTCCTTTGCTACTTTGCTTAAAGTGCTAGTTTGTAATGGCTTGTCGCAGTTCCCTTGCATTCTAGTAAGGTCTTGGACTCAGGAGTAAAATGCTATTATGATCACATCTGGATAGGATTTCCACGTTGATCGTCATCTTACCTATTTTTCTTTCATAAAAAAAAAAATAAAATAAAAATTGCAACCAGTAAGGCAGCAATCACAGTTATCACACAATCACACAGCCTTTATATAGTTAAGGAGTGGTATAATTAGACGTATCAAACTTTGGGACCAAAAAAAGGTTTTTCAAATCTAAATGCTTCTAAATATTATATGTATAGAATTCTACTAAATTTAAAAATTTAAGACAGTCTCATCTCATTAAATATAAAAATGTTAGGGCCCATAGAATCATAGATGTTCGTTAACAAATTATAAGGTTAAAAAATGATAAAATTATGCTATAATTGAATTTAGGCCAATGCTAATTAGAGATGACGAAGTTCAAGTTTGCTCAGAGATGATGATTTGCTGATCTCTTGCTCTTATCTTCGACATCACAACAAATTTTTGAGTGAAACTTATTTGATTGAGAGTTAAACATTTGAGGTTTCAAATCAGAGAAAAATTCAACTCAATTTGAATTGAACTGAATGCAATATAGCCTATTGAAGATGATACAACCATGCTAAATTTGAAGTTTTCGCTTCAGCAAAAAAAAAAAAAAAAAAGTTATGTACGTACAAAATTGTCATGATTTGAAATCTAAATTTTATTAGAAGAAGGGTTTTCACCATGATTTTAAAAATCCATACGGTCAAAGAACCGAAAAGCACCTAGTTCCTGATTTTTTTTTTTTTTTAATCAGTTTTGAGGTTTTATCGGACCAGATTTGTGCCTAATTATCGATTGAATCGATCCATCTGGTTTTCAAAACTACGGATTTTACTATATTTTAACCCACCCACCCGAATAAATCACATTGTGCAAGACTTTTTGTTGTATTATTTATATCTTCTAAATCATTTAATTTTGCTGAATTCTTACTAATTTGTGAGATTTCATACAAATTTTATCTTATATTTTTATATTCTTAGTAATAGATTTATCAAGAAACTTAATGTGATATTCAATTAAAATTTTCATTTTTTCCTTATGTTTTTCATATACACGTCAATATTTCTAATATAGATTTAATTAAAAAATATTTACAAATAACATAAGAACTATCTACAATATAAATTTTTAATATAATAAGAATAATATAAACTTTAAAGCCTAAAACAATATAATCTAATTGAACTACAGGTAAATGTCAATGGTCAAGTGTATTTAAATTTTCAATACACTTCGATTTCATGCCAAATATTAGTCTAATTATGCTCTAATTTTGTGTTTATTATATTTATATACAAATTTGTGCATTCAAACTTAGAAAATATATAATAAAAAAACACCCAATTCAAATTTATTATACTTTTATATAATATTATGAATGTGTATAGTTTATTACAGTATTTATGAGGTATCTCTCAAAAAAAAAAAAAGTATTTATGAGGTAGAAAGTTCTACACACACAAATCTAATTTCATATTTTTTTTCTTTTAGAATAAGTCCTTGCATGAAATTTTTATCAATCCTGTAAGTGTAGTGGGTTCCAATTAAATCATTTCATTCTCAATTACGTTGTATGAAAATAATTAAAGAAAAAAAGTTCTAAAAATGTTAATACTTATCCTAGTGGGTTCAATTAACTTACCTCGTAGTAATATATGAGGTTCAATTTTTGCTTACACCAAAATTTCATTAGGGTCTTAACCTGATGATAAAAACAATTATCGAAATAGATATCATAGGTTGAAAATAATAATAACAATTTAAATCTTATAATTTAGGAATGTCTAAGTTAATAATTATTTATATAATTTTTAAAAGAAAATATGTTTATAATTTAAAAAATCTTTGGATTATATTGCTGAAACTTCAATTTCCCAAAGACATCTTTAGACTCTTCAAGTATGAGTTTTTGAAGATAGTTTGATTGTTAATATTGAAAATAAAACTACTTATAACTTAAATTTAAATTTGATAATTGATTATTCTAATTGTTTAAGTGAGGGTAGGTAGAGATATTTAGTTTCATTTTTCCTTAATAATTGTTTAATACCTTCATGATATTTGAGTGAAAATAAATAAAAAAGTGTAATATTTTTGTTTTTTATTTTGGTAATAATAATATTTTTGTTAGTAAGTTGTAACTGTGCTTATGCATGAAAATATTCAATTATAGTAATGAAAAGATGGTCTTACGTATAGTCATCTTTGTTGTTGCGCTTAGTACCATGAATGGGTTACTTACTTATTTGACCCCAAAACATGAAAAATAAATTGGAAGCATGATACAAAATTAGATAATAATTTGAAACTAATTTGAATTTAATTTAGATTTCTTATTGTAATTCAACTTTAATATAACATATATGATAATTAGATTTGTATTGTTTACTTAATTGTTTATACATTTTTTTACAACATTCTTAATATTAAAATGTGTGAAAGTTGACTTAAAACTCTGTGCGTGTATATATATATATATATATATATTATTTTTCACTTATTTTATATATTTTTATAATTGTATAAAAATATATTAATTAAATTATTAATAGTATTACCAATTCAACAGTGATCGAACAAGAAAATTAATTACAATTACTCTATTAAGTGTTCATCTTATCTCTCTCTGTTTGTTTTATAAAAGAATTCATCTCCTTTTGAGTTGTAAGTTTGATCCAATTTTTATGGTAAAAATAGCCAAATAGTACATTTTTGTAAACTATGTTGTAATTTATCATTATTTCGAAATATGTAGAGATCTATCACTATTTGGGTACTCAACTGTAGCGAAATCGAGTTTTTCATGGTACTCGAGTTTATAGAACTCGAGTACTATAGAAAAATTTTTATGAGTACATTTTTTCAAATAACTTGAGTTTTTAGAACTTGAGTTTCACGATAAATTCGAGTTTCACAAACTTGAATTTCAAAAAAGATAGTAGATTCCTATATATATTTCCAAAACAGTGATATATTGCTAATTTTTTTTAAAAACAGTAGTAGTAGGTCATTTTTGCCCAATTTTTATAGCCAACTTTTTTTTTTTTTAGAGAAAGGTAGGTGAAAAACCACCTAATAAAGAATATGTATATCTCTAGATTCTCTACACTAATTTGACACACAAACCCATATCCAACATTAATATTATGCTCAAAATAATAGTAATTTCAACCTGTTTCAAAAAATAATAATAATAATAATTTTAGGCTAATACATTAATCGGACTCTTAGCAAATAGCAGATTTTTATTCGTATTTTTAGCCTACACTTACAAAAAAAACACCAGTGCCGTGCCTCTGCATGAAATAATGTAATAAGTCTCTGTCTCTCTCTCAGTATATATTTTTCGCCGCCAAAGCAAAATCGGTTTTGTCTTGTAACCAGAGTAGGCATTAAATAAAAGCTATAATGAGTAATCTCCAACTCCAACTTTCATCATTGCAGAGATTTTTTCATCTAGAAGAGCGAAAGACAATTCTGCAAAAATAAAACCCCATCAGGGTTTTGCCTATCACTCTCATTCTTCACCGTCCATTCACATACCAGATATCCCAATTACTATTACTATAACCCTAAAACCCCACAAACCCATCTCTCTGTCACAGAAAAAACCACAACCCCATCTCTTTTTACAAGCTTTTCGTCCCCAAAATTAAGTGCCTGAACCCAAAAGCCATGGCTCTTTTCTTGTCATCATCAACTCCAAACCCTAGCCAAGGGTCCAAGCCCTTGAACCCATATGCCAGGTCCTTCCAACCTTGGCAGAAATCTCTCCTCACCACTATGGGACTCTCGGTTCCTCACGAAATCTACTACCAACAAGCTCAACCGTTTCAGCCGTGGCCAGTTATGTCTGGTTCTTCTTATTATGGGCATCCCAGTGAGCCCAGGGCTTATCTGCCTTGTGAAGCAGTATTCTACGATGCTGAATCACAGCCTCAAGTGGTGGTGGAGAAGCTGAAGAGTGTGGAGGTGCATCAGAGTTTGAGTTTTGGAAAAAGGGTTGATAGGAGAACCAAGGGACGAGTCGTGGGACCCAGATTGGTTTCACAAAGAAAGTCTGTATGGATGCCGAAGAAGGCTGGTGGTGATGGTGTTCTTACTTCTCCTTCAACTGTTCATGGCAAGGCGTTGAAGAGGAGTGGTCGTGTGGTTCCTTTTCCAACTACTGTTGATGAAGTCCAGCGCTCTGGAACCACAACAGTTATGATCAAGAACATTCCTAACCAGTTCACGTGAGCTTTAGTTCTTTGATTTTATTTATGTTTATATGAGGTTAATTTCGTTGCTTTGATTATACCTAGTGGCTTTTTCATTACTTCATGATCTTCTGACCTTAATTTGTATTCGGAATCATCAATAGTTAAGTAATTGAATGACCATGGTCTGTGACTTTTGGTCTCTCAAGCGACGGAGAAAGCATGAATTGGGAAAAGTCATTGTTTGGTTGTACTTTCTCTGGTTATTCTGTCCTTTATCTACATTTGGTAACAATATCCGGAAGAAATCTGTCTGATGTTATTGATGTCCATCACTTTTTTATTCGATGCCTTAAAATAAAGACAGACTTTTTGAGACTTGGAATATCTGGATTCCTTTTGTCTTAGCGTGTGCAAGTGTTTGTATTAATGTATGCATCTACACGAAGATTAAGTTCAAACAAGCAATAACTTGTGTACATGGGTATCATGCTCTATTCTTTTTTGGGCTTAACATGTTTGTCCTATAACAATGTTCAGGAGGGAGATCCTGCTGTCAATACTGGACAAGCATTGTCGGGATGAGAACCAAAAAGCAGACTCACTGTCATACAAGTCTGCCTTCGATTTTGTCTACTTGCCCATGGACTTCATGTGTGTAGTAGCAACTTTAATTGAAGCATCATTTGCCGTGTACTTTCTTTGTTTTTTCTGTATATTTGTCACAATCTGTGTTCTAATTTCAATTCAATTTTGGGGATTCTGTCCCGTAGGAAATGTTGGAATGAAGGCAAAACAGCTAATCTGGGATACGCGTTTGTGAACTTTACAAATGCTGTGGCTGCATTTAGGTTCTTCAACTCTTTCCATAAACAAGTATGGGAAGTTGCTAAAAACAAGAAAACTTGTGAAGTCACTGTGGCTGATATTCAGGTTTATTTCCCATGTAGTTTTTCAAATATCATTCCCAATTTTTTCATGTGGTGGGGTTGTTTTCGTTGGTTCTTATTTATCTTGTATGTTTGGCTTCTTTGAGTTTTCAATTACAACAGTGATTCATACTAATTCCTTCTCTTTGTGCAGGGGAAAGAGGCTTTAAGTGAGAGTTTCAAAACCAGTAGGTTCTGGTGTAAGCGCAATTCGTTCCTGCCCGTGGTTTTAGAACCTCCAAGGGACGGTTCCAACAACTGCAAGTTCATGACGGTTGGTGAACATGTACCTTGTGCACCTCCAAAGCATCTGAGAAAAACTTCTTGAAAGTTGAAACAATATCAATGTGCTTGTTCTGTCGTTTAGTTTACCCTAGGTTCAGTTTGTTAACATAATTACATAACTCTCTCTCTCTCTCTCTCTGACCTTGCTTTGCGTTTAAGTTGGATCTTGGAAGTTGTAAATGATGATTAGCTAGGTTTGGTTTGTCTAGGAATCGGTGTACTTTAGCTTCACTAACCCTTGGGGTAGCTTGTGACTGTGTTGGTTTAGGTAAAGAACTAAACTAGCTTAGGAATTTGGACTCTGGTGCAAGCAAGCTGCGTGACTAGTGGGTGAACTCTGTGATCTGTGATTTCACTCTCTACCTGGACTTGGTTTTGGGGTAATACGTGGCACAATCTGGGGTGAATTGAAAACAAGGTCTGTGGGGGTTGTTTCAAATATAGTTGTCGTCTTTTATTTTTCTCGGAGGAATTGTATTTTGCTCCTGCTTCCTGTGTTTTCATTCTCTCCCTGGGTGGATTAGGGCTTGTTAATGCATGCCCCAATATCTGGGGTGAATTGGAAACATGGGTTTAGTTTTAAGAAGCAAGTGTGAGCTTGAGTGTTAGTATCAATTGTTTAGGTTTGAGCCTTTGAGGAGATCTAAAGACTATGGGGACTCATGTTGTATATTTTAGACATGCAGATGCTTTTAAAACTTGTTTCTAATGTAATGAAATGTTATTATGTTTATCAGATGCTTTTTAAATTTGTGGTGTTTGTGGTATGGCTCCGTCTTGGAACTTTTTTCTTCTCTCTTGTGTGCGTTTGTTTCTGAAAAAAAAAAAAAATGATAATTGTCAATGTTGTATATAGTATAACTTGTCTTATCCGTCTTTAAAAGTTATCATGGCTTTTGAGTAGAGTTTGTGATGTGCCTTTGCACCAAGTAAAAAAGTAATGCAGTGGTGATGAGAAAGAGTAAACGAGTTACATTTATAAGAAGAAACTATTTATTTTTTTCTACATATAGTGCAAATTTAGCCTGTGTTCTAAGTTCTAACTTATGTTTTTGAACAAAATAGCCATACAACGAGATAAAAATAGGTTTTGAGAAATGCTTGTGTGGTGTTATATCAATTGTAAATTAGTTTTAAGAAAGGCACCTTCAGAAAAATATGAACAAATTGAGATAGTTGTTGAGTTATCACAAGTTCTTTGTACTAAAAAGTATTTAGAGCAAATGCTTCTGACTTTCCATGTAAAAAGTGAAGGGTTAAACTGAATAATGTGAGGTTGCTCCTGGAATAAAGCAGAGGGTTTTATTTTGCTAGTGTTGCTTTGAATTTTTTCTTCACAACTTCTCCTAGTTCTTGGCTTCTGTCTGTTTTCAAAACCTCACAATTTTATTTCTTGCTTGTGATCACATATACTTTTAGATTTTTAATGTGCAATCTATACTAGGAGATGGATCTACTTAAAATGGAGAGTGATTACATAAACTTCCAGATTTTTAATGTTCAATTAAACCATGAGATGGATGAGAGGATCCTATAATAAGTGTTTGAAGTAATTTACCTCATTTTTAAACAAGTTAGCCAATGATATATTAGTGTGTGTGATTTGGTTAATTAGAAATTGTATTTTTAATGTAATAAAAAATAAAGAAGAAGAAGAAGAATCAGGCATTACTAACCTTTTGAACTCGTATATTTACAATGTGCCCCATGGGAATTGTCAGAGTTAGTGCTATCACAACTCTCTCTCTCTCTCTCTCTCTACAGTATACCCCATAAGAGTTGGACACACACACAGATATATATTTATATATATATATATATATAGAGAGAGAGAGAGAGAGAGAGAGAGAGAGGTAGGTTGTAATACATGAAATAATCTCACGTTGGAAGGGGTGGAAGTTTGATTTTCAAAAGTTAGCTCAAGCAAGTGTCGCGTGAGAGTTGAGTAAAATTTATGTTTAAGCATTGCTTGAGTTAGTGTTGTGCAAAGATTGATAAAAGTTTATGTTTGATGTTACTTGAGGTTAGGACGAAGCTAGGATTTGGAGTAAGGAGGGTAGCTCTGCTGCTGGTTATGTGCGGCAACTCCAGCCTCCAACTTTGTTGCTTAGACGTTGAGAGTTTTTTTTTTTTTTTTGGTGTTTACTACTAGGTAAGGACAAAATTATTTTGCTAATTTTTTTTTTTTTTTTTAAGTGTCTGGTTGTTTGTTTTGGGTAAAATTTGTTGGTTAGACTTAATTTTTTTTAGTTTTGCTATTGGTAATTTTTGTTGTTGCGCTAATGTTTTTGAGCTTGTATATTTTGTTTTAGAGTTTAGATCTATAAATTTTTTTATGGTCTTTAAAAAAAAAAAAATGTTACGGATGCAGTTGGATAGCGACTTCCTGTGCTAGTAGACGCTACTTTACCCCCCCTTACTGAAGGACACGAATGAAGCCACTTGGCAAGAAAGATTAAAATGTTGTTAGATTTTTCCCTATCGTATTGTCTTAATTTCATTTATTAATTAATTCATTCCAAGCTTCATTCAAGTATCTGTCTCAACAAGCTGAATTTTTATAGGTGTTCAATTCACAAGCTTCACCCAAACGATTTCACTTAAATAGGTGCGTGACTCTATCAAAGGATGGAACAGAACTCTAGTTAGCTTTAGATTCTCCTAGTGGTTGATTTGTTGTTAACACTAGGGGGTTTTGATTACCCTTTGTGGCACCTCTGGTGGTTGTCTATAACTGTTATAAGCGGTACATTTCAACCAATTAAACTATAAGCCCCTACGAATCGCTACATGCAATTTGCTCACTTCGGGAAGAGCAGATGGAAAGAGGAGGCCTTTGCTCTATCTGCTTTTTCCTCTTCCTAGGAATGAAGAATTGGATTAAAAAAAAATGATTTTCTTATTGTTTATATATATAGAATATTATATATCTATTATTAATTATAATAATATAATAAAGCAAGCTGCCCTTTCACGACTCAAATTGCAGGTACACTTTCCAGCTCGCAACGACTCAAACAGCCAGGGGCTCTTTATTTGCTTGCAATGCCGGCTGTTCGCCTTTAGTTAGAAGTAGAAATAGAGGGCGCCATTTGGTAAATAAAATAAATGATATAAGTGGTGAGCACAGATACAAACCAATAAGAATTTATTATCTCAACACTTTGTAAAAATATTGTAGAAAAGTTTGTGACTATAGTTGTAAGGACTAGAGTATAAACCTTAGCCCACCAAGAATAGTGGATGATAACCCAACAAGCCTAAAACAATATATTTGTTAGAGAATGAGTTTTACAAGAAAGCGTCTCAGCAAATTAAGTATGGGCCATATCTAATATGATTCATGCCAATAAGATCAAAAACACAAATTGATAGAAATAACGCTCCTCAGTCAAGTCCGAGGATGAGATGTTCTTATATTAACTCAAGCTTATATGAATACAGTGTGTTCCTCTCTTTTTTCTTTCTTCTTCAATTACATACCCCTTTTTTTACGGTGGCCATTTCCCTATATAATCCTTCACCCCTCCATCCCAGCCTTCCACCTGTTGATTTTGTAGAAAATACCTTGGATGCTTGTCCCATCAGGACCTCCTGGAAGTTTTGTGAGTAGCTGTGAATTTAGATGGCACTATTTTGGTGTCATTTGTCCATAAATGCGGCCAGTTCATTTGGTGCAGTGCATTTAATGTGGTGGTGACAGCCTTCTTCCCATTTAGTTCTTCTTTTATTGTTGACCCAACTCTGCTACCTTCCCTGAAGCTTATCTTTCCAAAATGGTTACCTACTTAAAGCTCTCCTGAGGTGACTCAGCTCCTCAAGAACCACAGCTGACCCGCCATTCTCTTCTTTTATCCTCGGCCCATTGATTTAGGCTTAACAATCCCTTTGACCATCCTCAAGCTTTTGTTCGTCCTCGAGCACAGCCTATAACCTAATATACTTACTCAAACTTCCTATCCTTACAATAGTATTACTCTTAAAAGAATCAATGATATTGTTAGGGGGGAAAAGTGTAATTTTATTAAAAAGAATTGCTAAAATTAATACCCATATATATACTAATAATTTAAAAAAAAAAAAAAAAAAATTAGGGGGGCCATTGCCCCCCAAAGTCCAAGCTTAGTTTCGTCCCTACTTGAGGTTTGATCAAGCAAAGTGCCGAGCAAGGTGAATCTTAATATCAAATTTTTTTACATAATTATGTAAAAAGGTGTGGCTCACTTAAAATTAACTCTTTTAAATAGTTATTATTAATTAACGGTTATTGTTTTCAAAAAAATAAAATAATTAATTAACAGTTATTTACTGTCTATATATATATGTGTGTGTGTGTAGGATTAATAGACTTTATTGCATTTTATCCACACAAAAAAAAAAAAAAAAAAAAAAAAACTTTATTGTAATGGAGACGATATTTCAAATGGACTTGCTAGTAACCTGTTATCAAACTATTTTTGAGTGTTAGAGATATATTAGCCTGTTAGTATAAGCCCAATCTTAATTTTACTTTGTCTACAAGCCAAGTCTTTAGAAATCTATTAGTCTAGGGTTTTAGTCTACTATATATACCTGTGGCAGCCAAAAACTTTGTTTTCAATTTGTACTTAGGCCCCAATTTATTTATATGTGGGATGTGTCACGATCCTACAAACTAGGCCCTAAACTTCGCCTGGCTTGTCTTCCCTTAACCCTTAATACAATGTAGTTCCCCCTTCGTTTCCTACTGGTTCCCTGTGTTTCCCTTTTTCTTCCATTAATTTTTCCAACCCCCTTACATGCTCACCTTCTTCTCCTTTTATAGTCTCTCCTTAGTGGGGGAGCTATCATTACTTCCTCACTTGACACACTTTTCCAAATCTATTTGAATCCCTAGGAATCCTCATGACTTAAGAGGACTTCCTTGGAACTTGTTCTAGACGCCAATTAGTGCTCAGCAGTGAACTCCCCACAGTTATTTAACAATGTTCGGTTCCAACCTCAAATGGTTATTCTCCCTTGGTCTTTCCTTTAGCTGGCTTGTCAGTGTTGGGCCCAACTTGGCTCGAGCATAACTCTATACTACCGAGGACTTTCCCATTTTGTTAGCGAGCTAATCTCATCTCTTCCGTGTCTAATTTTGTGTTAGGCTTTGGTGATGTGGGCCATTCACGATTTTGGGGCTCGAGCCCCTACAATAGCCCCTCATAATCCCATTTTCATGAAGTTGAGATGGGATCAGGGTTTCCTACTATGTGGTCGGCGATTTTTCTCTCTCTCTTTTTCAACTATGACGGTTACGCCTTAAGAATATCAACCCGTCGCTCAATTAATGCAGCAGACATGATTGCTCATCCTGAATGTGCATGTGGCAGAATCTTCAACGTTAGACAGTTGAGATGATCTGGCGCTTTGATTACCAAGGCACGTGTGAAAAGAAACAATGGTAAGCATTGATTGATTTTTGCAATCTCATTAAATGGTGTTCATCTCTATAAATGCTAATGTTCTTCATGCCATTATATACTTTTGTTTTTTTTTCAAATTCTGAACTTCGTTTCCTTCTTCTTCCCAAGCCCACATATTCCTCCTAAGCCCATCTCCATCATCAACAAAATCTTCGAGTAAGTCTTCTTTCCCTTGTAAATCTTCTTGTGGGTTGGGTAGAGAAAAGAAAAGAAAATGAGTTTTTCACACCTCCTAAGGACTAGTGCAGATGTTAAGTCTTTCAAAATTAGGTATAATATCCCTCATGACATGAATATATCATACTGTCATGAGGTGATATAGAGGACTAGAGGTTACCCCATGTACTCCTTTTTCCCTTAATGTCAATACTAGAGGGTGGGGTTAGGTTCCCCATAGCGCCTTTGTTGCTTAGGGCCCTGGGTTTTTATGGGCTTAGCTCCGATCAATGTCTGCCTAACTTTCATAGGGTAGTCAGTTGTGTGGGGCATCTTAACCAACTGTATGGTCTACACCTAACCCACTATTACATCAACTTCCTGTACACTATTCGGGGGAGTCTAAAGCATGGGTACTATCTTCAGACCTGAAATACCACGGTCAGATTGATCTTCTACCTCCCCTACTCCAACATGAACTCGGCAAGGGAGTTCATGAGGGTGAGCGGGAATTGGTTAAATGGAAAATTAACCTATCCAACCTCTCTTCACTAGATAGGTCGGTAACCTGTCAAGTGTAACATTGCTTTAGGAGTTCCCCCCCCCCCCTTTTTGTTGTACTGCACATATCGTTACTTATTGCTGTTATTTTTTTAATTTTATTTATTTATTTTTTTTAAGATTCTAGGAGGTTCCAGCCCGACCTGAGTGTTGTAAGAGCTCAGGAATTAAACTTCATGCTACGCTCAGAGATTTTTGTGCACTACGACGGGCAATTGATTCTTGGGTGTGTCCCTTCGTACATGAGCTACCAAGATTCATCGGGTGCCCTAACGATTGGTAGCTCTTTACTGTCATACCTTGACATGCAGCTTCCCGGATTCCTTTTGCACAGACTCACAAGTTGGGAGGCAAGACACCTAGGGCCTAGGATAGCCCGTGCTAATTCCCTTGAACTAGTTTGGGACGGATCTGGTGACATGGTGTTCCAAGGCCGTGCTGTTCACATTCAGGTAAAAGCCCCCATCGTCGAAGTGCCAATAGCCCCCAATCCAGCTGAAGGAATGGTTCAGAGGCGTACCATGGGTTTGGAGTGCTGGTTCCCGGGAGCATAAGCTTCTAAGGGATAGGTCGCTTCACAAGTGGCTCCTCAGCGAGCCAATCCCCCCCCCCCCCCCCCACGTAGCAATAGCGCCGAAAAAGAAAAAGGGTGGCAGAGGAAACCCTTCCTTAGACCGGCCCGCAGACGACCGAGTAGCCTTCCCCAAGTTTAGCTGTAACTACCCTGATTCCCCAGTCCGGGGGGCCATCTAAGGGTTAAGTCTAGCTGATCAACTGATGACAATCGGGTCTCATGTAGCTTCCACCTTCGCATCCTCTTATGGATGGGAGTGCACGTTTATGCTGGGCGATAAAGTCCTCCCCATTGACTCTTTTCTCTGAACCTGGCAGAATAGCCTCGGTGGGAAAACCTCTGACAGCCTCGGCAAGGTCTTGTTGCTCCCCAGTGACATGGACCACTACGAGGGTTGTCGGGATTACGACCTCTTCTCAAAACTGAAGTGGCACACAATAGCTGTAAGTGAATTTATCTCTCATTCATTCTGTGTTATTAGATCCCGATTCCCTTTAACTTGATTCAAATTTTTCTAAGTGTTAATGCTTGGATCAAACTAACTTGTATCCTTGTTATTATTCTTTTTTTTTTTCAAGCCTCCCAACTGACTCATGTGGTGGAAGGTCGATTTAAAGGTATCATGGAGGAGGTTGACAAGGAAAAGGCCCTGAAACAAGTGGCTAAGGCCACTCTAAATGAAAAAAACCCTTAAGTTAGATTTGGCAAAGCGCCGAGCCACCACGGTGGAGGCGACTCGGGAAGTGGCCGAGGAGTTGCAGGGGAAGCTTAATAAGACCGAGGTCAAGTTGGCCGAGGTTTCCAGCCTAGTTACAACTCGTGAGAAGGAACTTGCCAACCTTAAAGAGGTAATGAATAACTATGAGCAAATTTACTATAACATGGGGTTCAAGGACGTGGAAAACTCGACTGGGGTGGTGATCGTCCAAGCTCACAAGCTTAGGTTCTCTAAGGGCTGGATGGTTGCAGTCAACGTGGTCAGTGTTCTCGAGGATTCCTCCTTAAGAGATGCTAGCCAGATCCCCCTCCCTAAAGACCTACTAACGGACGCTCAAGAGGAAGAGCATTCAGAGGATGTCGAGGAGGAAGAGGGAGAGGACAGCCTAGGCATGAGGGAATTTTCGAAGTAGATTGATGCCCATGTAGTGGTGCTGGACAAAGAGAATCAGAACACTGCTACCCCGATCGAGGCCAAAAATACTTTACCGTTAGATCTGAGCTTTGTTTCCCCGAATACTACTGCCACTCCCGAGACCTCAGCTGCCGACACACAAAACCCGTCCAATTAGTTTACCCATCTTTTGGAGAAGTTTATTATTTATTATTTATTATTTCTTTTTTCTTTTTCTTTTTTTGCATGATTAGTACTCGGCTCAGTGTTTTGAGCATCATGTATTTGAACTACATTTGATTCTTCCCATGTTGAACATTTGTGCTCTTCTTGGTTAAATTGTTTGTTCGTATTTACGTTTCATCTCTTTTTCTCACGACACTTAGTGCAATCGTCTCGCTATAATTAAATTTTCATTAACAATCAGTCGCATGGCCAAGCCCTCTTTGTATGAACGATACCATAACTCTAAATGAGATGGTGCTATCTTATCTCAAAAGGATTTTTAAGCAGAAACACTTAGTAATTTACATGTAAAACTTACTACCTCCATTTCCTGGGGATCATCGCTCACATTCAAATAAACCACAAATGAGGTTAGGCCAAGGCCATGTTTCTGTCCTTAGAGAAATTTGTTAAGGTTTCCAGATGGTCGGTGACCAAAGTCAGGTCGATGCCATGTTTTTGTCCTTAGAAAAATTTGTTAAGGATATGCGTGGGTGCTCGTTGGTTCACTTATATACTACACAAAGCTTTGTAACTAAATTCCATCTACTTTCACCATTCAAGTAAATCTATAGTCTTAGAGATGCATACTACATTCTATATTACACTCATGGGTAGTATTTCTTTAGATTACAAACATTCCATGGTTGGGACAGGGGCCTCTCTTCCATATCTTCCAAGTAATAAGCTCCTACTCCAGCCGAGGTCCCTCCTAATTTGATGCTAGTTTTCCAGCACTAATATCCCTTATGCTCCCAATAGCCTTTCACAAAATAAGGTAGCCTGCCACGAACTCCTGAGGCCTCACCTTCCTATTATACCCTCGAGCTAGCTTCTATTGGTAATGGCCAGTCGAATCGATACCATTTCTCTTCGCTCTTCTAGGGATCCAAATTCCCAATCAAATACTTATCATTGTTGCTTCGCATAAAGTCGATAACCCTCATACTTGACAAGCTAATCTCTATCGGTATAACTGCCTCGGTGCCGTAGGTCATGGAAAAGGTTGTCTCCCCTGTTGACCTTCTAGGAGTTGTTTGGTAGGCCCATAAAATGTTCAGAAGCTCTTCGACCCAATTTCCCTTCGCCCCCTCTAGTCTCTTCTTTAAACCACTAACGATCATCTTATTTGTTGCTTTGGCTTAACCATTGCTCTGAGGGTACATGGGTGATGAACACTTATTGGTTATCCCGAGACTACCACAATACTCTCGAAAAATCTTGCTATTGAACTATAGCCCATTATCAGACACCAATGCCCGGGGAACTTTGAACCTTGTAATGATGTTCTTCCATACAAATTTCTTCACGTCAATGTCCCTAATATTTGCCAAGGCTTCGGCTTCTACCCACTTGGTAAAATAGTCCGTCGCCACCACCATATATCTCTTGTTCCCAAATGCATGGGGGGAATGGCCTGATTATATCTAATCTGCATTAGGCAAAGGGCCAAGGACTAGTGATCGGGTTCAAATTCCCCCCCCCCCTCTCAGTTGGTGCAAGATAGGTGCGTGTCTCTTGCATTGATCACATTTTTTAACATAGTCAGCTGCCTCTTACTGCATGTTCAGCCACCAGAATCCTTGGGTCATAGCTTGGTGTGCGAGTGACTTGCCTTCTGAGTGCCTCCCACATATTCCTTCGTGAAGCTCAACTAACAACTCGGCAGCTTTGCTAAAGTGAAGACACAACAAGTATGGTCCTCCAAATGAATGCCGGTACAACTTCTTGTCCTTGGACAACAAAAATTGAGCCGATATTCTCCGCACCTTCTTAGCCTTTTTGTCATTTGTCGGCAACGACCCATCGGATAGAAATGCAATATAAAGGTCTAACCAACTTGACCCTAGTTCTGAAGTGACTACTACCGCCGTTTGCTGCTCAGTGCTCTGTTGCTCTAACAGTTCTACGATAATCATTCGGGGAATGCAATCGTCTAAAGAGGATGCCAATATGGCCAAGGAATTGGCATGACTGTTCTGACTTCTCGGCACTTTGACTACACTAACTTTCTAGAAGTTTGCCCATATATTCATGAACAACTTGAAGTATTGTGACATGTGAGAGTCCTTTGCCTCGAAGCTCACATCTATTTGACTCACCACCAATCTTGAATCTGAGAACATCTCCACCTCCTTGGCACCACGTTTTTGCGCTGCCCACAGCCCAGCAATGAGGGCTTTATATTTGGCTTCATTGTTCAACGCCCGAAAGCCCAACCTTAGTGACTTCTCAAATTTTACACCCTCGGGTGACACCAACACTATCCCAACCCCTGATCCTTTTGTGTTAGATGCTCCATGCATAAACACTTTCCACCATCTAATAGTGACTTGGTATATCCCCACAGAGCCCTGTGAAGAAAGGGTGAACTCAGCCACAAAGTCTGCCAGCACCTGACCATTAATGGAGTTCCTCGGTTTGTAATGTATGCCAAACGTTCCCAATCTTGTCCCCCATTTTGCTATCCTCCTAATGAAATCTGATCCCCTTAACAATGACTGGAAAGGGTACTTGGCTAACACCCATACTGTGTGGGCCTGAAAGTAATGTGATAACTTCCTGGTAGCATGCACTAGGGCCAGCGCCATTTTCTTCAACAGTAAGTACCGAGTCTCTGCATCCACCAAAGTTTTGCTAAGGTAATACACAGGCCTCTAGATCCCTTCGTGCTGCCTAATTAACATCAAACTAATTGCAAGGTTGGAGACTGCTAAATACATGTATAAATCCTCCTACAGTTCAGGTTAAGATAAAATGGGTGGGTTGGCTAGGTAAGACTTTAAATCTTTGAATGCCAAATCACACTCTTCTATCCACTGGAAACCCTTCCACTTCTTCAATAACTGATAAAACGGTCTGCATATGTTTGCTTATCTTGATACAAACCTATTCAGAGCGGCAATCATGCCAGTAAGCTTCTAGACCTCTTTAGGATTGTTCGGTGGGCAAAACTGTTGAATGGCCATTATTTGGTCGGGGTTCACCTTTATCCCCCGAGTGGTGATCATATAACCTTAGAATTTTCCCAACCCTACCCCAAAAGCACATTTTTCGACGTTAAGGCATAACTTGTGCTGCCTCAGTATACCAATGACCTCTACCAGGTCATCGGCATGTCCCACACTCTCCTAAGTCCTCACCACAATGTTGTGAGAGACCTCTACAAAAGTGTCTCTCAAAAAAGAGATTCGAGTGCTTTTAAGGCACCTCTCTTTTTGGGTAAGTGGTATGGAGTCGCCACTTATTTTTTATACAAAAAATAAGAAAAAAAAAATAAAACATGACTGAATAGTATCATTTCATTGATTGAATAAAGAATTACATATTTGAAAAATTACATAGTTTTGGGTTCTAGTTACAAACTACCAAATAATTACATGGCTTTTTGTCCTAGTTACATTCTACCCAAAATAAAAAGTAAAGACAAGGCTAGATCTACTTAACCAAGGACCTAAATCTGAAGGCTAGGTTACGGAATGGGAAGGTGTTAGGCATCCATTCTACCCAGACAAAGTCTGGTCTTCTAGACTCTTGTGACCAATGTACTTTTTTATGCATGTTATGAATGATAAGTTGAACATGTGAAACAAAAATTAAATCACACAAATTTATTTATGAATGAAGTCTCTTCTTTTGAAAAGAATCAGATTTGTTTTGGTTGGTAAAAAAAATTGATTTTGATTTGTCAAAATACCAGATTTGTTTTGTAGGACGTAGAAAAAGTGGTTTTTGATGATAAAAATTCAGATATGTTTTTATTACATAAAATAAAGTCTTTGGGTTTGAAAAATATCAGATCTGTTTTTTAAGAACTAAAAAAATGGCTTTTCGGTTTGTAAAAGATCAGATCTATTTTGTGATGATAAAAAAATGGTTTTTAATAACGGAAAAATCAAATCTGTTTTTATATATGAAAAGGATTTTTTTTAAGAAGAGAATTCCACTCATAATATGAATTTATGCAATCATGAATTAAAACAAACACAAACATAGTAGTACAAGATCTCTTTCTTTATTTCAACAATTTGCATGTATTAAAAAAAATCAGATTTGTATCTTAAGAAAGATATAAATTAGTTTTGATTTGAGAAAAATTCAAATCTGCATCTCATAAAGATGCATATCTGTTTTTTTTTTGAAGATAAACTTAGATCTACATCTAAGAAAGATGCAAATCTATTTTGTTAAAAAAAATAAAATAAAATAGATTTGCATCTAAGAAAGATGCAGATCCATCTTATTTTGAAGAAAAATTCAGATCTGCATCTAAGAAAGATGCAGATTGAAGAAAAATAGTTGACTGCATACAGATCTTTAAAATTAAGAAACAGATTAATAAAGAAATCAAGAACATGCTTTTATAAACCAAATTATGAATATTTGAAACAATTAAACATACATCATCATGATAAGAAAAGCATAAAAATAAAAGGGTTTAGAAAACAACCTCTTGCATGAGCACTCTTCTACTTGAGAGGATGTTTTAGGGTTCAAATAAACTTATTTAGTTATCCTTGAAACCTAAAAACCCTAGCTTCTACAAAAAAAATCAAAGAGGAGATCAGAAAATATGAGCTATTTGGGAGCCCAAAATGTGTGCCTCTCAGAGTGTAAAAAAAAAGGGTGTTGAATTATGAGGTTTAGTCTTTATTTATAGAGGCCAAAAGACTCTAAAAAATAGGCACGGTCGATAAGGGTTTGAATCTGGACGCATCCTTTTGCGAAAAGGTCGAAAAGGATGTGCTTTATTGTCACCCGAAAGCCGTTGGGCTAAAGCCCATCACATGAAAATTCGGCCCTTTTAAAGTGTTGTTCGACACTCCAAAAGTGCCAAATTGGCCCTATGGCTCCGAACACTCTTTCGTGTTCGAGTGCCGTTTAGACTCCTCTTCTAGGGTTTTTTGGTTGGTCCTTGTACCTAGACGCGTTTTCATCCTCCGTCTATGATTTTTTTTTATATCTTTTCTGGGTAATTTTGGCTATTTAAGAATAATTATCTTGAAGATAAATACCCTAAAATAAATCTAGAGAAAGTTCAGATTATCTACAATTTTATTGTTATCCAATCATCCCTTTTATTCCCATGCATGCATCCCTATTTTAAACATTAATTGTCAACCAATCACAAAATTATTTAATCAATTTTAATTGTGTTAGGACATATGTGATTTGATGTTAGGAACATATGTTAAGTTAGAATTGGCTAATCCTTTGACAAAACGCACTTTACTTGTAATTGGGTAGATCTAGGATGTGTTTAATGTTTCAAGGAACAAGGTTTCAAGTTCAAGTGTTAAAACCACGCAAGTCTATCCAAGAAACAAGTGAGAAAGTGCTGGATTTTAAAACTCGACAGCTAGCATCTATCGAGGTTTAAAAAATTGCTGAAGCTCGAAACTCGATAGCTAGCTCAATAAATACCCTATCTATCGAGGTTTATGAAATTCAGTTTTTCATAACTGATTTCACTCCATTCCGTGAGTATGTGTTTAGGCTTTCTTTTCTCACAACCCTAAACATATATAAGAATTATTTTAAGGGCCGTAAAAGGTTGCACAAGTGTGAAGCAAAGTTGTGTTCATGCAAATTGTGACCAGAGACAGAATTTGCCTTAATTCATCTTTCTCTTGAAGAAATTGCTGTGTTTGTACACCTTAAGGTTTTGTGACCAAGGAGTTTCGTGATCTTCATCGTATGATGAACTGAAAAACTTTGCAACCAACATCTTTCTCAAGTTGGTGATAAAGTCACGTACTGGGATTCGCGCATATATTGGTTAGTCACGTATTGGGAGCTGTGCATTAAAAAGAAGAGACTGTTACTACAGAACAAGTCCAATTAGGTATTGGGGTAAGGGTTTAACTGTAGGTTGGTATAAGGTACAAGAATTCCTTTACTTGTAACCACTTGTTTTGATAGTAGTGGATTCTCGAGAGTAGTGACCTTAAAATCACCCGGTGGGGTTTTTACCGTGTAGGTTTTCCTCATTTGTAAACAAATCACCATGTCAATTTAATTTCCGTTGCACTTTAGTTAATTGGTGATTTGTTTGTGTTGCCATGCATTTTGCATCTTAATTGAATTAATTAATTAACTTGGCTAAATCAATTGGCTAATTTATTACAAGGGGTCAATACATTCTTGGCCTATCAAATTGTTTAACCAATCAGAATTAATTTAAACTAATCATGTGTGGTCGACTCTAGCTAGACACAATGCATGTTGACCGTGCAAACTTGATCATGCGATATCTTTCAATTCGATGGTCCGATTTGAAAACCGAAATCACCGCTGTGACTGTTAGAATCTCAAAATCATTTTTATGATATGCAATGAATGAATTGATGCATGTAATGCAAAGACAAATCGATGCATGTAATGCAAGAACAAATTGATGCATGTAATGCAATTATGATTTTTGGGGTACATGGATTGGTCATTCAAGTCATTCTCCTTGATTAAATTATGGGTGCAAAATTGAGTGTCTACAGATGTCATCAATATAAACCTCCACCGTCTTACCGATCAATTTCCTTGAACATATGTGTGACCATTCGCTGATAAGTAACTCCCGTATTCTTCAGTTCAAAGGGTATCACCGTATAATGATAGTTTCCCTCGGGCATTATAAAGGAAGTTTTCTCCTGATCCTCGAGGGCCAAAGCAATTTGATGGTAGCCTTGAAAGGCGTCTAAAAAACTCATCCTTTGGTGTCTGACTGTAGCATCCACCAATTGATCTATCTTTGGCACTAGAGAATGGTCTTTTAGGCACGCTCAGTTCTGGTCGGTGAAGTTGACGCAAACTCTCCACTTTCCATTCTTCTTCTTCACCACCACCGTGTTAGCTAATCATTCGGGGAAGAACACTTCCTTGATGGCCCTCGTCTACTTCAACTTCTTCACTTCCTCCTTTACTGCCTCCACATGGGGTTTCGGGAATCTCCGCAGTTTTTGTTTTTTTGGTGGGACCAAGGGGTTTACATTCAAATTATGCATGAGAAAGGCTAGGTCAACCCCGGTCACTTTGTATGGACTTCTTCAATCACGTCCAAATTTTGCACCAACGGTAGTAGAATTTCCACTCGGTCCTCGGCAGACAACTTTTCCAAATCTGGAAATACCTGTCGGAATACGACATAATTGGTATTTATACTAACTCTTGGACGCTGTCTACCCCCATTAATACCTCGGTCACTGGTAATTGCTATAATGGCTCTTGATCAACTTGTTCCTTTTGCTTAATTTTGTGGTTTATCGCTACCACCAAACATTGCCTTGCTACCTTTTGATTAGCCTAGACTACCGTGACCCCCATCTTCTGTAGGAAACTTAATCTTCTGGTGCAAAGTTGATGGTACCTCTCCTATGGCATGGATCCAAGGCCTCCCCTGGATCACTGTGGAGGGAGAGAAAGCATTGACCACGATAAAATTAACTCCACTTCCTTGCCTTCGGTTACCACTGGCAACTTTATCTACCCCTTGGGAGTCACAATCTTCCCGTCAAACCCGACAAGCGGGGTATCATATCTACTCAAGTCTTCTAGCTTCAGCCCTAGTCCCTTGTAAAGATCAGGGTACATTATCTCGACTCCGCTGCCTTGATCCACCATGACCTTTTTTACTAAGAAACCTCCAATTCGAGACGTCACAACTAAAGCATCATCGTGCGGTTGAGATGTTCCTTCCAAATCTGCCTCACTGTAAGTGATCGGGACGGAGGTCCTTTGGGGCCTCTTCTCAAGTCGGTCCATGGCATTTGCTTCAGGTGGGGATACCATGCTTAGTACCCCCTTCCGACTATTCATGCTTACACCCCGAGAGGTTGCATGGATAGCCTTAATGATCCCTAAGGGAGGTGGGAGAGTTTAGTCATTTTGACTTCCCGACCCCTGACCTACATGTATTCCTTCCAACCAAACTAAGAACTCCTTAAGATGCCCAGCCTTCACCAACTACTCCAAGTGATCCTTCAACACACGACATTGCTTGGTAGTGTGCCATTTTTTTCTATGGTACATGCAATATAAGCTCTGATTCCTTCTCCCCGGGTCTTCACCCATCTTCCCTGGGCATCAGAAATAAGGCTCATTCTTAATGTGTTCTAGGATTTTATAAACCAGTTCCTTGACCATAGCGTTAACTCCCTCGGCACACTACTCTGAGCCTTCCACAGGCACCCTTAGCTCTCTCTTAGTTCTCTATTGAAACTTTTCAAGGCGATATTCTTTACAATACTGCGATGAGATTGGGGCTTTACCTTTTCCCTACAGTCAGTCATCTTTCAGTCTCTTATACTCCTTAATCCTTCTCATTAGCTGGTGCATGTCTTCGGGAGGCCACATGGTTAGAGAAAGTCTTAACGCTAACTCTTCGTGAAGGCCTATTCAGAAGGTGTTGGCTGCCACTTGCTCATTCCCCTCTCCTATCTCATTATAAAGTTCTCAATACTTGTTCGTATAAGATCGAAGGGTCTCACCATTTCTCATCCTCATAGATAACAAAGAACCTATCGATTGAGGAACTTTGCTACATGTAATGAATTGGGCTCCGAATGCTTGTATTAACTCCCCAAAATTTTGGATTGACCCCTTCCTCAAACCGTTGAACTACCTCATTGCTGCCAGTCCAAGGCTAGATGGGAACACATTACACATTAACCCATCATTATGAGAATAAAGCAACATCATCGGTATATAGTGACTCACATGCTCCACTAGGTCGATTTTTCCATTGTAGATGGTGAATGGAGGTCGCGTAAACCATCTCAACATTTCCATATGCTCAATCTCATTAGTGAACGATGATCGGGCTGCTCTCCTCAATGCCCAACTCATTGCATCCAAAGCGGCATTATGGTGTCCATGTCTTTTGCAATAGGGGGATTCGCGATAACGCCCTTCAGTTTCACGTGATCAGTCTCTCGACTAGCATAAGCCACCACCTCAAAATGAATCATTGGCAATGTAGTCAGGATCATCGAATGAATCCTCCCGGTCTCTTCTTCGATTCCGGCCTCTCAACTCAATCTCCAAATCATTGACTTGCTTCCGTAGATTCTCTAGCTCCCTCAGCCGATCACTGCGATGATGCCGCTCGAGGATATATGATACTCTTCGTTCCCCATGGGAAGATCCCCCATCAGAGTCTACTCTCGTCTCATGCTCGTCATGCATATGCTAATGTTCCTTTCTACGCTCCCTTTCCCGCCTCCTACAACCCCTCGAGAAGGCCTTCGACTAATTTCCTCTCGCAAAACCCTCTCCAACATGCGGACCTTCCATAATGGGACAGTACCAAACTTGCTCAACGCCTCAAGTGGAGAAGGATTCCCACAAATGGCGCCAATTGTGGCAGCAAAAAACTTTGTTTTCAATTTGTATTTGGGCCCTAATTTATTTATATGTGGGATGTGTCACGATCCTATAAACTAGGACCTAAACTTCACCTAGCTTGTCTTCCCCTAACCCTTAATACAATGTAGTTCTCCCCTGTTTCCCTATGTTTCTTACTAGTTCCCTATATTTCCTTTACTCTCCCTTTTTCTTCCCTTAATTTTTCCATGCCCCTTACATGTTCACCTTCTCCTCCTTTTACAGTCTCTCCTTAGTGGGGTAGCTATCATTACTTCCCCACTTAACACACTTTCACACATCTATCTGAATCCCCAAGAATCCTCACGAATTTAGAGGACTTCCTTGGAACTTGTTCCAGATGCCAAATAGTGCTCGACAGTGAACTCCCCAAAGTTATTTAACAATGTTCAGTTCCGACCTTAAATGGCTATTCTCCCTCGGTCTTTTCTTTGGCTGGCTTGTCGATGTTGGGCCCAACTTGACCCGAGCGTAACTCTATATTACCGAGGACTTGCCTATTTTGTTAGCAAGCTAATCTCATCTCCTCCATGTTTGACTTTAGCCACATGGGACAACCACACTGTAACGGGCTTTAGCCGCATGGGCCCCTCTTTATGTTGGGCTTTGGTGACGTAGGCCATTCACAATTTAGGGGCTTGAGCCCCTACAATACCCTTGTTATGATTCATTGTAACACAAAATTTGTACTACATTCTAATATATTATTGATGTAGCCTTTTAGATTTTCCTCCGTGAATGTAGACCGTAAAGCTGAATCATGTAACTCTTATGTTCTTGTGTTCCTATTTTATGCTTCCCTCTTCTACATCTATTCAAGCATATTCAATATGAAATATATCATACCTAATATTTAACATGATATTAGAGCCACCTTCCCGTGGCCATCGTTTTTTGTCCTTACAGTGTACTTACGAGTAATCTTTGTCTTCCTCGGTGTTTCTTCGTTGCATTCATCTTCTCTAGCTTCCCATTGATATTGCTAAAACTCTCTGGTATAGTCATGACACCATTAGAAGTCACATCAACACTGCAAGACCATTGCTTTCCTCAAACCACTGTCACAGAGCCAAACTTCATTCAAGGGATCTTCTCAACATTCTTAAATCTTAAGGTTTTATCAAACTTCTATCTTGAGTTTGAAAGGGGGCATTAGAGATATTTAAGCCCATTAGCATAGGCTCAAGCCTAATTCTACTTTGTGTACAAGCCAAGTTTCTTACTTGTATTAGAAATCTATTAGTCTAGGGTTTAGTCTACTATATATACTCATGTTACATTGTAATACTTGATTTGTACTACACTCTAATAAGGAAGATAAATCCAAGTCTTCGGTGATTGTGTTGCATGATTATCTAGTTAGAGACACAAGTGTTGCTCTTAAAACTTCAGCGGTAGAGGTTGTTAGGCCTTCATCAGTGTCAACTGCCAGAGTTGTTTCTTCCTTGGGCCTAGATTTTGAGGCAAATAAATATAAGAGAAAAACCACTACTCATAAGATGAAAACTATTGGACTTGATGTTGGGAACTCCTCCGATGAGGTAAATACTTAACCATTAAACTCTTTTTTTTTTTTTTTTTTAACTCTATTCCTATATTGACACACACACACACACACACACACACACACACACACACACACACACACACACATATTTGCGTTGTTAGCCACCCCAACAATCTAGTGACAGTGAGAGGACTCAGTCAAAAGAGCGTAGGCGTGACTTTATGGATAATATCATGGATTCCAGTAACCTTTTGCTACTCGCCTCCTTATCATCCTGTGTTTCTGCTACTGTTGATTGCATTTCTATCACAGGTAAAGTTGTTGATTCCCCAATGATGCCTGAGGAGACCATAGAAATTGGTGAGATTGGGGATGTTATTGATCCTTTGCTGGCACCTAGCGTGGCTGTTGATGTTAGTGCAACCGAGGGAGAGGCTGATGTACCTCTGTTGGTTCTTGAGGAAGTCGCTGGAGGGGATGTTGCTGATCCTCTACTGCCACCTGAAGGAGCTGCTTATGCTGGTGCGACTAGAAAGGATATTGCTAATGAACCTAATATGCCCTTATTTGACCTTGATCCTCCCAAAAGCAAAGAAACTATAGGTACGGTTTTTGTTGCCCATATTCCAATAATATACAAAGATTTACCTTGAGCACGCTTCATAAAAAAAAGTTTCATTCTTGTTTCTTTGTCAAATAAATTGATTCCAGTAATCTTGTTTGACAGTTATGGAAGGAGAGTCATCAAGTGTTGCAATTCATAAAGTCAATGTTCAAGGTTTCATGGAGATGTTTAATCAAGAAAGGGAGAATGACAAATCTGTTGAGGATTTCTATACACTTTTCGAAGTCACAATGAAGTTCCAGCATTTTGATGTCCCTGTTGAAGGTCTACCTCTGCTGGAGAAAATACTGTTAAAGCATCTAGATTTCATGTCTAGATACACATATGGTAATGCTATGAGAAATGTGATGTTCCAATCCTTGTTTGCAATTTTGCTTGACATGGAGTGCACGCCTCTTAAAAGTCTCAACTTGCACAAAGTACTTGATTGGAAGAACGTAATTCGTGAATTACAATCCATGAAGTTTAATGTTGAGTTCATTCTTGATTGGCTCAAGGCTACTGCTACATCATGCATTATTCGCAATGGCGAGATAAAGTTGGCTAAGCTTGCGGTGAAAATTGCAGATTTAGAGAAAGAAATTGCAGCGAAGTCAACAGAATTATCTTCTTTGACAAATAAGAGGAATTCCATCATTTTGTACCGTTGTAGGAGCAATGAAGATAATTTCAAATTCAGACAATTGCAAGAGCCATTACGCTAACCTTCTGGAAAGAACGGGATGCTGCAAAAGTGAACATATGGGGTGAGATTTCGTCATGAGGTAGACTATGTGAGCCAAAAAATAATGTCGTAATCGTTGTGCAGCATATATGAGAGAGAGGCAAGCCTTTTCAGCTTTTGAATAGCGAGTTTCAGCGTCCTTCAGCATTCGGCTGACATAGTAAATTGGATGCTCAACTCCCTTTTGATCTTTTTAGGCTATTAATGCTCCCACTACCTCACTATTGGTGGCCAAATAGAGCTTAAGGGGCTTTCTTGGTGTGGGTGCACACGGTTGGCAGCTTGGTCATGAGTTGTTGTAACTGAGAGAAAGCTTGTTGGCATCTCTGATTCCAGCGATAAGGCCTTCCCTTCTTCAGTAGGGGTGTGAAGGTAGTAGTAAGAGCAGCTAGACCGAGAATGAACCTCCGTATGTATGAAAGCTTACCAAGGAAGCTTTTAAGCTCTTTGACTGTAGCAGGCAACTTCTTGGTAGCTATAGCTTGTGCTTTGCTAGGATCAACATATATCCCCCATTAGCGAATGAGGAAACCCAAAAACTTTCCAGCAGATACACCAAAAGCACACTTAAGGGGTTCATACGAAACTTGTAAAGGCGGCATCTTTCAAAGACTTTCCTTAGGACATCAAAGTGGTTTTCCCTTGCTTTCGACTTCACCACAATATCATCCACATGATCTTCAATTTCTCTATGCATCATATCATGAAAGATTGCAATCATGGCCCTTTGATAAGTGGCACTGGCGTTCTTGAGGACAAAGGGCAGAACAGTATATTAAAAATTTCCAATGGGAGTTCGGAAGGCAGTCTTGGCTGCATCCTTAGGCGACATCCTAATTTGGTTGTAGCCACTAAAACCATCCATAAAAGAGAACATAGCATGCCCGGTAGTCGAGTCAATTAGCATGTCCATGTTTGGAAGTGGAAATTCATCTTTTGGGCATGCTTTATTGAGATTTTGAAAATCGATGCAACACCTTATTTGCCCATTCTTTTTCTTGATAGGTATTATGTTTAACAGCCACTTCGAGTGCTCAATGGGCTTGATGAAACCAGTTACAAGGAGTTTATGCACTTCCTTGATGATTTGAGCTTCAATGTCTAGATGGAAGGTTCGCATGGGCTGTACCATTAGTTTCACACCCGGTTTAACATTAAGAGCATGTGCCACTAAATTGGGATCCAAATAGGCATTTCATTATATTCCTAAGCAAAGACATTGGCATTTTCCTTCAAAAGTGCAATGAGTTGGGTTTTCTCCAGCTGTGACAGATTTGCATTAATTGAGGTTGTTCGTGGAACATTAGGATTGTCACTAAGATTGACAATTTCTAGCTCTATATCAGCTGTTAAGGATAGATTGGGTCTCGATAATAACTCATCACATGGTTCAGCAATATTGTCAGAAGAATGCTTCGCTGAAGTTGCTGTTTCTTGAGTGCAGCAGCAAGTTGGTGTTATATTGGCTTCATTCAGTCCGAGACCTTTCTATTTGAGACAGCTAGGCCTAGCGCACCGTCATAATCGGTAACCAAGACGCCCATCTAGTAGTTGGACTTGCATATACCTTAGTTGTGATCTGCTGTTAGATGCTTCGTTACACTCTCTTTTCTTTTTCTTTTGATCAAGGATCCCCTTTAGATCTATCTCAGGTTCTTCCTTAATAACACCCCAATTAGGCAGCAAGGTCCTAATAGGTTTTGATGTGGCATCTTCCCCACACGGAGTGAACTCATCATAAAAATCTGCTTCAAAATGGTGGCTTCAAACAAGTCGAATGGAGAATGGTTGGTAGGGATGCGTATGGGCTTGCCGTTGAACCTTCCTTTAACACATTGGTGATATGTGGATGGACCAATTTGTGTCTATGGAGTCAAGGCCGCCTAAGCAGGGCATAGTATGACACAGCTGAATCGATCACATGAAACCTCGTAAGTGCCACAATAGGTCCCACTCTAAGGACAAGTTGTATGCTCTCAATGGTATGCTCTTGCATTCCAACGAAACTAGCAACTTCTATGGGTGTGTCCGTGACTCGACTAAGCGAAATTTGAGCTGCTTTGAGTGTGCTAGTTGGGATGAGATTCAAGGATGCACCGGTATTAATTAGTGCTCTTCGTATGTGGACATCGTTGATTTGAGCAGCTACATATAAGGGTCTGCTATGCTCAGGGTGCTGCACTTCCATGTCTTCATCAGTGAAGGTGATGGCATTTGTAGGTTCTAAAAAAGCTCTGCTGGCATAGGCCTTAGCGATAAGGCAGTATGTACCAGAGTCAGAGGCAATGGACACTAGTGCTTCAGTTGCTACCTTCCTTGCTTGTTCATTGAACCCGAGCTAGTTGAACAAGGCATGAAAGGCTGGGCTCCTCTGAACAGCTAAGACAGCTATGGGTGGCAGTTCCCTACTGTCGCTCACATCCTCGATATTCCTTGCATGAATTACCACTGCCACTGTAGCCTTCCCTCTGTTGTGCTATGGCAGCGAGTTCAGCTGGACCTCCTATTCCTAGGTTAAGTCAAAAGTTCCATCTGCGATTTTTTTATGAAACATTGTCCAAAGAGCCCTACAATCTCTGGTCTTATGATGCACATACTGGTGATAGTGACAATAATAAGGACTTTGCTTATCTTCCTTAGTAGGCTCTCGGCTTGGCTTGAAGACTCTAAGGACTCTATTAGCTACCCACTTCTTAACTATCACCTTAATTTCTTCGTTAGTACATGAAATGGGAGGCAGCTCCTGTTGTTCAGTACCATCGTCCCTCTTGCGTTTTACCCTTGCTGCCGGTTCACCGCTGAAGATTGCAAAAGCTTGAGGAGGGCTTCTTTTTTTTGCTCTAGGCTTGTCAACGACAAATGGCTTGACTGATAAGGCTGTCTTGCGAGCCATTTGGAGTAGTTGGGCAAATTGATGAATGTCAAGATTTTCCAAGTGTGCTCGAAATTCCAGGAACACGTTATCAACACAAATCTCCATTAGCTCTTGTTCTTTGTACTGTCCATAACAATCAAGGGCAGTATCTCTAAATCGTCGGATAAAATCAAGGAGCCCTTTGAAAGGTTTTTGTTTTGTATTGTGAAGAGTGATGATGGTGACCTTCTCCTCGCCATGGAAATACTTTGTACAGAAACTTTCTACCATATCTTCCCACATGGGAATGGAATTAAGTTGAAGAGTAGAGTACCATGTGTAAGCACAATCAATGAGGGATTTTGAGAACTCCCTTAGACAAAGCTCCCCATCTCTTGCAAATGGACCCATGGAATCCATAAATTTGCTAACATGCTCCATCGCATTCCCCTTCCTCCCATCATAAAGGGCAAAGGTAGGTGTTTCATACTTCTCTGGATATGTTTGCTAAGTAGCTCTGCTGGATATGGGGGTTTGCAAATATAATGCCTAGGCTCCTTCCGCTACCTACCTCTTTCTTTCTCTAGTAGAGAAGTGAGATCAAATAAAGTGACAAATTGCTATGCAAGAGTGTTTTGTTCACTAAATTGATGATTTCCAGTTCTTGAACTACTTTCTTGCTACGTGTGAGAGTTTGGTTCTTCATGTGGCGGTTGGACACCTTGACCTTGAGCCTTCCTTAGAACTCTGATAGATTCGACAGCTGTGGGTGGCATTCGTTGTAGCATTTCAAGGAGAAAAGAGAATCGATGATTAGAATTCTCCTGGTTGACTTCAGGCTGCTCGGATTGGTCATCTTGTGCAACTGGACTATGGTGGCTTTGTGCCGCTGGATGAACATTATCTTAACTTACTTCTTGTTGGCTATTACGCAACCTTGGAGGTATGATAGACTTTCACTTTATGATTGGCTTCCTAGTGGAGTTGCCAAAATGTTGAGGGGGAAAGTGATGCCTCTGAATAAAATATTGGGAAGTCAAGCCGAAACTCAATGATGGGCTCTTGAGATGATGCCCAAAGGCTTTCGGTGTGGTGATAAGCCTATTCAAGCAAGAAATAAAGGCTACACCTTGACAAAACAGCAACAAAAGCCCAATAAAAATACTTCACAATAGTTCATTAGTACGTTAGTGGTCTTGTTTTGATAGTGCAAGAGAAATAAATTCTCCAGTGGTAGGGTGAAATTACACTTAAAGTCCAACAGTCAATTATTAAATAAATTTAGGAAAGTGTTCACTTTTGAGGGTCCTTGTGTGTCTCGGTCAAGGGAATTTATTGTACTTTCAGCTATCATTACATCAATATGAGAGAAGAATTCCATTGTTACAAATACATTATATCCTTCAATAGTAAAACAAAAAGTAAAAATTAAAGGTTCCATGGGAAGAAGAAAGGGGTTGATTGGCATGGTGTGAAGGGAGAGAGAGATTCCAGCTCAGTTCAGCAAATGTTGAACTAAGATTCTAGGGAATATATATATATATAAGGCATGAATGGTGTAGTGTGGGCTATTTTGAGTGAGTGGGTATTTAGGCTTGTGGTGGTGTGATGTTGTTAATGATGAGGTTAAGGATTTAGTGAGTAAAGGGTTGTTTGTGACTGATTAGGAAGCATTTATGGGTTGTGAATATGCAGAAAAGGAAAGGGAATATCTGAGGTTAAGTGAGTGTGGGCTAAGGGGAATGATTTATGAGCTTAGGGAGAGCTAAACCACAAGCAAAGTGGCAAGAAAATCAGAAATTTCAGAGGGGTTGGTGTGTCTTGTGGGCTAGTGTGCTTACCCTTTTATAGTGGTGTTTAGAGAGGTATTAATTAACGAAAGTCCAAAAACATAGGACTGATCAAAGGGCAGAGTATCAGGCTTAATTATCCTAGGATTTGGCCATAAATGGGAGATTTGCTTTTGGGGCTGCTTTGCTTCTTTGGGTAACATGACACATGGTGGGTTTTTGGGGTATTTTTGCATTAAATGTCAAGATTTCTGAAGCTGAGTTTAACCAATAGGATTAAGGCAGGTATCAAGGAGGAATCCTAATGCTACAACTGAGATTTGGACACCAAGAAGTAGGATTCAACACCCCAAGCTAGGTGTCAAAGTTTAAGCCTACTTCAGAGGGTTCTGCTAGAGATACGTTCCTAAATTTTCCCCTTTAGGATTTATGGGCTTGGCACATGAACCATGTCTTGAATGTTTTTGACATTTATAGCATTGATATGTTGAGATTTGGATAACTTGGCTTTAGCTCCGCTTCCGCTGGAGATATAGTCTTAAGGAAAATGATGAAGTTCCATCACCTATTAGACTTCAACTGATATCACAACCTCTGGGCACTGTTCACATCAAGTAGGGGGTGACAGAAAGTTGATGGGACAGCCCTTAGTTCATCCTCAAAGACTTGGTTCTCTTGTAGAGGCCTCTAACTGGACCTTGGTCAAAGATGAACAAAGTTGGTTGTTTATTTTCAATCCTCAACCTCTTGTTGGAGTTCTTTGGATCGGGCTTGCTCATGTGGGCTAGTCCCTTTGGGCTAGGCTGTGTTCATCCCATATTTGAACCTACCAAATTAATAGCAATAACACATGTTGCCATGGGTTTTCATCCCTCATGGACACTTATTATTAGTAAATATTTTGGGTTTTCATGGATATTTGGGCAATGAGTTGTAATATTTAAAATAATAGCAAAAGTTTCAAAATGCTTTTGTAAATAACATTTACTATTTTTGAAATGATGAATTTCATATCATAAGTAATGTTTATGATTTCTAATAATCACATCATAATTTAAATGGTGAGCTTGTGGGATTGAATAGTTACCACGAGCTTTGAAAATAAATATTATGAATGTTGTGATGTAAATAGTGACCATAAATTTTATGGGTTTATAATATGGTATGAGATGAATATAATCTTTAAGATAAATAACTTTCCATGAGCTTTTATAAAATGATTGCCATGATTTTTTGAGATAATTGCCATATATTATAGTAATGTTTAAGAAATTAGAACATTGTTCATCATTGGGCTTTTAAGTGACATAATATTTTTTGCCAAGCATTAATAATCTTGGGCTTTTGATAAAATAGTGCCAACGTAAATTGGGCTTTTGATATTGCTAGCGATAGCTGGGCTTCTGATGTTGCCAACGAGAACTAGGTTTTTGATGTTACTAATGATAATTGGGCTTTTGATGTTGCCAGCGAGAATCAGCGAGAACTAGGTTTTTGATGTTGCCAATGGGAATTGGGCTTTTGATGTTGCCAGTGAGAACTGGGCTTTTTGATGTTGCCAGCAAGAACTGGTATTTGAATTTCATTGATGAAATAATTTGCCATGAGTTTGAATCATGGGCTTTGACTATGGGGTTGAATCCCATTGATAAAATAGTATTGCCATGAATTTGAATCATGGGCTTTAATTATGGACTTGAATTCCATTGATAAAATTGTTTTGCCATGTATTTGAATCATGGGCTTTTTCAAACATTGCTAAGCATAAAATTCTTGGGCTTTAGGAAGAATGAGATTTTAACTTGCTCAATAAATAATTTAGGCTTTACAAATATATTGGGTCTTATAGTGTTTTACATTTGTAGCCAAATTTTGTGATGGAAAGAAGAATGGTTGTGGGCTAGCATATTAATAGTCAAAAATATTTAAGTATGCTTAATAATTTGTTGGTGACGTTTGAAAAATAAATAGGTGTTATTTAAAAAAAAAAAAAAAAAAAGGGGGTACCCTAACAGTGATTACCTCTTAAGTGACACATAGGACAAGGTTTGTATGGACATAGATCGAGTCCAATATTACTATGCATTGGACCCGATACGATGCTGACACATCCACAGCATTTGTCATGTGTCTGCATTGTATTAGGTCAAATGTATAGGAAAACTGGACTTAGCCTTGTACTGGCCTTTTCTTTTTCTCCCCATTCGTAAACTAGTAATAGAACTCGGACTTCACAATGTATACTATACTATACTACGTTAGAAAACATGCGTTATATTAGAAGAAAGCCTGGAACCCCTATTCGAAGTGACATATCAAGCATAGGCCCTTTATATTTTTTGTGCTGAAAAGCTTAAGCCCTTTGGTCGACGCACAATCTTTCTATTTGCCGCTCTGGCCTTCTTTGGAATTCTCTGGTTTAAGCAGAGAGAGGAAAAATATCAGAACCACATCCATTTCTACGTAAACATCTGTTGGCCTTGATTATTGCTCCTGCATTTTCACCTTCTTGGTCTTGTTGTCTTAGCATAAAAAAGGAAGTCATAGCCTACTATCACGGCATGGTGTTAGGCTTTTTGCAGAACTCTCAGTCTCTTTTTGTCATGTATCATCTCGATTCTAAAATTTATGTATTTTAATATTAGATATTGGGCACTTTCTTTGTTTTGTTGACTATTGCAAAGTTGCTTTTACAACTCTTAAGCTAAACAATAATAAGTTGATTATGATTTGAATCACTCAATTAGTTGCAGCTGTCAAAAGATTGGGGAAATATTTTTGTCCTTACTTTTTATTTTTTGGATGGTATTTTTTATTTTTATTTTTAATTTATCCTTACTAGAGTTGAATTGTCACAAGTGACAAATACTGTCAGCTGTGAGCTAGCCTCGAGTATGTTGTGTCAATGTGTTATGGCACAATAGTTTACGTATTTGTATTTTTTTGTATTTGGGAGTTTCTTTTCCTTTCCAACCATAGTGGAAGAATTCTTCCGTGATTGCAAATTGAAGACTGGTGGCAGACTCGTAAAGAGGTGATTAAAAAAGTTTACCAATTAAACCCGCGGTTTCCAGTTGGCACTAAATAGACATTCTCAAAAAAAAAAAAATTGGAGGTGAAATTACATTTTACACTATGACTTTATTTAAAATTCAATTCAGCCACATAATTTTTTTTTTTAAATCCTTATTATTATTATTATTATTTGGTAAACAAGATAATTTCATTAACTAAGAAACATCAACAGAAGAGCATCTACGCTCATACATAGTCCTAATAGCATCAAGGTTAATCAAAAGAGATGCATCAGCAGGGAGAATGGAGAATTACAGTTTTTAAATCCTTGTTGTCATATAAGTTTTACTTCTTTTCAATGTAGTCATTTCATCCAATTTTGTTAGGTGGGATATTGTTGAAGTGTCTAAAAACAATGTGATTTTGGTATTTTTAAATTGAAAATCCAAAAAATTATTAAATTTATTTTTAACAATATATAAAATTTTGGGAAGAAGAAAAAAAAAAACAAAATAAATGCATGAAAATTTTCAAAGATCTTTCTATTTCTTAAAAAAAAAAAAAAAAAAAAGAACCAAAATTTTGTTAAATCTATTTGATTTTCTTGCCTTAGATTTTGAGATTGACAAATATTTGGATTTTGTATATAAAAAGCACAATCATTTCTAAAAACATCAATATTCATACACAATTTTGTATCCAAAAACAAATTTTTCATACAAATTTAAACAAGAAAACCCTCTGAACATATATATATTTTTGTTAAATCTAAAAAAATTTAAAATTAGGTTTGTTCTCTATATCTATTTGTGTGTGATGGTAATCGGTAGAGATAAACGGAGCCATGCTCCATGATTAAAGCTGATCTATATATATTATTATTAATTTCTTTTCCTACACCACCTTCTTAGGGATGGAAATTTTGCCTCGCCCTACTTGACCTGCCCCTCCTCGCTTCGCCCCACGCTTGTTTTCCTCGCCTCATAAAGGTGGTAGGGTATGAATGAGTTTAGACTTTTTAGACCCAACCCGTCCCGTCCTACATTAATAAGGGTTAAATTGTAAATTTTTCATATCCTAAAACCCTACTATTTAAACAAACATATCATCAGCTTATTTTATTCTACCCAACAAGACTTTCTGCCTCTCTTTTTTTTCTCTAGTAAGGTTGAAAATAAGGTACCAATTATAACATTTTCTTTTGTCTTTATTATAAAAAAATTTATATACTATTGAATCATTGATTTTGTATTATAAGATTTTTGTTTTCGTTGTGATATTGGCTTATTAAACACTTTAATAATATTATTCAATTTTTGCTAAAAATTAGTTTGATTTGACGGGATAAATTTATTTGTAATTTCAAATATATTTTTATTAACGAAACAAATTTTATTAAAAACAATTGTAGTAGTAGTGGTCAAATTAACAAAAATTAGAGTTTTACGGGATAGAGCAAGCCTTTGCGGGCTCCAAGGGGCAAGGATGGGGCAAGAAAATTGTCCCCATCATGCGAGGTGGGATGGGGATAGGGTAAGACAAAACTATGTGGGGCAGGAGTGAAAACCCCATCCTTCGGACCTACCTTGCCCCATTGTCATCCCTTGACCTCCTATTTTATTTTACTTTTTTTTTTTTTTTTTGAAAATATTTTACTTATTAATTACATTACTTTATTGTTTTAACTTTAAAGGGAAGAACAATTGTAGCGGCCAATGAGGACCTATTGGCATAAATTCTAAACTTGAGTACTCCCTTAAGACCGAATTTTGACTATTAACATATCAAAGAATGACACATGTGCAAGCAAAAAAAAAAAAAAAAACCCCTTGAAAAATGGAAAATCAGGCTTGTCGGTAAAGAGGAGGAACAAGGTGAAATATTATCCATGTTTTGTGAAATATCAACTCTAGATCAAGTTCAATTTAATTTACTTTGAGGCCTCAGGTGAAAATTCTAAGTGGACCTTATCTTATATATAAATATTAATTAAATAATATTAATTAGTTTTTTATATACACCAATTGATGAACAGCTACAAAGAAGAAGATAATTTTGCAATAGTAGAAATAAGAAGAACAACAATAAAAAGAAAGAAGATTATATAAAAACCAACATGAAGAGCAGTTGACACACCATACACTGATTGATGAGCATCTACAAAGAAAGTTGGTAAAAAATGAATCAAGATAGAGAGTAGCAAGGTAAGTAGAGGGTTTGATTCCTTCAAAAATCAAAATGGAAAGAAAGTGTGTGATTATTTGTTTTTGCCTTTTATTCTGAAGTAATAATCATTGTCTCTCTCTTGGAAGTTGGGAACAAGTATTGAATTGGTATTGAAATGAAGAGTCTCTTTACCTTTTGGTATAGTGGTGGGAAATTTTTCACTCTTAAATACTCTGCAAAATTTTCAAAGAGAGTAAATTTTTTTAAATAACTTTTATTGATTCATTTTTTTTAGGGACAGTGCATTTTAGGGGCGTTAATTTTTTTTTTTTTTCTTCTAATTTTTAGATAGGTAAGAAGACCTTAATTATATTCTATTGGGCAATGGATGGGGTCTTAGATTACTACCTTAGTGGCCTATAGTGAAACGTAGATGGAATTAGCACCAATAATAAAATTCCTATATTTCTATGTTAAAAAAAAAAAAAAAAAAAAAAAAGCCAAGTAACTAATAGATTCCCCCACCCCCAAATTAAAACTTTAGATACATAAATCAACCAACACAACTTGTTTCACATATTGCTAAAGCAATTGGTTGTGAGTGATAGAAAATAAAAATGGTGTTAGTGATGAGATCATATGAAAGTAATTGTTCACCCTTCACAACTTGCCAACTCAAGAAGTTGCAAGAAAAGTCATAAAATAAGTTGTTTCCATAAGAAAGTTAGTACCTCATATAGTATCGTGGTATCATGGCACATAAATCACCTATTAGTTAGGTAAAGCTCTTATTTTAACACATATTAAACAAAGGATCTCATTCGGTAGCAGTTGTGGTTTCCCTCCATGGACCTTTGCTCCAATTGTGGACGACATACTCCTCGTACTTAGGAGAGTGTTGCTGTAGGAGTAGGAATGTTTCTACCGTGAGGAGAGACGTAATGTTTGCTGCTCATAACCTGGCCCAATGAACTTCAGCTGTAATAGAACTGGACCTATCTCAATCTTTAACTTTCCAAACCCAATCCATCTTGTTGATGATGGTTTGGAGTCAATCCTGGTTTTTGTATAATTGTACTTTTTTTTATTATAACTTCTTTTTTTGACACCTCTCTCCTCACAGTAGAAACATTCCTACTCCTACAATAGAAAAATCGAATGGATCAAAAAGTGTTCTTAAGCGTATTTTGATTGATATTCACAATTCAGATCAAAGTGAATGATTCACAATATTGTATCAGTCTCAGGCATGCATAGAAAATCAACAGTTAAAGAATATACATACAAAATAAGCAAGATAGAAGAAAAATCAGGTGCAACACTAAGGACACAATTCTTCACAACTTGCTAAGGTGATTTTTTTAATTAGAGTAACATTGCTTTCACATGGACCTACAATTGACACCACTTTTATTATGTATTGATCGCAACAAGTCACGTCAATAGTTGTGGAAAATTTTGTGTTACTAGATTTATAGATAATGAATGAACTTGTCAAGAGCTAACAGATTTAGAATATAATTTGATGAGGAGTATAGTACTACTATCATTTGTGCATAGGAGGAGAAGTGGGAGAGCCACCGGGGGGAGGAAGAAGTTTTAGCATTTGAGACTTTTTCAAAAAGTCATCTGCACTTCAATTTTCGTAGCATTTCAAATAGTTCAAATTTCAAGCAAGACCAGGATTCATAGAACTTGTCCAGTATTTTAACTAGAATCTTACAAAATGTCAGGATTTCACAGTTAGGTTGTGAAGAATTTTGTGTCACAAGATTTATAGATAATGAATGCACTTGTCAAAAGCTAACAGATTTAGAATACATAAAGTGATGAGAAGTGGAATACTAATATCATTTGTGCATTAGAACGAAAAAAAAAAAATGGTTTTAGTATTTTCCGCTATTTCAAAAAGTCATCATCCGCTCTTTAATTTTCATAGCATTTCCAATAGTTCAAACTTTCAAGCCAGACCAGGATTCATACAAGTATACAACCTGTCCAGTATTTTAACAAGAATCTTACAAAATGTCAGAAAATGACAGTTAGACTACAAGACGAAATTTAACTTTCCAGGGAACTAACGTTGACCAGCAAAAACCGATGCACAAAAAAAGTTACTTGTCAGCAAGACAATTTATATTTTGTGGATAATGCATGGTATGTACTGCCAAAAACCTCAATTCCAGAAAGAAACAAGATAATACAAAACAGAAGGTTAGATGATGCACCTCAACAGATCAGTTCACAATTACATAAACAGATAAACTGAATCAGATCAACTGAAAGCAATTAGCATAAGCTGATTCATATACAAAACCAGACAACAGTTCATCAATTACAGAAGAAGCAAAACCTATTTGCTTAACGTGGAGCTTTCTTCTTTCCAGCAATAGCAACCCTCTTACCCTTCAAGGTCCGGCAATTATTCTTCGTTCGTTGTCCTCTACATGGCAGCCCTTGAATGTGCCGCATCCCTCTGTAGCACTGAATCTCCTTCAATCTCCTTATATTCAGTGCATTGAACCGCCTCTGAAACACCCACAATCAGTTTCGTTAAAACTAAAATTTTCATTTATGTATAGAAAGAGAGAAGGTGAGTTACCAAGTCGCCTTCAATCATATATTTGGAGACTTGGTCACGCACTGTAATGAGTTCTTCCTCAGATAAGTCCTTGGTGATTTTGTTTGCAATGTTGAGGTCACCAAGGATTTTGCGAGCTGTGCTACGGCCAATCCCATGTATATACTGAAGAGAGTACTCAACCCTCTTGTTATTTGGGATCTCCACATTTCCAACACGAACACATTTAATGCTTAGACCACGAATCTACATGTAACATATGAGTCCCAGGTCACACCAATTATACAAAACTATAACTCCCAATTTAATTCCTCAAAGTATAACGGAAACCAAAATAAAATAAAATAAAATTTTGAATGCCCCCCAAAAATAACCCAAAAAAAAAGTTCCCCTCTCAGAGATTCAATTATTTGGGACCCATTTAAACTAAAACCGCAAGTACCTAACCCTAATCTAAAATTGTAAGTTGATAATGTTAAACATAAAATAACAGAAAACAAGTAAGTTAATACCGTATTTTCTTCTCTTTCCCTAAAATGGTTTTGGCAAACAAACCAACAAGACTATAAAGAAACCACCATATAGACTCTAAGGGTGTCTTTGTAAAGTAGTAATTGGGGATACGAATTATTAACTCTTGTGACTTCATGAAAATGCGGTTGTTGATTTGTCAAAATTTTTAAGAATTACAATTCCCATGAAATACAAGAATACTAACTTCTAAAGGAAAATTGAAATTCTTCAATCTCTTTTATATATGTAATAACTAATGTTACATTTGAATTCAACTTCTCACTTTTTTCTTTCTTAAAACTATTGAGTAATTATGGATTTAGATCCTCTAGATTTCTAGGGTACTCTATTAATAGATTTCCTTAAATGCTAACCATTCTTTAATGATTTAATGGTCTAGATTCTATCGTGTCTACATTTCACTAACAATATTATTAAAATAATAAAATAATGTTGCAAACAAAATAATTAAGATTATTGTTAGTGGAATGCTGACATGGCAGAATCTAGACCATTAAATCATTAAAGAATAGTTAAGATTTAAGGAAATCTATTTGGTAGAGTACCCTAGGAAATCTAAAGGATCTAAATCCAGTAATTACAAATAGTTAATTTAGAACAAAATATTAAAAAATGTTCAAGGGTATCTTTGTCATTTACAAAATTCATAATGGTCAAATTATTAATTCTTCAATTAATAAAGTAATATGGATATCATTATTTTAAACGACCAATATCTATATTTGTAAAAACATCCTTATTATTATTATTTTTTATGATGTGGAATCTCACCAAGGCAGGGCCCTTTGGACCCATCCTAGGGAAGTACACCTCAGATACATGACCCACCCACGAGAATCGTGTATTAGGTAATTCAAGGGAACTCCTAGTGGAGATTGAACCCAAGATGTCTGGGTTTGCAACTCATCCCAAGCCTACAACCACTAGGTTGCATCCTAACTGGTAGATTGGGTAGTGTTTTTAAAATATGAGAAAGCATAGGATAGTTTGTTAATAAATCCAAAGCTCAAATCTTATTTAGTAGGAATACCTCATACAGGGATCGTTCATTAATGTGCACAATGCTGGGGGCTCAACTACTCGTTTTGATACCTATTTGGGACTACCTGCTTGTGTTTGATGATCAAGAAGAACTGTTTTTGCTGGTTTGAAGACACATGTTTGGCAGAGATTGCATGGTTGGAAAGAAAGTCTCTTCGTGGCTGGGAAGGAGGTTATCATTAAGGCTATTGCTCAATCAATCCCAACTTATGTGAGTTCTTCAAACTACCATTGAGTTTGTGTCATGAATTGACAACAATTATTAACTCTTATTGGTGAGGACAGCAAAGAGATGAACACCCTATTCATTGGCTTAATTATACAAAGTTATGTCGGCCTAAGGACCAAAGAGGTTTGGGTTTTAGAGAGATGACATCTTTTAATATGGTTATGTTGTCTAAACAATATTGACGACTCCTTCAAAATCCACAATCTCTGTTTGCTTAGGTGTAGCCAGCCAAGTATTATCCTAACGGTTCATTCAGAAGCCCAACTTGGAAATCGTCCATCCCATTCTTGGAGGAGTGTGTTGGCTGCTAAACCTCTACCTCAACAGGGATTAAGATGGCGAATGGCAATGGAGAGTGTTAGGTTATAGACCCTAATAGCTAGTAGGGGAGCCAAATTTTCTTTTTTTGAGGGGAGGGTGTGTTGGGGGAGGATGGGGAGAATTAGTAATATATATATATATATATTTATAAAAAATATAAGAGGGAGGGAAATTTTAGAAAGCCAAGGGGAGCATGCACCCCCACCCCCTGTGTGCGCGCGCACTTTGCCAGTGCTGATGGGTATAGGTGGAATGTTTCTTTAATCCACCTAGTGTTCTTACGAGATGATGTGGACTGTATAAGGAAGATTCCTTTGTCCAATATTCATCCAAGGAAAAACTTATTTGAATGGCATCAAGAAATGGTGAGTTTTCAGTGAGTACAGCATATCGACAATTATAACTTTATAAGATGTGGATGGTGAATAAGTGTCTCACAGGACAATAAGCTCAGTTAATTGTTATGGAAGCTCAAGATCCCAAGGAAGGTTCCACTGTTTCTATGGAGGTCTCTATACAACTCAATTCCCACAGTGGAAATCCAGCTTGAAGTGGTTGGCAGATTTCCTGAATTCATGGGATAGGCAGGGGAGTGCACATATTGAGTCGGGCCAATCGTTTATATAATGGGTGCTCTTGATGCTGCAAAATTCTGTCCTGGAAGTAGCTAGTTTTGCTTGCATGTTTGAGTGTGATAATCATGAATTTTTTAGAATTATACAGCATGGTTCTTGCTCGATAGTTCCCAAAGGACATCTGATTGATGAACTTAATGGGCTCTTGCAAGGTTTTAGATCACCTTGGTCAGTCAGTTTCATAGAGAAGAATTGAAATAGAGGCTGCTCAATTGACATTTGACATTCTATGCTAAAGATAGTAGTGATAGTGCCATTTGGTTAGAGGAATTGCCAGTGTGTTTTTCTGCTTTTTTTTTAAATTATTATTTTAATCCTAAGGAATCTTTCTAGAGAAGAGCCCGTTAAACTAGCCCCTAGTTGATAAAACTTACATTACAGGCAACTCACCCCACCCGCTAGAACTAGTTGTCAGGGACATCTACCCCTGACAGCCTAAGTAGTTTACACTCGAGCACAGGAAAAATGTTTTTCCGCTTTAATGGCAAATGAAGCACTCAATTTATCATTTATAAATAAATTTCTAACTTTTTATCCCAAAAAAAAAAAAAAAAAAAAAAAAAAAACTAATCCTAACTATATCTAAACAATTTGAGTGTCAATTCTAAGCAATTTAAATTCTCCTAAGCGAAACAAAAAGAAATCAAAGCTGAGAGAAAGAAGCAAAGCTAATTTCCAAGGAAGCAGAGAATAAAAAGAATTGAAAGTGAAATGCAAAAAATAAATAAAGCGAAGAAGAAAGCGAAGGTGCAGGTTACCTTAGGAGGGGTTGAAACTGAGAATGAAAGGCATTTAGAGGAGAAACTAGGGTTTGGTCCGTTGCAGATTACGGAGAGCGAGGGTGCCAGAGGCATTGCCAGCGTCTGTGCCATTTCCTCCCCGCTTTCACTTTGTGTCAATGGTCAGAAACGCAGACGCAGCTAGGCTTATCTTCTGCAAAAATTGCGTAATTGGGCCGAAAGGGCCCAACCTAGCCAAACTGACTTAAACAAATTATGGGCCACTCCTACCAAGTCTAATGGTTGCCAAATCACATAATATATTTATTTAATTAATAGTTATGTAACTTTTTGTTTTTTTAATAATTCTATAGTTATTGTAAGATTCATTGCCGACTCGAATGGGCAATATATATATATATATATATATATATATATTTTAAAGCATATTGCATGTTTATTTTTACTTTAAACATTTTATGGGTTTTTATTTTGGATAGTACCTAGGCCCAAGTGGAATCAAGGATTCTGGGCTCCAAAAGAGTTTTATATTTGGTGTTTGGTGAACTAAGCTTGGTTTACTGCAGTTATATTGGGCTGATTATAAACCAAGTTAAAAAACATGGATCCTACAACACATACATACAAATATGTACGTATTGTGAAGTAAATGGCTAAGGAACAATAAAGAAATAAAGAAAAAGCAAGTAAAGACATCAAGGATCCTCAGAAAATAAAGTGATATGTCATTATATTGAGTTTTAGTACATTAGACCCTATTTCTTGCGGGGATATGTCACAAAGTTCAAATAAGTTCAAAAGTCACAGACTTAGATAGCTTTTTATAGGCTTCTAGGACTTATGAGATTTGAATCCCCTTGAATCCAAGTGTATTATCTAGCACTTATCTCAAGATCCCTTACACCCTATTCTCTCTTTTCTAAGGTTTAAATGAGTTTCTTAAAGACTCTTTTTGCTCTGATTAATTGTTGTTGAGTGACTTTTGCGGATGGTTTGATCCTCCTTTTATAGTACCTTCCTAGGGTCTTTGGTGTGCTATTGATTCCCTCCATTTATTGCCTTAGGTATCAAAACCATAGTTGTCAGTATCGTACAATACGCGATATGTATTGTACAATACGTATCGTATCGTGTGTAAAAAGTTTCGTATCGTATCGACATATCGTAAGTGCTCGTGAATCGTATAATATAGTGTGTGTATCGTATGAATCGTATTGTATCGTAAAATTGTACGTATCATACGATACACAGACAAATGCTTTAAAATGAGATTTTTTTTGTTAAAAATTGTACTTTTATTTGAATCTAACAAGTTGTTAGACTTGTTTTAAACATAAAATCATTAGGGTAGTTAATTTAACCTAATAAAGTAACATATTCATAAGTTTCTTTCCCTATCTTTCTTTTACAAAATTTGGACTACACAGTATACACTTACACTTCACTTTAATATTTACAAATTTATTTTCTATACTATGAATAAGATATTAATTGAAAATATTATTTTTTATTTTTTATTTTTTTCATTATTGTTATAGTCCAAGAAACTAGAATACCAAAGAAGAATTTTTTTTTAATTATTAAAATAAAAAGAACAAGAAAAGATAGTAAATGTTAATGATGATGAAGAAAATGTTAATGAATAAATAAATCTGCAAAATAATAAATGTGATGATAGCATTGACTTAGATGGGGTTGATTAGCCAATATGATGAATATGATAAAATAAATTAATTTTTAGGTCATTTGTAATATATTATAACTTTTGAATTTAAGCAATTTGAATGTGTATGTTATAAACACGTGCTCGTTTGATTTATTTAGTTAGCTTGTTAAATATTATTACATAAGTGATGAATAAATTACTCATTAGTTGAATATATTCAAAATTTATAATGAATATACCCTTTATATATGTATATCTACAATTTTTTATAGATTTTATTAAGTGTTTGTGTATCTTACAATACACGATACGATACGATACGATACACGATACAAAAAAATCAAAAATCGATTCACTATACGATTCACATTTTGACAACTATGATCAAAACCAATGTTGTGTCAGCAATATTGGTGGCTGGTCCTTTCTTTATTTTCTCACTACATTCTTTTTTTTAGGTTTCCCCCCAAAAAGTCCCCAATTGACCTTCCTCTTTTAGGGGGTTTTAAGGGCTAACTTTCAAGCTTCTTTCCCAAAGCTTTTAGATGGACATTTTTAGACCCCTCTTTTTGGCTGTTTCACCTTTTGTCGTTATCTCTAAATAGGTAGATTCCTCCCTGTCAAGCTGAAAGATCCTCAGCAACCTTCCTTTATAGTTCACCTTCCTGCGTTTCATGAGGTACTAGGCTTCTTTTTATCAAGTGCTTATTCCTAAGTCATCAGCCATTTTTGAGTCATAGGCAACTGATGGGACGTGCCTTTCTTCATTCCTTGTGTCCATAAGCATGCTTCCTTAAACTGTCCAAATCTCAGTTGGTTCTTTCTTGCATTCCCCAAGGATCCCCCCTTGTTCTAGCAGTTCCAAAATATCCTGGTCCAATTCCTTTCCGATCTCCATGGGAATTCTTCTCACAAAGGCTGGGCCAAGCTTCTCTTTTCCTTTTCCTCCGTTTTCTAAGGCCCAGGTCTTACCCTTTCATGGGCTTAGGCTTCCTTTTACTCATTTTTAGTGGGCTTTGGTTGGCAGATTGGGCTTTCCTTATCTTTAAGGGCTCTCTAGTTTTAGATTTTAATACTTGTAATATTTTGGACCTCAACACATGTTTTTCATGACTTTAAGGTAAGAAGAAAACACTTTTTTCTTTAATAAGTAAGTTGCAATCTTTCACTAGAAAAAATCTTAGCTTTAACGTATAGGTGGTATGACCTTTCTCTTTTGCTTTTAGGTGATTGGATTTAATTCCTTGTATTTTGTAGTACCCAAACCTCCTTCAGAAGTATTGGGGCCCCAATTAATTTATAAGTGGGCTTTATCTCAATCCTACCAACTGAGCTCTAAACTTCACCTGGACATTCCAAACTAAACCTTTCTCCATTTATCCCCACTATTTCCCTCTCTTTCTCTCTAGTGGGGTTCCTCTTTTTCTCAATCTCCCTCCCTCTCTATCTTTCCAAAAGCCCTCATTTTTGTTGACCCTCTTCCCCTTTTTATAGTCTCTTGTTAGTGGGGTTATCATCATTACCATCTTCCCACTTTGTACGTATTTCCACATCCGTCAGAATTCCAAGGAATCCTCACAAGTTTAGAGAATTCTCTTGGAACTTGTTCCAAACGTCAAATAGTGCTCAGTAGCGGATTCCGTAAAGGCACTGATAGTGCTCGGTTACCGACCTTAAGTTAGAACTGGGCACTATCCGTTTTCCAATTTCCCTTTAGCTTACTAGTTAGAATTGGGCCCAACTCAGCCTAAACACAATACAGTTTACCCCGAATAGTATCCTTTGACTCTTGCCCATTTTCTCAATGGACTAATCCTATCCCTACTGTGCTGGGCCTTGGTCACATGGGCCATTCTCGATCCTACAAGCCCAAGTCCCTACAATAGCCCCCAAAGATCCTATTTTCATGTAGTGGAGATAGGATCGGGGTTCTTCGCTTGGTGGTCAGCTATGTTTTCACTCTCTTCCCCTTTTTCAAAAATGACGGTTGCATCTCAAGAAGATCAACTGTCATTAAATCAATGCAGCGGACACAACTGGTCATCCTTTATGTGCATACGGTAGCATCTGTGACATCGGACGGTCAAGATGATCTAACGCTTTGATTACCGAGGTACGCGTGAAAAGACACAACGATAAGCATTAATTAGAATTTTGCAGTCACATTAAATGACATTCATCTCTATAAATACGGATACACTTCACGCCATTATCTTCTTTAGTTCTTTTTTAAGTTAAGAGTTTTGTCTCATCCTTCCTCCCAAGCACACATATTCTTCCCGAGCTCGTCCTTATCATCAAGAAAACACACAGTAAGTCTTCTTCCCTCTGTCAATCTTCTAGTGGGTTGGGTAGGAAAAGAAAATGAGCTTTTCACATCTCTTAAGAACTAGTGCAAACATTAAGTCTTTCAGAACTAGGTTCAACATTCCTCGTGACGTGAACATATCATATTGTCACGAGGGTGACATAGAAGACCAAAGGTTTCCCTATGTAATCTTTTTTCCTTTAATGTCAATATTAGAGGGTGGTCTTAGGTTTCCTGTAGAACCTTTTCTACTTAGGACCCTGGGTTTTTATGGACTTTGCCCCGATCAATGTTTACCTAACTTTTATAGGGTAGTTAGTTGTGTGGGGTGTCTTAACCGACTATATGGCCTTAGCCTTACCCATCATGATATAAATTTTCTGTATGCCATTTGAGGGAGTCTAAAGCATGGGTATTATCTTCAGACCCAAAACACCATGGTCAGACTGATTTCCTACCTCCCCAACTCCAATAAGAACTCAGCAGGGGAGTTCGTGAGAGTGAGCGGGAATTGGTTAAATGGCAAACTAACCTGCCTAACCTCTCCTTGCTAGATAGGTCGGTACCTCATCATATGTAATGTTGCCTAAGGAGTTTTTTTTTTTTTTTTTTTTGTCCTAATTTATTTTACTGTTCTTTGTCACATATTCCAAAAAATTCCAGCTTGACTTGAACGTCATACGAGTTCGGGAGTTGAATTTTGTGCTGCGCTTGGAAATTTTCATGCACTACGACGGGCAGTTGAGAGCTTCCCACTTAATTCTTGGGTGTGTTCCTTTGTACACAAGTTACTAAGACTTGTCGGGAGCTCTTATAGTTGGGAGCTCCTTGTTGTCTTATCTTGACATTTGGCTACTCGGATTCCTTTTGAATGAGCTCACTAGTGGGGAAGCCAGGCACCAAGGACCTAGAAGAGTCTGGGAAGGCTCCTTTGAACCAGTTTGGGATGGCTTGAGTGACACGGTTTTTCAAGGCTGAGCAGTGCACATCCCAGTTGAAGCCCCTGTCACAAACATTCTGGTCACCCCAAATCTAGCTAAAGGAATGGTTTAGAAGCGCAACATGGCTTTAGAATGCTAATTCTGTTTAGCACAACCTGTCGAAGGACAAGTTGTGCCTTAAACAGCTCCTCAACAAGCCAATCCCCCTCCTGTGCAACAACAACTTTGGAAGAGGAAGAGGGTAGCCGAGGACCCCTTACCTGAATCCGATCCCCTAACAACCGATCAACCCCCACCGAACTCCGCCATGACCATCCCGATCCCCCAACCCGAGAAGGCCACTCAAGGGGCAAGTCCAGCCAGTCAAGCGATGGGGATCGGGTCCCATGTGGCTTCCACTTCTACATTCTCTTCCAGATGGGAATGCACCTTTTAGCTGGGAGATAAAAGTTCTTCCCGTCGACTCCTCCTTTCAAACCTGTCGGAATGATCTCGATGGGAAAATTTCTGATAGCCATGGCCAGGCTTTGTTACTTCTAGCCGACATGAACCACTATGCGGACTGTCAGAATGAGGACATCATCTTAGAGCTGTAAATGCATTTGTTACCCATTTAGTTTTCGTTACAAAATCTTGGCTTCTTTCAACCTGATTTCAATTTTTTTAAATGTTAACACTCGAATCACGCCGACCCTTTCCTTATTATCTTTGCCATTGTTCTAGGCTGCCCAATTGACTCACGTGGTGGAGGGTCGGTTTAAGGGTATCAAGGAGGAGGCTGACAAAGAAAAAAAGACTTGAAGTAAGTGGCCGAGGCCAATCTGAACAAAAAGACCCTGGAGTTAAGCTCGGTTCAACGTCGAGCTATCATGGCGAAGACAACTCGGGAATTGGCTGAGAAAAGGGTCGAGGAACTACAGGGGAAGCTTAACTAGACCGAAGTAAAATTTTTCAAGGTTTCTAGCATCGTCTCAGCCCCAGACAAAGAACTTGTTGGTCTTAAAGAGACAATGAAAAACTGTGAGCAAGTTTTTTACAACATGGGGATCAAGGATGCTAAAAGCTCAACTGGTGCAATTGTCTTCCAAGCACAAAAATTTGGGTTCACGGAGGGTTGGATGGCAATAGTTAGTGCAGTCGGTGCACCCGGGGGTTTTGCCTTCAAAGATGCCAGCCAAATCCCCTTACCTAACGACCCGCTTGTTGAAGCTTAAGTGGAAGAGCAATCGAGGGATGTCGAGGAGGAGGAAGGAAAGGACAACCCGAGCATGAGGGAGTTGTCTCAAGAAATTGATGCCCATGTGGTTATGCTTGATGAGGAAAATCCAACCACTATTGCCCCCACCCATGCACAAGGTGCCCCTCAGTCCACTCCTGCTTCAGTCACCTTATCGGCTACTGTCGCTTCCACCACTGCCTCTATTGAGTCCCGTGATCCAACCTTCTAGCCCAGCAATTTGCTTAGTTTATTTATTTATTTATTTTCTTTTATTATATGTTTTCCTTTTTTAACAAAGTGACTAAGGTTTTTTAATTTTTGGACAATTTGTAACCCTGTTTATGTACTTAACTTCATTCGCCTTGTTTTGAACCAAATGATTATTACCTAATTTAAGCTATTTATTGGCATATTCACTTTATTATTATTTTTTTTATAGCATTTAGTCTACTTCTCTTATTATGGTTGTGTTTTAATTAAAGGGTAGTTGTATGACCGAATTTTTTTTATACATGGTGCCCTTTTATGCACAACTAAATTACGTAATCTTACTAGAAAACGAATCCTAAGTACAAATGGTCGATATCATGCTACAAAATCTCTAGCTTCTTGCTCGGTATTATCCCATGAACTTATGGATTCGAATAATTAATCCTACTAACCGAGACGCTCCCCATGTTAATGATTCCTGAATAAAAGATTCATTTAAGGGTTTCATTTGGTCGGTGACCATAATTAGGCCGGGGCTAGATTTCTATTATGAGAAACATACTTGTTAAGTTTCCACTTGATTGGTGACGAAGGTCAAGCCGAAGACAGGCTTCTGGCCTTGAGAATATTTTACTAAGGTTTCCACCTGATTGGTGACGAGGGTCAGGCCGAAGATAGGTTTCTGTCCTTAGGAATATTTTGCTAAGGTTTCCATCTGATCGGTGACGAAAGTCAGGCTAAAGATAGGTTTCTGTCCTTAGCCACATTTTGCCAAGGTTTCCACCTGATCGGTGATGAAAGTCAGACCGAAAATAGATTTCTATCCTTAGGAATATTTTGCCAATTATATGTGTATATGCTTTTCTTTTTACTTGTAATCTACACAACACAAAGTAACTGAATTCCTTCTACTTTCATTGTTTAAGTTAATCTACAATTTTAGGCATACATCCCACATTCTACATTACATTCATGGGTAGTACTTTTTCAAATTACAAACATTCCATGGTCGAGGCAGGGGTCTTTCCTCCATGTCTTCTAAGTAAAGAGATCCTGCTCCGGCTGTTGCAGTTACACAGTAAGGTCCTTCCCAATATACTGCCATGAACTCCCGAGTCCTCACCTTCTTGTTGTATCCTTGAGCCAACTTTTGCTGATAGTCAGCAAGCCGAACCGATACCATTTATCTCTGTTCTTCCAGGGCATCTTGATTTCCTATCATTTACTCATCATTATTGCTTCGTGTAAAGTCGATAACCCTCATACTTGAAAAACCGACCTTTATCAGTATGATTGCCTCAATGCCGTAAGTCATGGAGAATGGTGTTTCACATGTTGATCTTCTAGGAGTTATCTAGTAGGCCCACAAAATGTTCGGTAGCTCTTCGACCCAATTTTCCTTTGCACCCTCCAATCTCTTCTTCAAACCATTAACGATTGTCTTGTTTGTTGCTTTAGCCTACCCATTGCTTTGAGGATACGCGGGTGATGAGTACCTATTGGTTATCCTAAGGCTACCAAAGTACTCTCGGAAAATCTTACTATCAAACTGAAGCCCATTATTAGATACCAGTGCCCGAGGAACTCTGAACCTCATAATGATGTTCTTTCGTACATATTTTTTCACATCTTCGTCCCCAATATTTGCCATGGCCTCGGCCTCCACCCACTTGGTAAAATAGTCCGTTGCTACCACCACATATCTCCTATTCCCCGATGCACAAGGAAATGGTCTGTTTATATCTAGCCCCCATTGGGCAAAGGGCCAAGGAATAATGATTGGGTTTAGATTTCCCCCAGGTTGATGCAAGATAGATGCATTTCTCTGGCACTAATCGCATATTTTAACATAGTCAGCTACTTCTCATTGCATATTCGACCACCAAAATCCTTAGGTCATAGCTCGGTGGGCGAGCAATCTTCCCCCCGAGTGCCCCCCACATATCCCCTAGTGAAGCTCAGCTAGCAACTCAGCAATTTTGCTCAAATGAAGACATAACAAGTATGGGCCTCCAAATGAATGTCGGTACAACTTTTTATCCTCGAACAACCAAAAGTGAACCGATGTCCTCCGCACCTTCTCGGCCTCCTTGTCATTCATCAACAAAGACCTATCGGATTAAAATGCTATGTAAGGATCCAACCAACTTGGCTCTTGCCTCGACGTAACTGCTATCATTGTCTGCTGCTCAGTGCATGGTTGCTCCAATAGTTCTACAAGAATCATTCGAGGAATGCAATCATCTAAAGAGGATGCCAGCGTAGCCAAGGAATCGGCATGATTGTTCTAACTTCTTGGTACTCTAACTACACTAACTTTCTGGAAGTTCGCCTGTAGAGACCCAAACAGCTTTAAGTACTGTGACATATGAAGGTCTCGTGCCTCAAATTTTCCATTTATTTGACTTACCACTAATCTTGAATTCAAGAACATCTCCACCTCCTTAGGTCTGAACTTTTGTGCTGCCCACAACCCAGTAATGAGGGCTTCATATTTGGCTTCGTTATTCATAGCCCGAAAGCCCAACCTGAGTGATTTCTCCGATCTTACACCCTCGAGCTACACCATGACTATCCCAAGCCCCGACCCCCTTGCGTTAGATGCACTATCCACATATACTTTCCATCGTCTAACTATGACTTGGCATATTTCTACAGAAACCCCTGAAGAAGGAGTGAATTCAGCCACAAAGTCCGCCAGCACTTGACCCTTAATGGAATTTCTCGGCTTGTAACGTATGCCAAACGTCCCTAATCTTGTCTCCCACTTCACTATCCTCCCTGTGAAATCCGACCTCCTTAATAGTGACTACAAAGGGTACTCGGTCAATACCCATACCATGTGAGCTTGAATATAATGCGGTATCTTCCTTGTAGTATGTATGAGGGCCAATGCCATTTTCTCCAATGGCAAATACCGAGTCTCTGCATCCACCAAAGTTTTGCCAAGGTAATATACTGGCCTTTGGATCCCCTCATGCTGCCTAATCAACACCGAGCTAATGGCATGGTTGGAGACTGCCAAATACATGTACAAATCCTCTTTGGGATTAGGTTGGGACAAAATGGGTGGGCTGGCTAGGTAAGACTTTAAGTCTTTAAATTCTGAATCACACTCTTCCGTCCATTGAAAACCCTTCCACTTCTTCAAAAACTAATAGAACGGTCTACATATGTCCACTGATCTTGACATAAACCTATTCAGAGCAGCAATTATACCAGTAAGCTTTTGGACTTCTTTAGGATTGTTAGGCTGGTATAGTTGTTGAATAGCCGTTATTTGGTTAGGGTTCACCTCTATGCCTCGTGTGGTGATCATATAACCCAAGAACTTGTCGATCCTACCCCGAAAGTACATTTCTCTATGTTAAGGCGTAACTTATGTTGCTTAATATATTAAAGACCTCCACCAGGTCAGAGGCATACCCCGCATTTTCCTTAGTCTTCACCACCAAGTCATCAATGTAAACCTCCACCATTTTACCGATCAACCCCTTGAACATGCATGTGACCATCCGCTGATAAGTAGCCTTTACATTCTTCAGCCCATAAGGCATCACCGTGTAATGATAATTTCCCTCAGGTGTTATAAAAGAAGTCTTCTCCTGATCCTCAGGAGCCAAAGCAATTTAATGGTAGCCTTGAAAGGCATCTAAAAGGCTCATCCTTTAATGTCCGACTATAACATCCACCAACTAATCTATCTTCAGCACTGGAAAAAGGGTCCTTTAGGCATGCTCAATTTAGGTTGGTGAAGTCAACGCAAACTCTCTACTTTCCATTCTTCTTCTTCACCACCATTGTATTAGCTAGCCACTCGAGGAAGAACACTTCCCTTATGGCCCCTGACCGTTTTAATTTCTCCACTTCCTCCTTTACTGCCTCCACATGGGGTTTCGCAAACATCCTTGGTCTTTGTTTCTTTGGCGGGACTAGGAGGTCTACATTTAAGTTATGCATGATAAAAGTCGGGTCAACCCCAGGCACTTCATCTGGACTCCATGCAAACATGTCCAAATTTTGTACCAATGATAACAAAATTTCCACTCGGTCTTCTACTGATAAACTTTTCCCTATTCAGAAATACCGTCAAAATACGGCATAATTGGTATTTGAATAAACTCTTTGGCACTGTCTACCCCCATTGGACCCTCAATCATCGGTAATTGCTATAATGGCTCTTGATCAACTTGATCTTTCAGCTTAATTTCATGGTTTATTGCTGCCACTAAGCACTACCTTGCCACCTTTTGATCAACTCGAACTACCGTGACCCTATCTTTTGTAGGGAATTTAACCTTTTGATACAATGTTGATGGTACTACCCCCATGGCATGGATCCAAAGGCTCCCCAAAATCGTCGTATAAGGTGAGTAGGCGTTGACCACGATAAAATTAGCTTCCACTTCTTTTCCCTCGGTCACAATTGACAACTTTATCTATCCCTCAGGAGTCACAATTTTCCCATCGATACCTATAAACAGGGTATCATATCTACTCAAATCCGCCAGCTTCAACCCTAGTTCCTTATAAAGAGATCAGGGTACATAATCTCGACTTCACTCCCTTGATTTATCATTACCTTCTTTACCAAGAATCTATCAATCCGAGAAGTCATTATTAAAGTGTCATCGTATGGCTAAGACATTCCTTTCAAGTAAGCTTCACTAAAAGTGATCAGGACTAAGGTCTTCTTGGATCTCTTCTCAAGTCGATCAACAACATCAGTCTCAGGTGAAGTCACTACACTCAATATGCCCCTCCGACTATTTAAGCTTACTCCTCGAGAGGTTGCATGGATAACCTTAATGACTCCTAAAGGAGGGGGAAGGGCACGATCATTTCGATTTCTCGATCCCTGGCTAACACTCACTCCTTTTTAGCCAACCAAAAAATCCTTGAGATGCCCAGCTTTTACTAGTTACTCCAAGTGATCCTCCAACACGCGGCATTACTTGGTGGTATGCCCTTTTTCTCGGTGATAGGTATAGTAAAAGCTTTGATTCCTTCTCGCTAGGTCTCCACCTATCTATCCCGACCATTGGAAATAAGGCTCATTCTTAATGCATTCAAGGATTTTATAAACGAGCTCCTTGAACGTCACATTAATTCCCTTGGCATGCTGTGTTGAGCCCTTCCTGGGGGCCTTGGCTCTCTCCTAGTTCTCTACTGGAGCTTCTCGGGGCGATACTCTTTACAATATTGTGATAAGGAAGGGGCTTTACCTTTGCCCTGCAACCGATTGTCATCTAGCCTCTTATACTCCTTAATCCTTCTCATCAGCTAATGTATGTCTTCGGAAGGTTGCATGGTTAGAAAATCTCTCAACTTTGACTCTTCGGGGAGACCCAATTGGAAGGTATTGGCTACTACTTGCTCATTTCCCCCTCATATCTCGTTGTATGGCTCCCAATACCTGTTCGTATAAGATCGGAGGATCTCACCACTTCTCATCCTCATGGATAACAAAGAACCTATCGGTTGGAAAACTTTGTTGCACGTTATAAATCGGGCTCCAAACGCTTACATCGACTTCCCAAAGTTTCGAATAGACCCCTTCCTCAAACCATTAAACCACCTCATTGATGTCGGCCTAAGGCTAGATGGGAACACCTTACACATCAACCCATTATTATGATAACAAAGCCACATCATTTGTATGTAATGACTCACATGTTCCATTGGATAAGTTTTTCCATCATAGATGGTGAACAGAGGCCGTGTGAACCATCTTGGCATTTTCGTACACTTAATCTCATCAGAGAATGGTGATTGGACAACTCTCCTCAATGCTCGATTCATTGCATCCATAGTGGCATTACGATATCTGTGCCTTTTGTGATGGGGAGACTCATGATAAAGCCCCATAGTTTCACAAGATCTGTCTTTCGACCAACTCGAGCCACTACCCCGAGATGACTCATCGGCTATGTAGTCGGGATTATCAGATGAATCCTCTCGATCTCTTCTGCGGTGTCGACCTCTCAGCTTAATTTCCAAATCATTAACTTGCTTCCTTAGATTCTCCAGTTCCCGCACTCGATTACTACGACAAGACCACTCGGGGATGTAAGATACAATTCGTTCCCCCTGTGAAGATCCCTCATCATAGTCTACTTTGGTCTCGTGCCCATTATGCATGTGCTACTGTTCCCTTCTATGCTCCTATTCCTGCCTTCTATGACCCCTTGAGGAGGCCTTCGACTAATTTTCCCCCGCAAAACCCTCTCCAACATGAGGATTTTCCATAATTGGACAGTACCAAGCTTGCTCAAAGCCTCGAGTGGAGTAGGATCCCCACAAACGGTGCCAATTGTAGTACCCAAACCTTCTTCAGTAGTATTTGGGCCCTAATTAATTTATAAGTGGGCTTTATCTCAATCCTACCAATTGAGCTCTAAACTTCACCTGGACAATCCAAACTAAACCTTCCTCCCTTTATCCCCACTGTTTCCCTCTCTTTCTCTCTAGTAGGGTTCCGCTTTTTCTCAATCTTCATCCTTCTCTATCTTTTCCAAAATCCCCCATTTCTATTGACCCTCTTCCTTTTTTTATAGTCTCTTGTTAGTGAGGTTATCATCATTACCATCTTCCCACTTCGCACATATTTCCACGTCTGTTAGAATCTCAAGGAATCCTCACAACTTCAGAGGGTTCTCTTGGAACTTGTTTCAGATGTCAAATAGTGCTCGGTAGAGGATTCCCCAAAGGCACTGATAATCCTTGGTTATCAGCCTTAAGTTGACTGTCCCTTTTCCGACTTCCCTTTAGCTTACTAGTTAATATTGGGCCCAACTTGGCTTGAACATAATATAGTTTACCCCGAACAGTATCCTTTGACTCTTGCCCATTTTCTCAGTGGACTAATCCTATCCCTATTGTGTTGGGCCTTGGTCACGTGGGCCATTCTTGGTCCAACGGGCCCAAGCCCTTACATATTTCTTTTGTGTCCTTAGTGTAATATTGGTTTGTTATATAAGGTTTCCTAGAGTTATGGATCAAACATCCAAGTGTAAGATAACTAGAAAGCAAATAAGTGTAGGAGAAATAAGAATTAAGGGTGGTGTGTGGTTCTATCAAAAAAAAAAAAAAAGGATGGTGTGTGGTGCATAGCAAAGTGTGTGTAATGTTATAAGTATCGTTATTTTTAATTTTTTTTTTATAATATTGAGAGCTCTTTTATATATTCTATTTGAGTGTGGTAAGATGTATTACAAAGTATTTGATAAGGTATTTTCTTCTTGAGTTTATCAGTGATAAATCTCAACAATTATAATTGGGGAAGAAAGAATTTGAACCCTAAACATGTAAGTAGAAAACACATAAAGAAGTGATAGTTAAGCTACAAGGCTTTGGCTAATACCTATACAACTTATTGTACGGATTCAAAAGCATATGGCTATTAACCTTTAGACATTGAAGAAAGCATATAGCCATGAGACAAACTTACGTAGACAATAGTCATAAGCTATCAGCCTTTAGCCCCAGGCAAAAGTCCTTTGATCATGTACTCCATCAACTACATGACAAGGAGCCTTGGGGATAATGCCAGCTATAGGTGAGAGACTTCAGTTAGCACATTAGGGACCATTTTACAATTACAAATAGTAGAATTTTGGCCATATTTCGGCAAAAGGCTGGTTTGTCAAGAAAGCAACAAATCCTCCCGAAACACTCGTATAAGAAGACAACATATTCTGCAATAGGCAAAAAGAAAGCAACACATTGTCCTTCTCTAATAAGAAAATAATGTATGTCTACAATGCCTTCCTCCCTACCACTACAAAAGGATGATGGAGGAGGATCCAAAAGAGGTAATTCAATGTAAAAAACTGTGTTATTTTAATTTTACATTTTCCTTTTCTTTAGCTGTATTTTCCCATTACCAAACACTAGCATCCATTAGCTATGTAAATGTCATGGTAAAGATTTAGTGCCTTATCCATCAAAAACCACCCCATTCTATCATGTACACTTATATAGATAACTTATGAATCATATGCCTAAATACATATGTGGATGAACAAAATTTACTTCCTCCAATCCGATACATGACAAGTTGAAATGACCATCTATAGATACTTCTAATCACATAATTTATTTGAATAATTTCATGAATTTTTTCCTTACAATACACATGGATGGTTAAATAAATCATCAAATAAGGGGAATTCCTTCAATTTGGATGAAAACCTTGTTTCTACGTCAAGACAGTCCTAGTCAAGTTTCAAAGTGAGTCTTTGTCTAACCAAGAATAAGAAAAATGTAGGTTGGACCTGATTTAAGCCAATTAACCATTAGGCTGGGCAGACTGGTCAATTTCCAATAACTGCCAATGTTGTAGAATTCTGCTAGTAGTTTATTGTCTGAAGCTCCTTAACAGCAAAAATCATTGTCCAACAGCAATACCAATGTTGATCTGTTATCAGAGACTAGAAAGTTGGCTACTTGTGCACCAATGAAGACTTTCCCGGGATGTTATTGTACTTAACTTTATGAAAGACCCAGTATAACTAGCAAAGATGAAAGTGAAACTAACAATCCAAAAAAACAGGTGAGGCAATGTCCAAGGTTGTTGTAGTTATGTCCGTGAATGAAAACGGCAATCCCCAATTGGCTCACAGCTAACTCTGCTAAATAATCCTATCAATAGCAGACTGGACAATGGTAAATTTCATGTCAAGTCAAAATAAGAGTCTTCCATACAACGACAACCACCTAGTCTTAGTCCTAAAATTTTAAGGCTGGCTATAGATCTCAATATAATAGCATCTAACATCCATTGAAAAAGGGAATAATTACAAGAAGAAAAGTAACTTCGCAAATAAAAAAATTCAAACAGTACAAATAAAACCTTAATTACATTATCTTGAATTCATTTCCACTAAAGAAAGTCTGGAAAATATTTGGAGAAAACAATCTCCATTCAAAGTATGGTTGCCCTGTCGATTTCAAACCCAATGCCATTTATGCAAACATACAAAATTTCATGCCAAACTAGTGAGTGCTAACTATTTTCAAAGCACTGTAAATTTATGCACTTGAAAAAATTATTGTTCATCAAGGACATAAAAAATTGCATAGCATAAAACCTAAAGAAATTAGATTTTAGAAAGAGGAACAAATAAAAGACCTTCAAAATGTAAAAAAAAAAAGAAAAAAGTTTTAACTAAAAATGAACAAATTTATACTCCAAACTGATTCATAGGCCAGAATCTAAGAAACAGAGAATGATCCAACATAGTTATGCATTCTTCTTTCCTGCAATAGGAACTGCCTTACCCTTCCAGGTCTGGGCATTGGTGTGCGTGCGCTGTCCTCTGCAAGGTAATCCCTGACTATGCCTTATTCCTCTATAGCACTGAATATCCTTCAACTATCAATATCCTTTTAACTTGATTCTTCTGAAACCAAAAACCAAATTTTGTGAATATTATGATAAATTTTAAACTTCAATTGCTTAATATTCTAGCATTCATAATTAGAGCAAGTGTAAACCAAATCCTTCTTTTGTTGTACAATAAACTTGTTTACTATCAAATCTAAATAAACTGCATGTACACCCAACTAGTTCAAAATTGAGTTAATTTTGCTTCATCAATTACATTAGCACTAGCCTAAATCCTATTTTGCCAAGGTGCAAACACCCCAGATACTGGAATTTTGAGAGAGAGGAAAGGAAGGGGGGAGCAAGAGAGATTTACCCATTCTTGTTGGACCATATAATTATTAAGTTCCTCGCGGAGAGCATATAGTTCTCTTCCTGTTAAGTCCCTAGTAAGATTGTTCTCAATGTTTAGCCTGCTAAGAATTTGGCATGCTCTGGAGCGGCCAATTCCATGAATGTGCTGAAGAGTAGTCTTCAGACGCTTGTTGTCTGGAATCTCTCCCTCTCCTCCTCCGATATTAATGCATTGCAGATGTAAACCATGAAACTGCACAAAGGAGATACCAACATAACATTCAAAACCATAATCGTACACCAAACATTGACGAAGTCGAATACCAATATCAGAAACTGTTCCTACTGCACCACATAAACCAAACATTATAGTATTTGATTTAGCTATAAAGTATAAAGGAGACTGAGGTTTTGATATAACACTGGAATTGGATATAGTCACAGACACAGATGGAAACCAATTTTAGTTTTATTTTTTAATTTTTTTTAACTGCAAATGGGCCAAATCTCTTTGATTGGGAATGGAAAATGGGCTTACCTTGGAAGCCTGGAAACTCTCTGGACTCAATATATATCACTAGTTCAGCATATCATATAAAAGCCCAAAGATGAAAAATAGTTAGTAGTTAATGTTAAGATTAGTGCCCTAAAATCCTATTGTACGATACTGTGTATGATATTATGTTATGACATTATGTTATAAATAACTAGTCGCTAACCCGTGTGATGCACGGGAAAGCTGCTAAAAATGAGATCAACTCAATATATATATATATATATATATATATATATATATTAATTGGATCCAAAGCAAGTTACAAATTGTCAAGCTTTACAATTAGAATCATTTGCAAATTAGACTACAAAATTGGGTAAAAGAATCACTTGCATGTTCGAATTTGGTCTTAATGGATCAAGTGCAAATCCTTCATCTTGATATTCCAGTATCAGGATAGATGATATGTTTTTGATTGGTAAGAATTAAGGTAAATAACAATTACACATATCCACATAACTCCAAAAAAAAAAAAAAAAATCATTTATTGAAGAACCTCAAAAATGTAAATTTTGCCAAACAAAACATCACATATAATGCATTAGCACATGTCTACATGGCTTTTGAATCATCCAAGTGCAGCAACATTAGAAGCAACCTTTAGGCTTTTGCCCTATTTCAAGTGGATCCTAAACAGTGTCCTTTTTCCCTTCTCAGTTCTTTTCATCATTCTACAACATAAAAATCACAATCAACACATATACATCTCATAAAATCCATAAGCCTTTTTCCTTCACCCTTCTTAGTTTGAATACAGAAGTTAAAAATTATAATTTAAAACTAAAAGTCAAAGTTTACTTCTTTACAGTGTTTCACATAGAGTAGATACAAAACCAAGCTTTTAATAAGAGTTCAAGTTAATTTCAAAATACAAACAGGTCGAGTTCAATATGATGAAGCAAGAACCTTTGAGAATGAAACTATACATACTTCAAATAATTGGAAACTTGTCAAAGCATAATCTCAGTCATAATTAGAAAGACTTTTATCATGAATGATCTCTAAATTCTAAACTACCAAATAAATTGAGTGGCATCATATTAGGATTATAGACTATCATACACAGGGGCAGCTCCAGGATTTTTGTCTAGGGGGGTCAATAAGAAACTTCAGTAGAAGATAAATCTTGAGTAAGAGATGAATCTTGCAGTCTACGGAGTTTATTATTACAAATTTGTCCATAGTTCTAGCAAAAAAAAAAAAAATAAACTATAAGATCATTTGGCATTTTTTTTCTAATGTAATAAACATATTAATTATTGTTGTTGAAGAGGATAAAATGTAAGCCTGACGGGCCTATGGTAATGGGCCTGTCGGATAGGAACTGTTGAGCCGATGTAGAGATGATCCAACGCTCGTTGAAGGCCCATTGCTGAAGGACATAGTAAAGGCCCATGATCTGAGATCTCTATCGCTCATTGCCTAGAAACGCCCTAGAATCCCAATACGGAAATTCGAGCACAAGGGTGATTCTAGAAGACACGCACGCTGAAAGTAGATCTCCTCTATAAGGAAAAACTTGCTCACCACGCTCGGAAAGACTTGAAGTAGAGTCCCATATGGAAAAGACTTCTACACCAAGAAGAAAAAGCCGACTCTCTACTACTATAAAAGCCCTAATACCCTCGTAAATCAAGGTACGCATAATTTACCCTCTCTAGCACTCTAGAGTTGTGAGAATAGTTCTAATTTGACATTCGGAGAGTATTTGGCCGGCACCACACCGGTGCTCTTTAAGGTTTTTTCGATTATTTTTGTTGTGCAGGTTCGCTTTGAGTCGCGAGTGCTGTGTGACCTATTGGTGATATTTTCGGCATCATCAGTTGGCGCCGTCTGTGGGAATCGTAGCACATTATCGCTTCCTAGACAAAAGAGTTACATGGTACTCACTCGCTCAATGGAGACCACTAACGACGTTCAAGAAGAAAAAGCCCCTACGACTGCTCTTGAGAGACAGGTCAGGACGCTCGCCACAGCCGTGGAACGCCTCACCAAACAAAACCACGACCTAGAAGAGCAACTGAACCAGAAAAATGCGGCTCCCAATAACCAAGGAGCAGATCAAGAAGGGACTAGTGCTGAAAGGAGGAATCACGAAGGACCACAGGCTAGCAACGCCCCAAGCAGACCAGAATGACGGGACACGAGCCTTCCTTTTCTTGCAGATACGGCTCCGCCACCCATCATCGCGGAGATGCAGGCGATGAAGGAACAGATGGAAGTGATGATGAACGCTCTCAAGGGACGAGTGTCCAGTGACCTTGACGACCTTGTCAACCGGACTGACTCGCCATTTACGACAACCGTCAACTCCTTCCCTCTGCCAAGTAAGTTCCGCATACCACATATGGATAGTTATGACGGGGTCAAGGACCCTTTAGATCACCTAGAGACCTTCAAGACCCTGATGCACCTTCAGGGAATGGCAGACGCGATTATATGCAGGGCCTTTCCTACAACCCTAAAGGGCGCAGCAAGGATTTGGTTCAGCCGGCTAGCACCCAACTCCATCAGCACCTTCAAGGAGCTAAGCGCTTAAATTACTACGCACTTCATCGAAGGACATCGGTATAAGAAAATCACAGCTTGTTTAATGAATATCAAGCAGCGATAGGAGGAGACGTTAAGGGCCTACATATCACGCTTCAACAAAGAGGCGCTCTCGATCGACGAAGCCGACGACAAGATACTAGTAGCAGCATTCACGAATGGGCTAAAGGGGGGTAAGTTTTTGTTCTCCCTATACAAAAAAGACCCAAAGACCATGTTAGAGGTGCTTTACAGGGCCACCAAATATATGAACGCTGAAGACGCGCTGTTGGGCCGAGAAGAGAGGCCCAAGAAAAGAGACAGGTAAGAAGACTCCCGACAGGACCAGGGGCGGAAGAAAGGCAGGATAGGAGACCGAAGGGAGGAGAGACGCCCTAAACCCATGGGGGGAAAATTCACAAGTTTCATCCCGTTAACAGCCCCGATAGACCAAGTCCTAATGCAGATTAAGGACGAATGGGCCCTGACATTTCTAGGAAAGCTGAAGAGTCCAACAAACGATCTAGGGACAAATATTGCCGCTTCCACCGTGACCATGGTCAAACACAGCCGATTGCTACGACTTGAAGCAACAAATTGAAGCCCTTATCCGACAAGGAAAACTGCAAAAATTCGTCAGCAAGGAGAGAACAGATCCACCCCCACAAGAACAACACCCCCGGCGAGAGAACGAGCGACCAAGACCCCCCATAGGGGACATAAGGATGATAATCGGAGGAACAGTTGCAGCCGGGTCTTCAAAAAAGGCTCGCAAACGTACCTCCGGATGGTACAGAGCGTCCAGCTGACGGGCACCGTGCCGAAGATAGAAAGGAGAGAAGGCCCCATTATCGGGTTCTCAGAAGAAGATGCACGACGCCTACACCATCCACACGATGATGCCCTCATCATCAGCATGCGGATAGAAGACTACAACATGCACCGGGTGTTGGTCGACAACGACAGCTCAGCCGATATCTTGTATTATCCGGCGTTCCAGCAAATGAGGATTGACAAAGAGCGATTAATGCCGACGAACGCCCCACTCGTTGGTTTCGGAGGGAGCCGAGTATTCCCTTTGGGCACGGTCACATTATCAATGACGGTAGGCGATTACCCCCAACAAATCACCAGGGACGTAACCTTCCTAGTGGTCGATTGCTCGTCCGCCTACAATGCTATCCTCGGACGACCCACGCTCAACTTGTGGAAGGCGGTGACATCAACTTACCACCTGATGATCAAATTTCCTACAAATTATGGAGTAGGAGAGCTGCGCGGAAGTCAAATGGCCGCACGGGAATGCTATGTGGCTATGATGGAGATGGAAGACCAATTCCAGGCCTTGAACATAGAAGAGTACCGAACAGTGGCGGAACCAACAGAGAAGCTAGAGGAGATAACTCTCGACAGCTCCAATCCGGATCTAACAACCAAGATCGGAACGCTCGCCAAACCCGCAATCCGTCAAGAACTCATAACTTTCTTGAAGAGCAATCAAGATGTGTTCGCCTGGAGTCATGATGACATGCCAGGAATCGATCCCTCGGTCATGGTACATAAATTGAATGTGTTGCCCTCCTTTCCACCCGTCTGACAGAAGAAGAGAGTGTTCACCCCGGAACGAGACCAAGCAATAGTGGAAGAAGTCCACAAACTACAAGAGGCAAGCTTCATTAGGGAAGTCTACTATCCCGATTGGCTGGCGAACGTAGTAATGGTTAAAAAAGCGAACGACAAGTGGCGGATGTGCGTGGACTTCACCGATCTTAAAAAAGCGTGTCCCAAAGATAGCTATCCCCTTCCAAGGGTCGACGTCCTAGTAGACTCGACGGCTCAACACCAGTTACTAAGCTTCATAGACGCTTTCTCAGGTTATAACCAGATCCGCATGCACGAGGCTGATCAGGAGAAGACTTCGTTCGTGACCAATCAAGGCATCTTCTGCTACAAAGTAATGCCATTCGGCCTAAAAAATGTGGGAGCAACATATCAAAGGTTGATAAACAAGATGTTCGTGCAGCAAATCGGGAGGAATGTCCAGGTCTAGGTCGATGACATGCTAGTGAAGAGCCGGAAGGAGGAAGACCACCTGGAAGATCTTAGGGAAACATTCGGCCCGCTTCGATCCTATAACATGAAGCTCAATCCAGGAAAGTGCGCATTCGGCGTAACAGCAGGAAAATTCCTAGGATTCATGGTATCTCAAAGGGGGATTGAGGCTAACCCAGACAAAATCCGAGCCATAATAGAGATGGCCCCCCCGAGAAATGTGAAGAAAGTACAAAGCCTTAACGGCAAGGTAGCGGCATTAAATAGATTCGTGTCGAGAGCCACGGACAAGTGTTTGGCCTTCTTTCGCACGTTAAAGAAGTCTTTTGAGTGGACGGACGAGTGTCAACAAGAATTCGAGGAGTTAAAAGCCTATCTATCTTCACCACCTCTACTGAGCCCCTCGCAACCAGGTGAAGAACTCTTCCTCTACTTGGCTATCTCCCCTGTCGCAGTCAGCGCGGCCTTAATCAGAGAAGAGGACAGGGTACAGAAGCCCGTATACTATGCCAGCCAGGCGCTCCGCGGTGCCGAAGAAAGATACCCACCTATGGAGAAATTCGCTTTTGCATTAGTCACGGCGGCTCGCAAGCTCAAGCCCTACTTTCAAGCCCATACCGTGAACGTAATGATCGACAAGCCCTTGCGAAGGGCATTGAGCAATCCTGAAGCTGCAGGTCGACTGACGCTGTGGGCGATAGAGTTGAGCGAATTTGATATCAAGTACCACCCACGTGCAGCCATTAAAGGACAGATCGTAGCCGACTTCATAGCAGAATTTACTCGTGACGAAGATAAGGGGGCAGAAGAGTCCCCTCAGTGGAGCATATATACCGACGGATCATCCAATAGGCGAGCCGGGGGAGCCGGCATCGTATTGCTGTCACCTAAAGGAGACAGGATTGAATGTATGGTTCGTCTTGACTTCCCCACCACCAACAATGAAGCGGAATACGAAGCAGTGGTAATAGGCATCGACCTAGCCAAAGCCGCAGGAGCCGAGAGCGTAGTCATTTACTACGACTCTCAAGTCGTGACCAATCAAGTGAACGGAGATTATGAATGCAAGGGGGAAAGGATGAAGAGATATCTTGATCAAGTAAAGGCGAGAATCGACGACCTAGAAGCCAAGGTCATCCAAATCCCTAGAGGAGAAAATGAGCTCGCCGACCGGCTAGCCAAAACCGCTTCAGCAGATCATATGATAACACCGGGTAATGTACTTTCTTTTGTTCAACTTTCTCCACTAATAGACCCCGGCAAAATGCAGGAGATATGCTCCGAAAGTAACTAGACCACACAGATAATTTCATACTTGAAGAACGGGTTACTGCTAGACGAGAAGGAGGCAGCAAGAAAGCTAAAGGTCCAGGCGGCAAGGTTCGTCTTGATAAAAGACATCTTGTACAAGAGAGGTTTCTCCCGTCCATATCTAAGATGCCTGGGTGCCGAAGAAGCAGACTACGTAATGAGGGATGTACACGAAGGGATATGCGGGAACCATTCTAGATCGAGGTCGTTGGTGCACAAACTGGTACGAGCTGGGTATTACTAGCCAACCATGCAGAAGGATGCCGAGTCTTACGTTAAAAGCTGTGACAAATGCCAGAAATTCAGCAATATTATTAGATAGCCAACCGAGGAGCTGACCCCGATGACGGCTCCATGGCCGTTCACTCAGTGGGGACTAGACATTATGGGACCTTTCCCAACGGCGGTACGACAGCTGAAGTTCTTGGTAGTGGGTATTGACTACTTTACAAAATGGGTAGAAGCGGAAGCTTTGGCCACCATTACGGAGAAGAACATTAGAAGTTTAGTCTGGAGGTGCATCATATGCAGGTTTGGTATTCCTAGAGTCCTTGTCTTAGATAACGGGAGGCAGTTCGACAACGACTACTTCCGGGATTTTTGCTCACAGCTAGGAATAAAAAACCACTACTCATCACCCGCCCATCCTCAGGCTAATGGCCAGGTTGAAGTCACGAACCGATCCCTGCTTAAAATTATCAAGACTCGACTCGAGGGGGTAAAGAGCATATGGCCTGAAGAATTGCCAAGCATGCTATGGGCATACAGGACAATGGCGAGGACCCCAACAGGAGAGATGCCATTCCGACTAACGTACGGGAGCGAGGCGGTCATCCCGGCAGAAGTTGGGCTCACAAGTTACAGGGTTCACAACCATGACGAGAGCAGGAATGACGAAACAATGCGGCTACAGCTGGACCTGATAGACGAGGTTAGGTCGGCGGCGGAGCAAAGGCTCGCTAGATACCAAGATCGCATGGCCAGACACTACAACTCTCGGGTCCGACACAGAGACTTCCAAGTAGGAGACCTCATACTCAGGAAGGTCATGGGTACAACTAGAGACCCTACACAGGGAAAGCTCGGCCCCAATTGGGAAGGACCTTACCGAGTTACGTCATGGCAAAGGAAAGGAACCTACCACATGGAGACGACAGACGGAAAGAAGCTGCCGTATCCATGGAATGCCGAGCACTTGAGAAAGTACTACCAGTAATAGTAACACGGCGAACAGCAATGACCCCCCCTCGATTGACCAGTTTATCTTAAGTTTTTTAATTATTAGTTTTTCTTCAACTATTTTTTGCTACAATCTATTCGTGCCTTTTTAAGCCCAAGGGCGCAGGCACTTTTCCCTTACGCATTTCTATTAAGAATAATAATCAGATACAATTTTGATTTTCTACATGTATTTGTTATTATTATCCACAAAGTAGGACAGATCATTCCACAAGGATGACGATTTGAAGTCCGAAATGGATGGATACAAAATAAGTCCACAAGATGGACAGATTATTCCACGAAGATGATGATTTGAAGTCCGAAAGGGACGGATACAAAATAAGTCCACAAGATGGACGGATCATCCTACGAGGATGACAACTTGAAGTTCGAAATGGACGGATACAAAATAAGTCCACAAAGTGGACGGATCATCCTACGAGGATGACAACTTGAAGTCCAAAATGGACGGATACAAAATAAGTCCACAAGATGGACAGATCATCCTACGAGGATGACAAATTGAAGTCCAAAATGGATGAATCCAAAATAAGTCCACAAAGTGGACGGATCATCCTACGAGGGTAACAACTTGAAGTCCAAAATGGACGGATACAAAATAAGTCCACAAGATGGATGGATCATCATACATGGATGACGACTTGAAGTCCAAAATGGACGAATATAAAACATGTCCACAAAATGGACGGACCATCCCACGAGGATGACGATTAGAAGTCCAAAATGGACGAATCCAAAATAAGTCCACAAAGTGGATGGATCATCCTACAATGGTGACGAGTCTAGTCCAAAGTGGACGGATATAAAAGCAAGTCCAAAAAATGGACGGATGAAAATTTAATGATTAACTCAGACGAACTTAAAGCTATCACTCGGGGTGGACGGGTTTCCAAAGAATAAATTCTTAGGACAAAAAACATACCTATAGATGCCGGACCCAATAGTAACAAATAATTGGACGGGTGTAAATAGGTCCCACAATGACAGAATTCAAGTGCAAAATTAGAAAATTAAAACATTCAACATATAAAATGGAGTGAACGGATGCATTCAATAGGCCCTTAAAGGGCAATGTTTACATATCATCAGCAACGGATGAAAATTGTTCCCCAAGTACACTTAAAAAAAAAAAAAAAAAAAAAAAAAAAAAAAAAAAAAAAAAAAAAAACTAGCTATTGAACTTTGTCCTCATTGACGACAGACTGAGGAACCGTTTCCGTATCAGGCTGAGCTTGTGCAACTTTTGCTGGTGCTGACTCCCCGTCACCAAGGGCATCATCATCAGCAAAGAGGTCATCTGTATCCTTTGAAGCAGCAGGTATGACGGATGTCTGAGCTGGGTCTTCAACCTTGAACTTTGAAACGTCCAAATCCAGATAAGCTTGCTTGACCTAACGGACGGCGTCCATGACACCTTGATGGAAGGAGTCACCTAGCTCAGTAATCAGGGCTTCGGAGTCACAGTACTCATGAACCGCGACATCCTTAGCCTGACGGACTTCATTTTTCAGATCTTCTATCTCCTTGTCCTTGCTCTCTAGAGTCTTCTTCGCCTCTTCCGTCACCTGTTCAAGGTTTTTCCTTGCCTTCTCGGAAAGTTCAAGCTTCCTCTCCATCTTGGGTTTCCAATTTCGCAACTGAAGTAGTTCTTCCTTCGTCTGCTCCGCTTTCGCCCGTACACGATCCAGGGCCGTCTCATGGCTGAGGCACCGTCCCATCAACCCCTTCATCATGACCATTGCCTAAAAAATAATAACAATGATAGTTATGAAACAAACTGTGGGCAAAAAAGATGTAATTTGCATTTGTAAAGTAGACGGGCTGTCTTACCTGTGTAATTGCAAAAAGGCCCGTCTCACCCATGGCCTCCGTCGAATGGTTGCCTAGGTCTTCATAATCCTCCGCCGACATGATGGAGGAAATCTGTTCTAAGGCGTGCTTGGAATCCTCCCAAAGAAGAACGGGCGGCTTCTCCTGATCCTTCGACGGCCCCTTCATGAGGCCCTTGTCGACCCCGTGCTTGATTGGAGTGGCCGTCTTCGGAGGCTCCGCCATAAGTCCCACGACGGGTTCCAAGGACACTTTGGCCTTCTTGGCCTGACGATCCACTTTGGGCTGTGTTTTCCTCTTGGCGGATGGATTGCTTGGGCCCGTCACCGAGGGAGCAACATCGTCGGTCTCCTTTGCGGCTTTGGATCTAATCAAAGCTCTCCTCTTGGCATCGTCCATTTCTGAAACATGGATGGGAATATTAGTTATCAAAATAAGATATGTAACTTATCAAGCATAGGGCGACGAACTTACACCTTCTAATCTGTGCCTCGTACTTGACGGCTGCTGGTGTTGGTTCTGGTCCGTCACAATACCAATGAATGGTCTTAAGTGTCACCAACTTCGCCCAAGTCCTTTCCTCCGACTGGGTCTTTGAGAAGATTTTCTCAAGGAAGGCGAACTCCTCAATATCGACTTGGGGGCATCGTCTAACTGCAAAGAATAAAGGATGGTTAGATTGTTTTAAACATACATAATGAAATAAAAGTTAAAATTTTGAGGACGGTCCATACTAGACGGGTGTAATATGCCCCAAGTGGTGTCGACGGGCATGTAATCCGTGTTCCCTGGACGACACATCCAACTGTCACCCTCTAGGAAGAAGTAACGGCTCTTCCAATCCCTATTTAAGTCCGGCGTGTCATAGATGACCTTTAATAGTGGACTCCTGGGGACGAAGCTATATATTCCCCTAGACCTATCAATTTCGTCCGGACGGTAGCAATGAAGGAACTCCCTTAACTGTCAGCCTCTTGGTGCCGTCAGACATTGCGTCGTACAAAATCTCCATCGCTATGAAGACCCTCCAAGCATTAGGGGAAATCTGATTCACGGATAATCCCAAATATCGGAGGAGCTCACAATGAAGCGAACTCAATGGGAACCTAAGTCCGACCTTCAACATTTGCTCATACACCCCGACACCCTCTACCCCTTCATAATAAAATCTCTCTGATTTATAGGGTAGACGGATGGAAACATTGTCTGGAATTTGATAGTTATCCCTAAATGTCTTAAAGTGCTTTTCTTTGATGATAGACGAGAAGTAATTCACCGTCCACTCCGGTAGCATGACGAACTCCCTGAGCCCATCAGCACCAACGACGGATCTAACAATCTGTTCCTCACCGTCATCAAAGTCCTCGTCTTGTTCAACCACCTTCATATCCTCATATGTTGAGGACGAGGAGGAGGAGGACGGACTCCTATCATCACCGGGACTATCTTGTTCTCTATGACCGGACGGATATACTTCCTCGTAATCCAGCCAGTCACGAACAACCGACTGATTACTGGACGCACTAGACATTTCCTACACGAAACGACAAGAGCCTAAGACTCTGACGGGTCTATATGTCCATAACGGGTGTGGATTGTAAGGAAAATTAAAACAAGAGTGGCTTTGAGAAGAACACTTACCAATTTTATGAACGAAACGAGGAAGTATAGCACTGACGAGTGAAGCAACTGGACGGTTCATCCCCTGATAAAACGTGACGGGTATGCTCTGATAGGTGTGACGGGTAAGCTCTGACAAGCTAATTTTTGCTGAAATTAGAGAAATGAGAGGGAAGACTCCCTTATTTATAAGGGAGATGCACGGAAGTCAAAGCGTCGCTTCGATCCGAGATAAAACCCAATCAGATTACGACACGTGTCATCATCATTAATGACTTTCGTACAGCTTGTCTATAGTTGGTATGGTCGACGGTCTCCTCGTTTGTACCGTCATACTAGCTTGCATGAATCCGTCAACCCATTGTAACTATAACCTTAAAACCTCCTTTTTTGTCTTATTGGTCTCATTCCGTCATAAAAAATTATCCGTCACGCCCTTACTTTAGAGTCGTCACCCCATGGTTCCTTTGTCCTAAGCTGACGGACCCTTAGGGTGAAGGGGGCAACTGAAGAGGATAAAATATAAGCCTGACGGGCCTATGGTAATGGGCCTGCCGGATAGGAACTGTTGGGCCAATGTAGAGATGATCCAACGCTCATTGAAGGCCCATCGCTGAAGGACACAGTAAGGGCCCATGATCTGAGATCTTTATCGCTCATTTCCTAGAAACGCCCTAGAATCCCAATATGGAAATTCAAGCACAAGGGTGATTCTAGAAGACACGCACGTTGAAAGTAGATCTCCTCTATAAGGAAAAACTTGCTCACCACGCTCGGAAAGACTTGAAGTAGAGTCCCATATGGAAAAGACTTCTACACCAAGAAGGAAAAGCTGACTCTCTACTACTATAAAAGCCCTAATACCCTCGCAAATCAAGGTACGCATAATTTACCCTCTCTAGCACTCTAGAGTTGTGAGAATAGTTCTAATTTGACCTTTGGAGAGTATTTGGCCGGCACCACACCGGTGCTCTCTAAGGTTTTTTTGATTATTTTTGTTGTGTAGGTTCGCTTTGAGTCAAGAGTGCTGTGTGACCTATTGGTGATATTTTCAGCATCATCAGTTGTTAATTGATTTTTTTGCAATCTTTTAATTTATAAGTTTACAATTCTTTAAATATTTTATATTTTTATTGTCCTTTAGTGTTAATGTATTAACCCACCCACATAGCTAACAACTACTCACAAGTCACAAATTCAATCAAAGTGCAAAAGACAAACTCAATTATGACTACACATAGATTCATAGAAACTACAGTAACAGTGACTACACAATCAGACACGTATATGGCTCAAAACTCAATTAAAAAATACAAAACACTATAACCCATATATACCATACGACAAGACATCAAACATGTGAGTAAGAGGTGGAGCTTCAAAGAAGACACATGAATAGAGATAAAGACAAAGCAAAAACACACTCACAATGAGAGAGAGAGATATGGAGGCAGCGATTAAGAACATAGATTGTCAAAACCAGATTCAGGCGGCATATCAAGCGGCAATTAAGTGGCAGCGGCTGCAGATCGTGGGGCTAAGCAATGGCAGATTTTGTGTGTGAAACATAGGCAGCCTTTTTCCTTTGAGTTTGTAGAGTGAAGAAGGATAGTGGGAATTTTTTAGGCTACGCAGCGACAACTACTAGGTTTTATTTGGCCTTATTTTTATGATTTTTCATAATTTTATTTATGGGCTTTTGTATTTCTGAAATTAAAGACTAAAATTTTCTATTGGGTTTTTTTTTTTTTTTTTTTTTTTTTTTTTTTTTTTTTTTTTCAGAGTTTAAGTTGGGTTTTAAATAAAAATGGGTCAGGTTTGAAGGTGAGGGTGTGCAAATTTGTATTGTCAGGGGTTCAAAACAATTTTTAATAAAAATATTATATATATTAAAAAAAAAATTCAGGTCAGGGGGTTCATTTGAACCCCCTGACTACAATGTAGAGCCGCCCTTGATCATACATTATTATTATTATTATTATTATTATTATTTTTACTTAAAAAACATTCCATTGACAAACTGAAAGCACTCAAATAAAACTTTCATCAACAGATTCAGAACTATTGATTTAGAACCTAACGATAATCATTCATGTTGACTTCTAAAAGTTCTACAAAATGACAATGTTACAATAGCAAAAAAACAGAAGCAATGTCACCATGATACATGAAAAAAATGATATACAAAATGCTAAGCACACTACCAAAAGTAATAAAATATAAATGTAACAATAATACCTTGCAAATAATCTATTTGTTTCTTTAAATATCTTATTCTGATGTCATATATGTATGCTCAATAAAATTTAGCAGCATATGATCTAAATCAAAAACCAAATATAGCTTCTTATGAATTAATAAATTCTTCTTGTCTGCTTCTTTCAAATTGACAATTTCAACATTGTGAAGCCTTAGTCCCTATAAAAAAATGTTCAAGCTTAAACAAATTACCATTTGAAACAAAAATAAGATCATCACTATACTTATGCTCCTATAATTCTTGAATAGGAATGGATTTATAAAAAAAATATTATATTACTCATTGAAACTTCTTAAAAAGACACAAACGGATTATCCACTATATAAAAAAATCATTAATGTGAGCATATATCACATACATTTAAAAAAAAAAAAAATTTGAAAATCTTCAAGACAAAGTAAGCCTAGAATCATATTTATTTCAATGTTTTTTGGGTCAGTGTCAGATTGCTAACCTTGCTATAAAAGATAGATGAAAAAAAAAAAAAAATTGAAGTCATATGGACTTACCCCTTCATGTGCAAGAGCGATGGCCGTGATAGTTGCAATTGACCACATATATGACACAAATAACTTTTCATTAAGCAATACCCATCAAGGTTTGCAGCAAATTCAAGAAATTTTGTTCAACATGAAGCAAGAACCATCCAAAATTACAACGAAAGAAGTCCTCAACTCAAAGATAAATAGCAGTACAGAAACCCCACTTACTTTGCCTTGAAATAATCTTTCATTAAGACCAAGCCATATGTAACTGATAGTAACACCAAAGGCCAGCTGAACATAAAATATACCAAACAAATGAGAGTCCTTGTTCATGAAAATTGTTCCTTAAGGCTTCCAATTCAAGCAAACATTTGGCATTAAAGAACAATACTTTTTACCAGCCAAATTTCTTTTGACTACCTAATTGAAATATGTGAATAAAATAAACAAAAGAGAAAATAAATGAAACACATTTATTCTGCTTTCTAATGATTTACGATCAAAAAATAAAATTGTTGGAAGCAACCCACATTTTGGGCACAAGTGGAATTGGAGTGAAAATTGAAGGTCTTCCCAAGTTCGATCTTCTTTTGTTTTGAATTTCACTGCATTAAGGTACACCTTTCTATCTTTATTTCTAAAACTCTAGATATTCCTTGTTATTTCACGTGAATGAAGTAGATTTTTATGTTGCTTCTGCTATGGGTTTTGTATGAGATGCAAAACTAGTTTTTCCAATAATTAATTACGTAATTAGTTTAATTCAGTTCCATTGTGAACTGAATTGCTTAATTAGTTAGATTAAAAACCTTTTTTTTCTATTTATTTTACCGTTGATTTGATTAATTTGCCGCTGTTTTCTTGCAGAACAGTGAGCAAGAATTCTGGTTTATGGAACTTTCCAAGTGAGAAAGAACTTATTTATTTATGAACAAAGTTTAGCTAGAAAATTTGTTGTAGCCTAAGACGGCAACCTTACTCAATAAAATAAACATACCCTATATATTTTGAAAATTTAACCGTTAAATTACATGTTCTTTGCGCTTTTAATACGCATGTTGAATTTTATGTCAATTATATATTATTTACTATATGATCTATAAGTTAATATTTTATACATAATTTTAAACTACAAAAACTTGCAATTTAAACAATTTATTAATGATATAACTATTGATCTTTAATTTTCTAGAAATTTTGCAAGCATGGAAAATATAAGAAAAACGTGTAATTCAATGGTGAATTTGTCAAAATTCACCACCAATAAAAATAGATTGAGTAAGGTTGTAGCATAAGGCTACAATCAACTAAATTTTATCCTTTATTTATTTTCAATTTAGCCTCTATTTGCAGCTAGTTTGTTGTAGAATTTTCCGGTTCAAAAAAAATAATAATAATAATAATAATGACTACGAATTTCACACTTAATTAAAGCACTCATACTAATTGATGCACATTAACCTTGGCTAATTATTAATTTATTAAGTCTTATGGACTAAAACTAGTGGCATCCACTCCAAATTGGCATATTCCATACGCATCTTTCTTTTTTTAATTAACATCACGTACATGCTTCAATTCAAATAAGAAAAATTGCATTTACATTACAGTATGACATTGACATTATTATATGATGATATATGATGATACTAATACAATTTACCTACAATCACCACTAAATATCTAACGGCTCCCAGCGGCTCCATTGCCATTGGCAGCATGATTGTTCCCGTTGTAAACGTTAGTGTCACGAACCCCATTAGACCTGACTTGGTCTGTTGGGTACCTAATACTTCCACCAAATCCAAATCCAAATCTGAATTTACTGTTAAAATTGACACTAGCAGCACCATTAACACCACCACTGCCAGCACCAAACCCAAACCTGCTAGCTCCAATTGAAGTAGAGCTACCCGATCCAAACCCAAACCCAAACCCAAACCCAAACCCACCACCATTAGGACTAGAGCTTGCCACCAGAGCCAAAAGTGGTGCCACCAGAGCCTGAACCAGTCCCCCAATTGTAGTTCCAATTTCCATCAGGAGAGATAACGCCTCCACTCCGAAAGTCCCACCCTCCATTCAGATTCGGACCACCTCTGCTTGCCATGGTTATTGTTTTGGTTTTTTTTTTTTTTTGGGTGGGATGTGTTGGTGTTGTTGGGATTTTTTCCTCTGATGCTCTTCCGAATATCTAGGAGAAGTAAGCGAGTGGAGAATGAGAAGTTAGGCCAAAAACAAGCCCTCCATCACCGCCTATTTGCCTTATCTTAATTAGCAATTACTTTGTCAAAAAGCAATGATAATGATTTTTGGTTAGGAGGAAAGATACGTGTTTTAGATAACTACATTCATCGCTTTGCGCTCGGGTCTTTTTTATTTTTTATTTTTTATTTTAGATTTAGGGAACAAATAATGTTTAAAAGTTAGATAGAAATAGTGTCCAAATTTTTAAGATATTTCTCTAGTTAAGAATTGATAAAAGTTTGAAAACCTAAAACTTTAGAACTTTCTAAAAAATGATAAATTACTCTTTTAACTAGATTAAGTTTTTAAATTTAAAATTATTTAACTAAAAGATAGGGGTATTTTAGAGAGTAAAAGAATTTGTGTGAGAATATTTTAATATGTAAAATGTTGAAACTCAAACAAAGAATTCTGATACTAATAGTATTAGTATATAGATGACCCACTTGTTTGACAATGGCTTCGAATGTTTCAACTAGACTATGACAGGTATGTAATTGCATGTTCATGACATAATAGTTTACATAATTTGCTTGATTTTTCAAAAGTTTGCAATTCAATTGATACAAAAAAAAAAAAAAAGGATAAAACTCTTTTTCGTCCCTACATTTTCACACAATTCTCACTTTGATCCCTAACTTATTTTTTCACTGCTTTTAGTCCCTAAAATCAAGAAAGCAATCTCGTTTTTGTCCTTACCGTTAGTGCCCTAACGGCAAAATCCTAGGTGGCAAACGGAATAGTCTATTAGCTGACGTGGCGCTAATGTTGCACTGATGTGGCGATTAAAATATTATTAAAAAATATTATTTGGCATGTTTATATACCACGTCAGCATTTTAATTTTTTTTAAAGCCACATCAGAAATTTAAAAAAAATTTTAATATAAAGAAAAACCTTAAATCTAATTAATTTAAAATTTTAATTCTTAATATTCATGTTCTTCAACTTGTTCTTCCTATTCTGCAGCTTGTTCTTCGTGTTCTTCACAAACCAAACCCAGCAACCAAGAACTCAAACCCATATCAGAAGAACACAAACAAAAACAAGAAGAAAAAATTAAATTAAATACTAACAGGAAATTTTCTTCATGTTCTTCCCAAATCCAAGAAGCAACCAAATCAATCTCTAGCAAACCCCAAATCCAAATCCAAATCCAAATCCACCAACCAAACCCAATCTCCATCAAATCCAGAAAAACAAAAAATAAATCCAAGAAACAAACCCATAAACACAGTAACTAACCCAATCTCTAGCAAACCCATAAACCCAGAAAATTTTCTTGGGAAACAAACACACAAAAAACCCATAAAATCAAAAAACTCCACATCCTCTCGAACAAAATGTACTCACTCATACCCACACATCACTTCAGTACTCAAATGCTAATCATGAAATCCAAAAAAATAAGCAACAATGTGCTCAAATCCAACTCTCACAAAAATCATAGACAAATCACAGTGAAAAAGAGAAGTGAATAATAGGAAATTTGAAAAAAAAAAAAAAAAAAAAAAAAAAAACCCTATGAACATCAAAATAGAGCACACTAATCTTGAAGGCTAAGCTTCTCGTAGCCAAAGACCTAGCCGAAGCAGATCTACCAATAATCCCCAAAACCAAGCCACGGCACCGTTGCATTCCTCTACAAAGCAGCTGAACAGACCCAAGCCAACCCGCAGCGGAGAGAGCATGCCGCGAGAGCAGATGAGTCCTTCTCGACAACCCAAGGAAGAGGGCCATAATCGTATTGGCGATCTCTTCTGCTCTCGAGGCATCCACATGGAGGAGTCGAAGACCGAGGTCGGCGGCGAGGGTGGAGTCGATGGAGCCAAGGCAAAGGATGAGTTGACAAGGGCAGAGGCGGCATTGGGCGGCGCGTGGGAGGTAGGCGAGGGAGTGGAGGATGGTGTGGCATTGTTGTAGAGGATCTTTGGTTTTGGTTTTGATTGCTGCTGCTGCAGTGTTGCTTAACATTCTTCTTCTTCTTCTTCTTCTTTTTCTTCTTTGTTTTTTATTTATTTAGGGGTTTAGGGTTGTGAATTTGGGGATTTACTGAGGGTAAGAGTGTAAAGAGAGAGAGAGGAGAAGAGAATTTGATCTGAGATTTGGGAAGCTCTAGCTTATTTTTGTGTCTGTGTTTGTGTTTGTTTTTTAATTAGATTTTTTTTTTTTGAAACCATTTTTTAATTAGATTTAAGTTTTGTTTTTTATTTTTTTTTTTAATTTTAGTTTAAATTTTCTGACATGGCTTTTTAAAAAAAATTAAAATGCTGACGTGGCATTTAATGCCAAATAATATTTTTTAATAATATTTTAATCGCCACATCAGTGCCACATCAGCGCCACGTTAGTTAATAGGCTGTTCCGTCTATCACCTAGGACTTTGCCGTTAGGGCACTGACAGTAGGGACAAAAATGAGATTGCCTTTTTGATTTTAGGGACTAAAAGCTGTGAAAATAAAAGATAGGGACCAAAGTGAGAATCGTGTGAAAATGTAAGGACGAAAAAGAGTTTTATCCCAAAAAAGAAAAAAAATTGATACTTTTTAGTATTTTCTATGGAGACATTAGAGTTTAAATCCCTCTTTCATAACTATTGAATAATAAAAGTGGGTTCAAGTAAGTTTAACTAGTAATAATTTTTTGTCCTTATAAGATTGAAATATTATTAAAAAAAAAACTATTGAATAATAATAAATAAATAATTGCTTGATTTCATAGGGTAACTGGGTAAGTCCGACCTTTTTGTAATGCTATTACACATTGTGACATAGGCATAGCCGTATAGCTAATTGGTTTTTAGGTCGAGCACTGTTTGTTACACACATCACACGTGTGTAATAAGTTTTAGCCTTTTAGCTTTGGGTTTTCCTAGTGTTTGGATCATCGGATTGGAAGCCAACACTTTTACCAGTAAGAAGCATCTTCAAAATGATCTTAGATACACAAAAAATTGGTGAGTAGCAAGTTTTGTTGCTTCATCAAGGGAGTCTGAATTGGTTGATTAATTGGGCTCAAAAGTCTTGACCCTATCACACCAATTGCACATCCCTAGAACTTAGAAGCCTAGTTCGGTTATCCCATAAGAAAGTTGGGCGTTCAATCCTTATTCGTCCAATAGCTATTGTCCACTAACTGTGTTCCATCCATCAAAGTGTTACTATGAATGTCTACAAAATATGAACTTCTTAGCCCACCGTCATACTCTGCACTTGATTTAAGTATTTTAGCTTATATGGGGTGCCTCGTGTAATGTTGTTGGGCCTAGGGACGGACTCAGGAGGGGGGCAAAGGGGGCTCGGGCCCCCGTGGGCCCAAAAAAAAATTTAGCAGCTAAAATTTTCCAAAAAAATAGAGAAAAGAGCTTGGGCCCCCCTTAGTTTTAGCTCGGGCCCCCTCCCAAAAATATGAACCCCTGCCCATCATCCGGCCAGCCTATGACCCATGTAAATCTAAAAAAAAAAAAAAACTCAACTCTCAACAGTCCAAAACCAAACCAAATGGGTTTTCAAAAAAAAAAAAAAAACCAAACCAAACGGAGAAAGCAAAAAAACGAAGGAAAAAGAAAAGAAAAGAAAGGAAAGTGAGACTTGAGAGCTGAGAGGCGAGACAGAGAGATCAGAGATAGAGAGGTAAGACAGAGAGACCCACCCCGAGACGCCGTCGCTTCCGCCCACGCCCACGCCGTGTTGCCAAGACGCTTGCGTGAGCGAGACCCATCTTGATCAGTTGATCTTGCTACCAGAGATCCACGCCAGCAAGACCCACTTGCCGCCGACTACTGCAAACCCACTTGCTGCCGTCGCTGGTTGCTCGAGACCCACTTGCCGCCGCTGCTCACAAGTATTTACTCTTATCTTTTCCTTCAAAACTTAATAAATATAAAATGTTTGTAATCTGATCTGAGATTCACAAAAACTGTGCTTGTGCCTTGTGGACTGGTGGTGACTCATTTTTGTGTTTTTACTGATGAACTAAACTGATGTTGGTGATTGACTGATTATGAATTGAATATGTGCTACCTGTGGTTTTTTTTTTTTTGTTTGGCTTTTTGGCTTTGTGACTCTGTGTTTGCGACTCTTTGTGTAGATAAGAGAGATAGAGAGAGAGTAGAGTTTGTAGTTGTAGAGATTATTTTTTTCTTTGTTGACTGGTAGTTGGGCATAATAGGGACAAGTGGAGTTGGGCAACGGACAAAAGGTAAAATTACAGTCTTTAACTTTACCCTTTTTTTTTCTTCTATAAGGTCAATTAGTGTCAGTAGTGGCTAGTGGGATTCATTGGGTTAGTGGGTCAGTGTTAGAAAGAGGGAGACAACACAAAGACATAAATAAAGGCAGACCAAACACAAAAAGAAAAAAAAAAATCATATAACATAAAAAATTGTCACACAAATTTAAGAAAATAATGGTGATTCTTATATGATTCTTATTTTATTGGTAGATCTTCAACTTCAAATTCTTCCGAAGTCAACGTGGAATTGCCAACAACTAATGTTGCTATTTCAATTCTAGAAAATGTGGATGTTCCAATTCCGAAAAATGTGGATGTTCCAATTCTGGAAAATGTCGATGTTCCAATCTCTCAAACACAATTTCAAAGAATTGACCTTGATTCTTTGGATTATGATCCCGGAACACACAAACAAATATGAGAATATCATGTTAATCAACGTGATGAAGATTTGAAAGAGCGTTGAGTTCCCTTTTCATAGATGATTGTATAAAGAAACAATAGTGTTTCGTGTCTTTTGTTTTTGTTAGTAGATGATTGTATTTTAATATATTAAGAAACAATGATTTTTGGGTATTTGTCTTGGTTGATAGTTTATTAATACTATATGGATGCGTGTTTGAAATTTTTTTTTTCTTTTGCTTATCTTCGGCCCCCCCAACTTAAAATCTTGTGTCCGTCACTTTTGCTGTTTCCTCCAAGAGAATCCTACAGATTCAAATTTCAATAAACAATCATGAGAGAATTTTTTACAATTAGTCAAATTTTCACTTTAAATACCAAAAAATGTAAATAATAACCCTTATTCCATTATTTTGGTACTTATGGCAGCCTCCATATTACAACTTCTTACTATGTGTTCTTGTGTTATGTAAAATATAATGTACTAATCCATGACCAAATCGAATTTCATTGGTACAAGCAAATTCTGATAAATTATACTTACAATTTAAGTAAGAAAAATAAATATTTATTCACTTGCCTGTAACAAGCGGGTTAACCTGCTCTCACGATACGAAACGTGATCTCTTTTTTTATCTCCCAAGGCATTTGTCACTTTGCCAAGTGCCAATAAACCCTTATTGATATGTTTTCCTACATCAAATAAACTATTAAAACAAACACAAATGGGGAAAACTCCAATTTAAATGATGTAACATACTTATCATTCCATATATCACGTTCACAACAGATGGCTATTTTATAATTTAAAACTACAAAGCTATAGATGTTCATCTTGCCACTATTTTTTTAACCATATTGTAACAAATTGAAACCCCAAGACCAAGTCTGTACCATACTACCTTCTTCAAGAAGCTTGCCATTTGCACCCGTTCGTTTTGCACATTCAGAACCAGCGAGATCCACTAGAAGCAGTTTTGCACATATGTTGTCATCACCAATGTCTTCATTAGTTACTCTGGCTACGAAGCATGCAACTTTCTTTTGCTCCATAATAATTGTAAAGATAGCATGTGAGCGACTGGAAAATGGTACAAAAAGTTAACATGAAGTTCAACATTATAAATTATATAACTTTCAACATAATGAAGTATGGCAACAGTTCAAATTATGAAATGTTCATTCAAAACTACAAAGCTAGAGATTTTCATTGGCAACACTTTTCAAAAATATATATCACTATGAAATTTTCACCTTGATTGGTTATTCCAAGGTGACTTCCTTGTTGACTTTGAAAGAATTTGAAGTTGAACATTTTCTTTTGAAAAAATCAAGCATTGTAATTGATTTTTCATGATCTACCAATAAAATAAGAATCATATAAGAATCACCATTATTTTTTTAAATTTGTGTGACAATTTTTTATATTATATGATTTGTTTTTTTCTTTTTGTGTTTGGTCTGCCTTTATTTATGTCTTTATGTTGTCTCCCTCTTTCTAACATTGACCCACTAACCCAATGAATCCCACTGGCCACTACCGACACTAATTGAGATTCCAGGAGAAAAAAAAAAAAAAAAAAAAAAAAAAAAAGGGAAAAAGGGTAAAGTTAAAGACTGTAACTTTACCTTTTGTCCGTTGCCCAACTCTACTTGTCCCTATTATGCCCAACTACCAGTCCACAAAGAAAAAACTAATCTCTACAACTACAAGCTCTACTCTCTCTCTCTCTTATCTATATAGAGAGTTGCAAACACAAAGTCATAGAGCCAAAAAGCCCCCCAAAAAAAAAAAAAAAAATTACCACAGGCAACACATATTCAATTCATAATCAGTCAATCACCAACAGCAGTTCAATTCATCAGTAAAAACACAAACATGAATCACCACCAGTCCACAAGGCACAAGCACAGTTTCTGTGAATCTCAGATTCTCAAATCAGATCACAAACATTTTATATTTATTAAGTTTTGAAGGAAAAGATAAGAGTAAATACTTGTGAGCGGCAGCAGCAAGTGGGTCTTAAGCAACCGGCGACGGCGGCAAGTGGGATTGAAGTGGGCGGCGGCAAGTGGGTCTCACTAGCGTGGGGCTCTAGTAGCAAGATCAACTGATCAAGATGGGTCTCGCTCACGCAAGCGTCATGGCGACACGGCGTGGGCATGGGCGGCGGCGACGGCGTCTCGGGGTGGGTCTCCCTGTGTCGCCTCTCTATCTCCGATCTCTCTATCTCGCCTCTCATCTCTCAAGTCTCACTTTCCTTTCTTTTCTATTTTTTCCTTCGTTTTTTTGCTTTCTCCGTTTGGTTTGGTTTTGGACTGCTGAGAGCTGAGTTTTTTTATTTTTATTTTTTTTAGATTTACATGGGTCATGGGCTGGCCAGATGATGGACAGGGGTTCATATTTTTGGGAGGGGGCCTAAGCTAAAACTAAGGGGGGCCCAAGCTCTTTTCTCTTTTTTTTGGAAAATTTTAGCTGCTAAATTTTTTTGTTTTGGGCCGGGGGGGTGGGAGGGCCCGAGCCCCCTTTGCCCCCCTCCTGGGTTCGTCCCTGTTTTTAATTCTTATTACCTCAAATTTTATTGCAACACTTCACATAAGCTATTGCAATGATTTTTTTTGTTGTATTAAACATTTTTTGTTGGATGTGATAGTTTATGCGAAGTGTTGTAATAAAATTTGAGGTAATAAGTTTGTGCTACAAAAAAATTTTTGTTGCAATAAATCTTAAATATTTTAATGAAAATTTTTGATGTAATAATATATGTGCTATTGCAATAAAAAAATTATTACTTTGAATATCTTGTAGCAATAGACTATTATTTCATAAATTTTATTACAATAGATTGTAAAGAATTGACAAAAATAATTTGGGTTCAAATTTTGCAACGGTATATTTATTGTAATAGTTAAATTTTTCATATTTTTTCTTACAATAGATTGTAAAATAATTGGAATTAAATCATTGTTATAATATATTCATTGCAGCTTCATATTTGTCATTGCAATAGATTGTAAAATAATTGATATTTTAGTTATTGCAATGTTAAATTTGTTGCAATAAGTCATCTCTTTGAAACTTCGATCTATTATAATATAGAGAGTTGCAAACACAGAGTCATAAAGCCAAAAAGCCCAAAAAAAAAAAAAATTACCACAGGCAGCACATATTCAATTCATAATCAGTCAATCACCAACATCAGTTCAGTTCATCAGTAAAAACACAAACATGAATCGCCACCAGTCCACAAGGCACAAGCACAGTTTCTGTGAATCTCTGATTCTCAAATCAGATCACAAAAATTTTATATTTATTAAGTTTTGAAGGAAAAGATAAGAGTAAATACTTGTGAGCGGCAGCGGCAAGTGGGTCTTGAGCAACCGGCGACGGTGGCAAGTGGGTTTGAAGTGGGCGGCGGCAAGTGGGTCTCACTAGCGTGGGTCTCTGGTAGCAAGATCAACTGATCAAGATGGGTCTCGCTCACGCAAGCGTCATGGCGACACGGCGTGGGCATGGGCGGCGGCGACGGCGTCTCGGGGTGGGTCTCCCTGTCTCGCCTCTCTATCTCTGATCTCTCTATCTCGCCTCTCAGCTCTCAAGTCTCACTTTCCTTTCTTTTCTTTTTTTTCCTTCGTTTTTTTGCTTTCTCCGTTTGGTTTGGTTTTGGACTGCTGAGAGTTGAGTTTTTTTATTTTTATTTTTTTAGATTTACATGGGTCATGGGCTAGCCAGATGATGGACAGGGGTTCATATTTTTGGGAGGGGGCCCAAGCTCTTTTCTCTTTTTTTTTGGAAAATTTTAGCTGCTAAAATTTTTTTGTTTTGGGCCCGCGGTGGGGGAAGCCCCCTTTGCCCCCCTCCTGGGTTCGTCCCTGTTTTTAATTCTTATTACCTTAAATTTTATTGCAACACTTCACATAAACTATTGCAATGACTTCAATGTTATTGCAATGATTTTTTTTGTTGTATTAAACATTTTTTGTTGGATGTGATAGTTTATGCGAAGTGTTGCAATAAAATTTGAGGTAATAAGTTTGTGCTACAAAAAAATTTTGTTGCAATAAATCTTAAATATTTTAATGAAAATTTTGATGTAATAATATATTTGCTATTGCAATAAAAAAATTATTACTTTGAATATCTTGTAGCAATAGACTATTATTTCATAAATTTTATTACAATAGATTGTAAAGAATTGACAAAAATAATTTGGGTTCAAATTTTGCAACGGTATATTTATTGTAATAGTTAAATTTTTCATATTTTTTCTTACAATAGATTGTAAAATAATTGGAATTAAATCATTGTTATAATATATTCATTGCAGCTTCATATTTGTCATTGCAATAGATTGTAAAATAATTGATATTTTAGTTATTGCAATGTTAAATTTGTTGCAATAAGTCATCTCTTTGAAACTTCGATCTATTATAATATAGAGAGTTGCAAACACAGAGTCATAAAGCCAAAAAGCCCAAAAAAAAAAAAAATTACCACAGGCAGCACATATTCAATTCATAATCAGTCAATCACCAACATCAGTTCAGTTCATCAGTAAAAACACAAACATGAATCGCCACCAGTCCACAAGGCACAAGCACAGTTTCTGTGAATCTCTGATTCTCAAATCAGATCACAAAAATTTTATATTTATTAAGTTTTGAAGGAAAAGATAAGAGTAAATACTTGTGAGCGGCAGCGGCAGCGGCAAGTGGGTCTTGAGCAACCGGCGACGGTGGCAAGTGGGTTTGAAGTGGGCGGCGGCAAGTGGGTCTCACTAGCGTGGGTCTCTGGTAGCAAGATCAACTGATCAAGATGGGTCTCGCTCACGCAAGCGTCATGGCGACACGGCGTGGGCATGGGCGGCGGCGACGGCGTCTCGGGGTGGGTCTCCCTGTCTCGCCTCTCTATCTCTGATCTCTCTATCTCGCCTCTCAGCTCTCAAGTCTCACTTTCCTTTCTTTTCTTTTTTTTCCTTCGTTTTTTTGCTTTCTCCGTTTGGTTTGGTTTTGGACTGCTGAGAGTTGAGTTTTTTTATTTTTATTTTTTTAGATTTACATGGGTCATGGGCTAGCCAGATGATGGACAGGGGTTCATATTTTTGGGAGGGGGCCCAAGCTCTTTTCTCTTTTTTTTTGGAAAATTTTAGCTGCTAAAATTTTTTTGTTTTGGGCCCGCGGTGGGGGAAGCCCCCTTTGCCCCCCTCCTGGGTTCGTCCCTGTTTTTAATTCTTATTACCTTAAATTTTATTGCAACACTTCACATAAACTATTGCAATGACTTCAATGTTATTGCAATGATTTTTTTTGTTGTATTAAACATTTTTTGTTGGATGTGATAGTTTATGCGAAGTGTTGCAATAAAATTTGAGGTAATAAGTTTGTGCTACAAAAAAATTTTGTTGCAATAAATCTTAAATATTTTAATGAAAATTTTGATGTAATAATATATTTGCTATTGCAATAAAAAAATTATTACTTTGAATATCTTGTAGAAATAGACTATTATTTCATAAATTCTATTACAATAGATTGTAAAGAATTGACAAAAATAATTTGGGTTCAAATTTTGCAACGGTATATTTATTGTAATAGTTAAATTTTTCATATTTTTTCTTACAATAGATTGTAAAATAATTGGAATTAAATCATTGTTATAATATATTCATTGCAGTTTCATATTTGTCATCGCAATAGATTGTAAAATAATTGATATTTTAGTTATTGCAATGTTAAATTTGTTGCAATAAGTCATCTCTTTGAAATTTCGATCTATTATAATATATCGCAAAATATATAATCGGTATCAAGTTATTACAATAGTTTCTTCAATTTAAGTTATTAAAAAAAATTGATTTCTTCAATTTAAGTTATTAAAAAAAAATTGATTTCTTCAATTTAAACTATTGCAAAAAATTTTCTAAATTCAATTTAGTATTAAAATTTCTATTGCAACTGAAAATTATAAATTATTACAACTAATTATTATTAATGTAATAATTTACTATTTTTAAGTTACTATTGCAACGACTTTTAATTTTTAGATGTGATATTATGTCTAATACCATTATTCTAATTTTGTTGCATTAACATTTGATGTAATCGACTTATTTTGGTGTAGTGTTTGTTGAACAGACATGATATCAAACACTTGATCTTTTGCTGTAGCTAGCTTGTCTTTTATTGGCATCTTAATGATAGTTTAGTTTTTGGCAAATTGAGGAAGTAAAGCATGTACTTGAGGAAACAGCAATGCTGTGGGAAGAGAGTGACAGTGACCTGAATATGTTCACGAAATTGTATTGGGAAGACTTGCTAAGTAGGAGTTGGGATCAATTCTTTTCTTTCATTTGACTCTATCTAAGATTTTGTGCAGTAATGGACTTTGAGCTTACACTTCGACCAAACTACTCTAATTTATGGGCGTGGGACTGGAAATGGGAGGGTGCAATAGCATCCAAAAAGTTCAAAACAAGCAGAAAAAATCTTTGCCATTGGATCAGATTGGAAAAGTTTAAAAACAAAGTATACAGTAAAAAGTTATTTGAAAAATATGATCCAATGGCAAAGATTTTTTCAAATTTTTGCAGACCATTGGATGCTATTACACCCCTTATTTGCATGGGATCCAAATCCGGAAATTAGAACTCATGTTCATCTAATGAATACAGGCCATGTTGCCTTCTCATGGTTGATGTGGGAACTATTAGAACGAGGCATAAAAATGGGGGATTAGGGAAATATAATCAAATGATAAAAAAAAAGAAAGCTGAATTTTTCATGTCAATGTGTTGGGGTTCCTTTTGCTCTCTTGCCATGCACATAAGCTGAAATTATCATGTCATGTGAATTTATTGAGCTTTCTTGATGATACATATAAAGTTTAGGAGTCAAATCCACTACTCGCTCACATAAGCAATGAGAAAGGCCAATGATGCATCTTTCAATGCATATTGAAAAAATCTTATGAATTTTCAAGCATGTTCTCAGTAAAATCCTTAGGTAGTCTTCTCTTTGGTGTAAATATGAGTTGGAAACACCTATTGAGCCTAGGGGTGGCTAGAGTTTTCAACTTGAGAGAGAGAGAGAGAGAGAGAGAGAGAGATATATATATATATATTTTTTTCAATAATGCCCACTTGAAATTTTAAGAACCAAATGCACTTTGAAACTTTAGGAACCAAATAGGTTTAAGGCAAACTTTAGGAAGCAATAATGCCTGTATGTTACTAACCCAAAGTAAAATTACCAAACCACTCTTTTTATACAAGAATATTTTTTGGTAAACTACATATTTGGCCCTTATCCTTTGTAGCATATTTCAATTTGGTCCCTAACCTTTTAATTGTGTTAATTTGGTCTCTAATCTTTTAGTGTCGAGTCAGTTTAGTCCTTATTGTTATATTTTAAATGAAAATTGAAGACATGTCAAACGGTCAAAATAAAATTATAGCATATTGTCACATCAACGAAATCTAATTTTTTATTTTGACCATTAAATGCGTTATCAATTTTCATCCAAAAATAATAATAAGGACTAAATTGACACGGTATTGAAAGGTTTAGAACTAAATTGACACAATTAAAAAGTTAAGGACTAAATTAAAATATGGTTTATAAAATAGAGATCATATACATAGCCTACCCGATATGTTTTTAAAGGTCTTGATATTATACCGTTATTTATTTAATTGATATGTCATTTTTTTAAAAATTATTTATACTAATATTAATTTTGTTACCTCAAACGTGAAGCAACTCTGATTCTTATCGAATTATCTTAGGTTACTCTCCATCATCTTTCGATGAAGCTGAAATAAGTGAAAATATAAATTGTCCGAAACATCCTGAGTGGGAAAGGGAAAGGGGTTGGCAGTGGAAGTGGTGTCCGGTGGGGTGGTCTGCAGTGCAGAGAGAGAATCCCCATTTGTAGCCTCAAAGCTTCCCGCGAAATCGAAAATCAATTCCTAGCTCCTCCTACTTACTCAATCACAATCAGCCATGCCCTCCGCTCCTACAAAGCTCTACGCAGGTCTCTCTCTCTCTCTCTCTCTCTACCTCTCTACTTTCTTCTTCTTCTTCTCATTGATGTTTTTGTTAAATTTGCAGATGACGTCAGCCTGCTAGTGGTTCTATTGGACACAAACCCTTTCTTCTGGAGCACTTCCTCTCTCCCTTTCTCCAAGTTCCTTTCTCACGTACTTTCTCTCTCTCTCTCTCTCTCCTAAACCCTAACTCTCTCTCTCTCTCTCTCTAAAATAATTTTGATTGGTCTTCTTCTGCAGGTGCTCTCGTTTTTGAACTCGATTCTGCTTCTCAACCAAATCAACCAAATTGCAGTGATCGCTACGGGATGCAATTCCTGCGACTACATCTACGATTCCTCTTTGTCGACCAACCCCGGCATCGAGAACGGAAAGCTCCCGGCTCTCTGCTCTGAGTTGTTGAAGAAATTGGAAGACTTTGTCACCAGGGATGAGCAATTGAATAAGCAACAGTCACAGTCTCTACCACCCACCACCACATCTTCGCTGCTATCAGGCTCCTTGTCCATGGCTCTTTGTTGTATCCTAATCCTTATAATGATGCAGCTTTTGTCAATTCTGTGTGTATAAATTAAAAAAATGCGTTGTATATACATATACAAATACAATGGAGTGTTTTCGCTTCATTCATTCCATGAATAGATATACAGAGAGTTTTTCGTTCAGGACCACTCCATCCACATCCTCGAGTGAGTATTACTATTCATATTTTTAATTCTTACGGTTTTTGCTAAGTTGGGATGCTGATATTTATTTTGTTCATTTAACTGCCCATGTATCGCGGAGCTGTGGGATTTTGTTTTCCAAGATGATATGCATGTGCTATAATAATCTTATTATTTGACAAAACAACTTTAGAAAATATGTGATATGTTAATAGCTACTACAGCCTTTTTCAGGTTTGTAAAAACTAAAAACTACAGTTATCCGTTAGTGATTCCTATAGTGTTTTTGTTATGTTTCCTTCTTTACTGCCTTTGCAAAAATTTATATAAAGATGATCCTGGTCATTGATGCACTAAAAAGTGTAATTATTGACAATGAATGTGAGCGCCATTAAGACCTTAAACAGAATTTTTTCTTTTTTGGTTCTACAAACTCTTGATTTATTACGAATGTTTACCTGTGGTGATGTTCTTGGTGATATGATACTTAAACAGCTTTTGTTATCATCCAAAGTTGACATATATTTTACCAAACTCGTGAATTATCATCCAGATTGATTTATGTGGCTGGCCTGATCAGAGCAATTGGCAAGGCCAATTTATATATGCATGTGCATTGCTTCTGTTTCTTAGAGCCAACCTTCTGTGGGTTTTTTTTTGTATTTCTATTTCTATTTTTATCTTTATTTGATGTTTCATCATTTTATCACATTCTTATAGGATTTTCATGAACTTAATGGTATATTTCTCTGGTAAAGTTACTAACATATGGGAGCAGATTTTATGTGTGCAGGGATCGTCAGATGGGCCAGAACAGTATGTTCTTTATAATCTTTGGAAGTATTTTATTATTATGTTATAATTTTTGTACTGCTTGGTTGAGCTTTTACTCTGAAAGTTTTTCTCCCCTTCTCCAGATATGTTGCAATCATGAATTCAATATTCTCAGCACAGCGTTCAATGGTATGCAGTTTAAGCTTTTAACATGTCTTATTAACAATCTCTTTACAACAATCTAATTTTTGGATTGCGAATGGCTGGATCAGTATTTGGAAGTAGTCCGGTGTCTTTCATTCAATTTCCCTTCAATTCCAATGAAGGTTGAGAATGCTTCTAGGAATTCTAGTTTGATATCTTATGATGTTAACTTGTACCATAAATGGCTCTGGTTTTGGGTCCCCAAACATTTAATATGAAAAATTGGCTATTATATGTGGAGCATATTCAGGAATAATCAAAATCAAAGTCCCTAAGTTGTTATTATTGTTTGGTTGTTGAGCATGAAAGCTATACTATGCATTTTGCTATAGATGGGCAAGAATTAGGTGGCAAATGTAGTTCATTTTGCCATAGTTCTATAAAATAATTGTGATTTACCATCATATGTAAATCTTACTTTGGAATGAGAATTGTGGCTGATTACCATGCATTTGCATTTTTGCCATACCCGTTAAAGAATATTTAGTTACCAAGTACCATAAATTGGCGTGTGTTCCGAGAATAATGATCATCAATAAGAGTCGCATCCAGTTTACTAGCTAACATAAGTTTGACAATCTTCTGTTTGTGCTTCAACCACCCAGGTCTTGATTGTTAAATTTCCCGCCCTTCTTCCTGCCAACATGGCATCCACTGTTTTAAACTGCTTTGTAATAAACTCCGACTCACATGAGTTCCTCAAAACACCTCGTTTTCACCAAGTTATCTAACCTCTCCTGTTAGCCTACTTTGTTTTATCCCCTTGTCAATTTTTTTGCCTTTATCCTCTTTGGATCACCTGCTTATTAATTCCCTTTCAAAAATTTCCAACTTGTGACCACCGTGTACTTTCTCCCTGTTTCTCTCAGGTTTTTGTTCATTTTCTTTGTAACCTGTTTGTACTTTCAACTTGGCTCTGTTGACAGTGCTGATGAATTGAACAAATTCAAGCGCTATTCAAAACCTTTAATTTTGAATGGAGCTAAGCAACCAAAATGCAAGGTTCACTGCCAATGGTAGTTTATTACAAGATTTAGTTTTTTTTTTTTTTTTTTTTTTTCTTTCCCTTTCCATAGTCATAATAGTAAGTGAAGTATCTGCAAATCTCATCTTAACGATGTGGTGAAGACTTGAATTTGATCATTATTTTGAAATGAAAAAAAATAAAATAAAATAAATAAAAGGGCCATAAATTTGATTTAGGCATTTGAGACGGGATAATCTTGACACATAACAATGTTCTCTTGGGTCCATGTGAAATATTGGGTTTATCAAATAAGATTGTACCCTATGGTTGAGACATCCCCTATAAATATACACTCGTAATATGGCTGTGTGAACCAGGAGTCTATAAGTCGAAAAGTGGGCCTATTGATTGTTAAACATTCAGCTTCTTTGTCTGACAATTTAGCCTTTAAAGGAAAATGTTGGTCATCATTCAGTTTTGTTAAACTGTTTTTGACATGTTTTAACATTCTGAGTGGGAAAAAACTACTATCAGCGAGTGCTGAAATGTGTCAACAACATTAGGGTATGTAATTTCATGTTTTTTCAATGCTGTGTGAGATATATGATGGCTTATTAAATTGTCTGTCTATCAAAGTAACTCAAGCTTTGTTGAACAGGTTACTGCCATGCCAATTGGATGTCGAGTTTAGATATCTTTTTTAAACTGTATGCATACTAGTAGCATGTAGATTATGATCGCTTTAGGTACATTGGGAGAGTACAAAGGTCCTCTTATAAGATTTTTGATCCTTAACATCTTTTAATAGATTGAATTATCATTTTTGTTTTCAAGTTAAAGATGTCTCATGTGAAATCAATGTGCTCCTTTTGCAGGTTCCTATAGATTCTTGTTATATAGGTTCTAACAATTCTGCCTTCCTACAGCAGGTACTTTGTCTTTAGCACGCATTCTTAATGAATTTTTTGCCAGACATGAGTTATTATTAGCATCAGCCCTCTGTTTACTTCAGTGATTGCTTTTAATGTTTGTGAACAACAGGCTTCTTACATAACTGGCGGTGTGTATCAGAAACCCCAGCAACTGGATGGGCTCTTTCAATATCTCTCGGTAGGTTGTGTATAATTTTGGCAAAGTTCTTTCAATTTGTAGTCCTGTATCTTGTTCTCTGCTGATTGAGCTTGCTTGTCCTGTACGAACTTCATAATTTATTTTAAAATATTATGTGATATGCTTGGCAAATTTCAAGACTATTTGGACTATAACATGAAATATATAAAGGGGAAGCTCAAATTGCATTATCTTCAAGATAAACACTACAATTCTGTCTGTCCGTTGCTAAATTTTCCAATAATCTGATGAACATTTGAAAGAGCTTACTTTCCTGATTATGTAAATTGCTGATTACAACTCAGAAAAGTCACTGCAAATGCAAATTAGACTCCATCAATTGGGAGGCATGACATATGACAAATATACAGTGTTCTTTACAACTCTGTTACCTTGCTTATGTTGATTTTCCTGTCTATCAAAATGGGGATACACGATCTACACATCGTTAACTGGTCATAGGTTAAAATTGGCACTAGTTATAATGTTCTGTGATGCTTTGAAAAAAATTCCTTGCTTATGTTGATTTTCCTGTCTATCAAAAACCGGGGCTATATGATCTACACATGGTTAACTGGTCATAGGTTAACTTAAAATCAGCATTGGTTATAATGTTCTGTAATGCTAAGAGTAACATTGGGGAAACATTGTGAGATTACAAACACATTATAATGTTGGAGCTTGGAGGCCCGGCTACCTCGAATTAGCCACAAATCCTGTTTTAGCTTTATTTCCTAGGGATAGTATGGGGGGATTTCGTAGTTTCTTTATTGAATCTAAGTTGTTCCAGTTGGTGATTGAGGAAGGTGGGAATTTTTTCTCCCTTAAGATTCTTGAACGGGGTAAATACTACATGCAATCGGTGTTTATGGGCAAGAGTGCAGCTCTTTGGACAATGCGGAATCTGGAACACACCGTGAGTGGGGTTAGTCCTAAACAATTCTTTACATTCAGGGAAGGGGATATTGCTTACACGATGCAGCGGGGGTCCAACTCGTATGGGCAGTACTTATCAGTGACAGAGCTTAAGGTAGGTGGGCTGCGGCGAACTATTATTATTCCTGCCGGAAAATTACAACAAGGATGGAGAACCTTTGGGATTGAATTAAGAAGGCTACTGGAACCTTCTCAATATGCGTTGGGTGGATCGAAATTTGTACCGTTCAGGTTTAAGCAAACCCCAAAATATCAACCTGTCAGGTCTTATGTGGAGGCTGTCAAAGTTCCAGTACAGGCAAGGTTGAAGCAGGTTCAGCAGCCCCTCCGCAAAGAAATTGTTCAGGCTGGTACTGTGATGAATTCTGTGGAGTTTCCAAGTGATTATTCTTGCACACAGGTAGCAGTTTCTGGAACTCAGGCTGGTAGTTGTTCCCAGTCAGCCGTGGGTGGTGGTGAGGGATGGAAAGATGGTATTAACAGTAAGAATAATTTTGAGGAGAAAATCCCGGAAGGTAATAAATGCAATATTTCCTTGAAGCCCAATTTGAATTCAAATATGTTTGAGTTTGGAAAGTTACGTGATAAGAGGAAGGGACGTTGGTTAGGGAGAGGTTTGATTGTGAATGTGAATGAAGTTGGAAAGAGGCGGGTATCTTGGGATGGTGTTAAAGGTGTTAAACAGGCTGGAAAATGGGTGAGTAAGACTCCCCATAATATTAGTGTGGGTCTGGGCTCAGCCAAACAGAATGCCCAAGCCTTGTTGGGCAAAAAAGAACCCACTTTGGGCCTGGGTCTGTCAAGCCCATTATCCTTTGAGGCTGGCGAGAGTTCAACTTCTGGACTTAAGGCTCTGGAGGCTTCATTTCAGGCTGGATTAAGTATACTAAGCTCAGGTAGGAGTTCCACGAAGGAAGTTGAGAGCTCAAGGACCACACCCACCGCATCGGAGCAACATGCGACGCCGTTGTGGGTATCGGTGGACATGAATCCATCCTTAGCAGTGACGGAAGTGGTGGGCAAGGGAGAAGAGGACATCACGATCCCTCTAGCCCAGCCACCCACTGCGTCGACTGGACCAGCGGTGGTGGCTCAAGCCTCCCATGTTCTGACGTCGCCGATCAAAGAGCTGGGTGGGTCAAAACTGGTGCCGGTTGGGCCATCGGGCATGATATCGGAACCGGCAACGAATCCGATAGTACCGGCGAAAGCTTCTTTGGATATTCCAGAGGCATCGGTGGTTGGAGAGGAGGATTTTGTGGGTTTGGAAGGTCCGGGTAATTTTGTTTTTGAGGGAGCTCAATTAGCTGGCCCAACTATAAAGGATTTAGTGGGAGACTTAGATAAGTCTTGGGGTAATTCTAGAGACTGGATTTTACAATTACGTGATGGCAGGCGACTAGTGCTCCCATTGTCTCTGTATCGTTCTCCAGATAGTATGTCAGTCAGCTCTAGTTTGGAGGGAGATTGTGTACTAGGTAATGACTCTTGTACTTATGAAGGGCAGAGGGTTAGTTGGGCAGATGACTGTGCGGGGCTAGTAGAGTATTTTCCTGGGTCAGAGAGTGAGTTGTGGGAAGTTGGTGAAACATTGAATTTGTGTGAGGATGGTGATGAGCCATTAGTTGTGTTACCTTTGGCCACGGAAGGTCCGACGGAGTTGGAGTCTAGTCAAGTGCAGGAGATTGGGTGTAAGGAGAGTGTGGATAGTTGCCAGCTATCACAGTGGGTAACCAATAGGATAAAGGCTTTCAAGAAATCTGTGGGCACTTCATTGGAAGGTTTTGAGGAGCAGATTACTGGTTTGTTATTAGCCATTGAGGCCAAAAAGAAAGATAAAAAGAAACGTGAGGAGGGTGATCAGACGAAGTTGGTCAAGTCAGGCCAGAAAGGGCAACGGGAGTTGAAGAATCTGTTGACATCTTTGAAGGTTGAGTATGATCCAAATAAAGCAAGGAGTGTAAGTTCTGAGCAGGCTCTAGTGTCTTATCAATGAATGTGAAGATTATTTCTTGGAATGTAAGAGGGTTGAATGAGCAGGATAAAAGGCTCAGGGTTAGAAACTTGATTAGAAAGTGGGGGCCAGATGTGGTTTGTCTTCAAGAAACTAAAATGGGATTGATTAATAGAGCGGTGATTCGTAGCTTGTGGGGTGGACAACATGTTGATTGGTCTTACTTAGGTTCTTGTGGAGCTTCTGGTGGGGTGTTAGTGATGTGGGACACTCGGGTTGTGAATAAAATGGAGGAAGCAGTGGGGAGATTTTCGGTTTCTTGTAAGTTTACAAATGTGTCAGATCAGTTTGTTTGGGCGTTTTCTGGTGTTTATGGTCCTAATTTACATAGAGACAGGAGGTTTTTATGGGAGGAACTTTGTGGCTTGAATAGCTGGTGGAGTGTCCCATGGTGTGTGGGTGGGGACTTCAATGTGGTTAGGTTCCCTTCTGAACGATTGGGGTTTATTTCTTTCACTACTGCTATGCGGGAGTTCTCCAATTTTATTTCAGAACAGGGTCTCATTGACTTGCCATTGCAAGGGGGTTCTTTTACTTGGTCAAATTCTAGAGAAGTTGTCTCGAAGGCTAGGCTGGATAGATTCTTGTTTTCTGCAGATTGGGAGGATAGGTTTCCAACAGTTTCTCAAAGACGGATGCCTAGGTTGTGCTCGGATCATTTTCCAATTGTTCTTGAGGGTGGATCCTTCCAGAGAGGGAGTATGCCGTTTAGATTTGAGAATATGTGGCTCAAGGATGAAGGTTTTGTGGATAGGGTTCAGTCTTGGTGGGATTCCTATCAGGTTCATGGTGCACCGAGTTTCATTCTGGCCAATAAATTGAAGCTCTTAAAAAATGATTTGAAAAGATGGAATGTGGAGGTGTTTGGTCATGTTGAAGTTCGGATTAAAAAATTGTGGAAGGACCTAAGTGTTCTTGAGAATATGGAGGAGAGTCGGGGTTTATCAGTAGAGGAAAGGGTAGAAATGGGTAGAATCCGTGATGAGTTAGAACAAGCTACTCTGTTGGAAGAAATAAGTTGGAGACAAAAATCTAGAGTTCTTTGTGTTAAGGAAGGTGACAGGAACACTAAATTTTTTCATCGCATAGCTAACTCTCATAGGAGGGTTAATTCTATTGAGAGGCTTATGGTGGATGGGGTATTGTCTTCAGACCCGGCTGTTATAGCAGACTGTATCTCTCAGTTTTATAAGCAGCTCTATTTGGAGAATGTGGCTAATAGACCCGTATTAGATGATGTGGAGTTTGCTAGTATCTCGGTGGAAGATGCAAGTTGGCTAGATAGGCCTTTTGAGGAAGAAGAGGTGGTTGAGGTGATTAATGGTTTCAATGGTGACAAGGCACCTGGTCCAGATGGCTTTTCAATGGCATTCTTCCAGTCTTGTTGGGGTGTTTTGAAAACAGAAATTATGGCTGTGTTCCACAATTTCCATACTCAGGCGGTGTTTGAGAAGAGTCTTAATGCCTCATTCCTTGCCCTTATTCCTAAGAAAGTGGATGCTGTGGAGGTCAAGGACTTTCGGCCCATTAGCTTAGTTGGCGGGATTTATAAGATTATCTCTAAGGTGTTGGCTAATCGCCTTCGTAGGGTGGCGCATGGGCTTATTTCGGATTCACAAAATGCTTTTGTGAAGGGTAGACAGATTTTGGATTCCGTCCTGATTGCTTCTGAATGTATTGATAGTAGATTAAAGTCAGGAGTTCCAGGTGTGTTATGTAAATTGGATGTGGAAAAGGCATATGATCATGTGTGCTGGGATTTTTTAATGTATATGCTGCAGCGTTGTGGTTTCTCTGAGAAATGGAGAAAATGGATATGGTATTGCATTTCAACTGTAAAGTTTTCTATTCCGATCAATGGTAGCCCATCTGATTTCTTTGGTAGCTCTAGGGGGCTTCGGCAAGGGGATCCTTTATCTCCGTTGTTGTTTGATATTGTGATGGAGGCACTAAGCCGTATGTTGGATGTGGCTGCCTCCGCTGTGCAATTCTCAGGTTTTTCTGTGGGTAGTACGGTTGGTTCATCAGTGATGGTGTCTCACCTTTTATTTGCAGATGATACTCTGATTTTTTGTGATGCTGAACCTTCTCAGATTGCTAATTTGAGGGCGATACTTGCTAGATTTGAGGAGGTCTCAGGGCTTCATATTAATTTGGGGAAGTCTGAGCTGGTTCCTGTTGGTGGAGTACACAATTTGGAGGATTTGGTGGGTTTGTTGGGGTGTGGGCAGTCTTCTTTGCCCTTGAAATATTTGGGTCTTCCTTTAGGTGCCAAATTTAAGGATTTATCTGTTTGGAATCCTATCCTAGAGAGAATGGAGAGGAGATTAGCAGGTTGGAAGAGAATGTATTTATCTAAAGGGGGTAAGGTGACTCTCATTAAAAGCTCACTCTCGTCTTTACCTACATACTTTCTTTCCCTTTTTCCTTTACCAGGGAAGGTGGCAAAGCGTATGGAGAAATTACAGAGAGACTTTCTGTGGAATGGGATTGGTGGTGAACCTAAAATACATTTAGTTAATTGGGCCAAGGTTTGTAGGCCTTTGCAGGAGGGGGGGTTGGGTATACGACGGTTGGGGAACTTTAATTCTGCATTGCTAGGTAAATGGTTGTGGAGGTATGGCATGGAGACTGATGCTTTATGGAGGAGGGTTGTAGAGGCAAAATATGGGAATATTTGGGGTGGTTGGTGTACGAAAAAGGTGACAAGTGCTTATGGAGTCAGCCTGTGGAGATACATTAGAAGTGGCTGGTTGAACTTCTCTAAATTCCTTGTTTATGATGTGGGGGATGGTACTAGAGTGAAATTTTGGAAGCATTTGTGGTGTGGGGATGGTACTCTCCAAGAGGCATTTCCAGAGCTTTATCGTCTTAGTAGGTCAAAGGATTCCTCGGTGGCTGGAGTTATGGGTTGGTCTGCTGGGAGGTTTCACTGGAATGTGCAATTTCGTCGTCCACCACAAGAATGGGAAGAAGAAGCCTTTGACCGGTTTATGGAATTGATCTATTCTTCAACGGTGCGGGGGTTTGGTCCTGATAAGGTTTGTTGGAAACCTGCAAGGAATAGAGGTTTTGAGGTTAGAGGTTATTATAACTCATTCTACCCTCCTACTTTTGTTTCTTTTCCATGGAGAATGATATGGCAATCAAAGGTTCCCCCAAGGGTGGCGTTCTTTTCTTGGTCTGCTTCATTGGGTAAGATCTTAACAACAGATAACCTTCGTAAAAGACGAGTGATGGTGCTTGACTGGTGCTATATGTGTAAGAGGAGTGGGGAGTCGGTGGATCATCTTCTACTTCATTGCTCCATAGCTTGGGAGTTGTGGTCCATGGTTTTCTGCTTGTTTGGTATTCAATGGGTTATGCCTCATACTGTTCTTGAGTTGTTTGAGGCTTGGCAAGGAAAGTTTGTGCGACATCGCCACATTGATGTTTGGAGAATGGTGCCTCATTGCTTGATTTGGTGCATTTGGCATGAAAGGAATGATAGAAGTTTTGAGGGTTGTGAACGCTCTTTACTGGAGCTTAAGTCTTTTTTCCTACACACTCTCTTTGAATGGAGTGTGGTTTTTTCTCATTTTTCTTGTTCTTCCTTTTCTTTGTTTCTTGACCGTTGTTCTTTTGTTTCTTGACTTGTGCCCCCATAGTACATCCCCAATGTACTCGGTTTGGCAATCTTTTTATTATTAATAATATTCTTACGTTATTTATCAAAAAAAAAATGTTCTGTAATGCTTTGAAAAATTTTATATCTTGATGTGTATATATTGTTGAGAGCATTTCAAAAGAACCATTGCATTTTCAAATAACTTGGTTCATGAAACCTGAAATAAAATCTAATACCGGTGCCGAATTAGTGAGTTTACTATCATATCACTTGGCCTGTGCATGTCTTAAGCTCAGATTGGCCAAACTTGTGTAGCTCCAACGGGAAAGACTTGGACATGGTTTGTTCAGATTATGTTTCAAAACAGACATTGTTTCTTGTTCAATGTGGCCTGCTCTTTTTTTGGTTCTTCATAGGTTGTTTGGATAACTGATATTTGAATTCTAGGTAATATCTCATATCTGGCTTAATAACAATGGCGTATGAAGCCCGCACAAGAGTGAGATCTTGAGATTTTTGTTGCTGTTGAAGGATAATGGTGTCATGACAATGATCACTCAAAAAGGGACTCGTGTTTGAGGAAACAAAAAGATAGGACCTAGGAATCACCGCCAAGTAATGAAAAAAGAAAATATAACCTACAAATCACCACCTATGGTTGATTGGAATCATTACCAAGCACTGGAAGAAAACTTCCAACCCAAGTTTTATAAATCAATTTATCAACTATTTACAATAGTGAGTCCAAGGGTTTTTTAATAAACTCTTATAGTTAGATTCAACATGGAAAGAAAATAAACTCAAAATACATAAGATATGAAAATAAAAATCAAATCCCTCTAATAGCATCAATCAATGTCAATCACAATCAATCAGATCCAACAAAATCAGTTAGAATTAATATGTCCAATTAATTGTTTGCACCAACTCACCATAGGTGGGAACCTCATCAAGAGTAGCTCATGGTGGCACGATATGGATTGTGAACCTTGGACTGGCTGGGACTTTTTTCTTCTTCTCTCTTTTAATAGTAAAGGTGTTGGGTTGAAGAGCTTGTAGGGGTTCTTTAATGGGTTGGGTTGTAATCCTTAGAAAACCAAGTGGTGTTGTTTTAAACTTTAGAAAACCAGGTTGAAAGGCTTGGTGGTGGCAGCTGCAAGCTGGCCTCCACTGTAGGCTTTGTTGGCGCCAGCTTGTCTCAACAGCGCTTGGAGATGTTTGGGATGTGTGACGAAAAGAACCTTTGTGGTCAAAGTTGATGGCAGAGCGATGGGTTGATGACAAAGCTTCAAGCTGGTTTGGGATGTGTGACGAAAAGACCCTTTGTGGTCAAAGTTGAAGGCAGAGCGATGGGTTGATGACAGAGCTTCAAGCTGGTGGTTTGGTGAGCATGTTCATGGCTAGGGAGGTTTGGCAGCAACAGTGTGGACTGAATAAACATGGCAATCACAACTAAGGTGGCCTTGACTTGTTGTGACCAATGCCTAGGATTGGGGTTATGGCAGCAAGTTCATTCCCACTATTTGTGGCTGATTGATTGACAACATTTGGGACTATTTGGATTGCTGGTGGTGGTTGGGGTTCTGTTTGTGTTGTGATGTGGGGCGGTTGGCTGCGCTTTTCTATCAGTGCTGTGGATAGTTTGGGATTTTTATTTATTAATCTTTTCCGGATAAGTAAATAGTCCAGTGATTAAATGCAAAGGGGCACAACCCATGTATACAAGATGTATACAAAAGAGAATATTTACCCATGTGCTTAATGTACACCAACATTAAGCACACAAATTACAGCTATCAAGCATCTCGAACATATTGGCACGAGAACAGACCAAAAGCATTATTTAAGCCCTGTTAGTGTCTTATACCTCAATGATATTCTTGTACATATTAAATCAACCATGGCAACTTTTTTTTTCTGCTGTTTCGGTATTTGGTTCAGAATTTATAGAACTCTTCAGATTAGAAGTGAATATTTATTGTTAGGTTCAACATAATTGATTTGGTTTGAATCAGAAAATCTAGCAAGAACTTGGTGGACCTTTAATAACTTTGAGATATTTTGCTTTTGAATACCAAAATTCATTCAGATTTTATATAAAAAGGAATTGATGAAGCTGGCTTTCTTTTGTCTTATTGAAGATCTGCCTTTACTATTAGTGATATATATTTTCTGACAATTTTGTTTGTTGCATTTGATCTCTTTGGCCTGTCATATATATATGATTATCCTTTTTCCTATTATGTCACTCTTGCTAACTTTTGTTTGTTGTTTCATGCAGACGGTTTTTGCAACTGATTTGCATTCTCGAAACTTCCTACAGCTTCCTAAGTCTGTTGGTGTTGACTTCCGTGCCTCGTAAGTCAAAACTCTTAGTATTTCATTTGTGCCTCTTTATGTTGTTGTTTCATGACCTCTGTTCTTCTGGATTTTTACTTTTTGAAATACCAAAGTCACAGCTTTATGTTTTACTGCTGATCTACTCTATATACTGGTGAAGGGAGCTGCATCAATTACTGTTTTTTAGCAACTGTGATTATCCCTTGAATATACTGCCTGCGCTACAACTGACCTTAATTTGATAAATTATTCTGTGTGTGGGGGGAAGAGGGGGGGTAGAAAATTCAAACCGATTAGAAATATATTGTTTTTATGTGCAATGAATTGATTATCTGTATTATTTTTTACATAAAGCTAAACATTAGAGGGTAGTTCTCAACTTTACTTTTGGATCTAGATTGATGATTTTGTTTGGGTGTCTAATAATAGTGGATACAGCTAACGTACTAGAATGTCACAATATGTAGTTTTGTCACAATATAACATCTTCCATAAGACCATAGGAAGTGGTGAAACAACCCTTGGGTTACTAATATCAGTCATGATAGGCTGTTTTCTTAATCAAAGCAAAGCCTTCAATCTCATTTGCTATCACTTTGAAGCAGTAAAAATCTTAATTTGTTTCCCCATATGTAATATGTATTAGCAATAATTTAACATACATGCACACTCACACACCCACCTTTTGAATTCCTTGCACCTTATTGAGATTATGAAACTTGCAGGTGCTTTTGCCATAAAAAGACAATAGACATGGGCTACATATGTTCTGTATGCTTGTCCATATTCTGTAAGCATCACAAGAAATGTTCAACCTGTGGGTGAGTAGATATACCATCTTTTAAGTTGTATTATGATGTTTATGACATGCTGCTTACAATAGTGTCACCGCTTATAATCAAACTAAACCTATTGGTAGTTGTTAGAATAATGGTTAAGTAATTAAAGTCACCATTTCCTAACAATCTAAACTTTTTGGACAATTGATAGTTTACCAGACTAAGTATAAAATCACAAAGAAACTAAAAGAATTTTTTGCTATGAGGATATCCTTAATGCTATCACAAAAGGCTATCTTTCTGATTAAGCCTGAGATATGGTCTTGAATCATCAGACTTGAGGGTTGAAGGGAGTGAGAAATCTTTTCTGCTCTCCAAATAGGATATGGGGTTGCCAGTAGCTGGATGGTGAAGCCTATTACAGTTTGTGATGAATTTCTACGTTGAGCTTTTTTCAGGAGTTTGAGATGGGGACAGGAGAATTTGTTAGTATATTATTTAGTTAGGCCACTGTGCAACTGCATGATAAAGTAAGGTTGACAACAACATGAATGGAAAAGAGAAAACAGTCACTGTAGATTGCTACTCTTGATCTTTGGTGTCAAAAAAATAGTTCTCTAGATGAATCGAATTACTTTTGCCTTGGACATCATTAATTTGCCAAATAGTTATTTTGTAAAAAACAAACAATAATTGCTCTGCATTTCTGAGAGGTTAGTTCTATCATTGATTTGCCTCTCTTGATTATAGTTGTGGCTTTGGACATCATGCAGGTCAGTATTTGGTCAGGCCCAGACAGATGTTGCCTCTGCTTCCAATCTTAAGAGAAAGACTCCAGAATCATAATCTTACTCTTCTACAAGCAGATGTATTTTTAATTATTCATTTTTGATGATTCATCAGAAGTAAAATGATCTGTTTTTGATGCTCTTCCATATATTACAGTTCAATTATTTGTGTTGTTGAACTGGTATGTCTGGTTCGAATTTCCTAGCAATTGGTTTTTTTCAATTGAGCTGTTTGGGAACCAGAAAATATTTGCTGAGACAATTTAGGTATACTGTATACATCACAATTTTGGCCCCTATAGCTAGTAGAGCATATCAGACTTTTGTTTTGAGATGTAGCAATGATTAATTTTGCATCCAACAAATTGTGCTAAAAAGCTAGCGGTTGTACCAAAAGGTAATTGACAATGTTGCACCTTGTCTTTTATTTTAATCTTAGGTTTTTGACAATGTTGCACTTGTCTTTTATTTTAATCTTGGCAAGTATGTTGCCGCATATGAACATTTGTATGAATTCTACATCTTTTTTTCAATGGGTTTTTCTGAACCTTATCAATAACGCTATATTTATACTTGGTTAATGTCATTAGTGTGGGATGCAATTTATAGTTAAGGAAATGTTAGTATCAAGTTTGCAGGAGCGGCTGACTTGTATTTTTTCTTTTTCTTTTTCATGTCAATCAAAAGGAAAAGCAAAAAAATAATAAAGAGCATGAGAAATTGAGAGATGGTCGCATGGCTTTTATCTAGCCTTTACAATCATTTAGGAAAAACATCGGAAGTGGAGGTGTTGAGCAAACTTGACTTCACAAATACAAGAAATCACATTAGAATAACTCTTGGCACGTTGCAATGTGTTGCTAGAAAGAAATAAATAACAGACATAAAATCTTTATGGATGCCAATACCTTGATGGCAATTTTTTTCTTTTTTCTTTTTTTTGGGGGGGGGGGGGGGGGGTGTGGGGTTGGGGGTGGGGTGGGGGTGGTTGTGTTGCGCTAGAGATCAATTGAAACAGCAAGTCATTGAAGGAGTACACCAGTTTCAAAGGTAAATGCTATTCACAATTATGTACAAACAAAATAACCACAGTTGACAGAAGTGTTGAATCATAAAGTTGATTTTTCTGTACACACGCAAGAGGCTAGCATTAATATGTCCAATTGCAATCATATGGTTCACAGCTATGGAATAGCCATATTTAGAGAGCCCTCATAACCACTTTGTTGGTTGTGTGAACGCCCAGTGCGGCAAGTTTGAACACAGCACGAGTCTTATATAACCTGCAACACAAATCCCTTGTCAATGAAGAGATGTCACAAAGACAACACATACTCAAGTCCTTTTTGCTGAGTCAAAGGTTAAGAATTCTATTAGAACACAGCTGAGAGCTATTGTTATTAGGACACATACACAAAACCTTGCAACTTATCAAACACCGGGGCTATAAATACAGGTATTTAACCTGCGGTACTAATAATAAACTTTGCCTCCTAACCACAACTTGGAATTCAGATCATGCAAGTTTCCAAGTTATACACGCACCCAGTATGGGAGGATGAAGTGCCAGTTGAGCTATAGCTCATTGGCTTTAAAAGGGTCTATTCATTAAAATTTAAATGATTAAATGTAAAGATGCCATAAAAATCATATTCACTGTCTACACATTGTAATGCATTCAAACATGTAACAAAAGAAGATGAAAGTGATCTCTTGCTCAATTGGTTGATGGATTGTACAACTGTACGAAAAGGTCTTGCAAGTAACTGATTGCATACCTATAGGTACTTAGGAAGTTGGGTTGGTGCGGTACTGGGGAAGAGGGAAGGACAAATGATTTCAGTATATATATATATATATATTTTTTGCATGCCAATACTAGTCTTGTGTTTTGATCTTCCATGAAATGTGATGCATAAGATGCATTTTTTGTAAAATATTTTAAATTATGTAACTACAGCATATATGAATTGTAATACCATAACTGCATGTTGGAATAGGATCAAAAATAACATTCACCAAAGCATCCTTATTGTATACTTTAAAAAAAAAAATTAAACTCACCCTGCTAGAGCAAGTCCCCTGGTGGACAGGGTATAAAACTGAGTCCTAGCATGCCAAATGCCTAAAACCTTCTCCGGTTGGCTGACACCACCTACCACCTTTGCAACAGCTGGAATTTCATAATATCACAAAATAAGTAACACTGACAATCACTCCTGGCACACAAGACTACATGCCATGGGAGTAGCCAGAGCCAGGTCTGTCATTCACTATATCACTGAGAAAAATGCGAAATGTTCAAAGTTACCCCATCAAACTCAGAAAGTGAGTAACTTGTACACAAGGTATAAGGAACGTTTCTATGGATTTGACATTTAACTAATCCATTAATTTAATGTTGTACACAAACAAAGCACATACAAACATCTACCCAATTCATTTTCTTTTGTGGTTGTTAATAAATGCTAGAGATTCAGATAACAAAGTTGATTCCAATGAAAATTGGTTTCCTTATCCAGCAACAGAAGATGATTACAAGATAAATCAGTTATTACCAAAAAACCCTTACTCACTCCCTATACTACAAAATAAAAAGGTTACAATGATAACAGATTATATGAAATTTATGAAGTTTTGGATTAAGAAATCATGATGGAAAAAGCATGCTCAAAAATTTTAGACTGAAAACTTACTTTTTTGCAATTCTTCTGGTGTCAAATTCTGTAAATAGTTAAATAGCAATAGGCTTTGGTTGCCATTTACCTGAGCTTTTGGGTTTGACATAATGCACCTAGCCATAAGGTTGGCAACCCCATCCACCACGTGCTCCTCACTAACAACTACATATTTTTCATCATCAATTCCACTTCATTCCTCAACATTGCTTGGGACCATCTCATCTATGACCCATACCCTCCAACTGGGTTCTTCACCATCAACTTTGATTAAAATTTCAGCTGAACGCATATCAGCATCTAATCAAAGAACAAACCCAAGAAACCAGTGAAAGATCAAAATTGTGTTACTTATGGTATAGATAGGATGTGGCATTGAAGTTTTCAAACCCATGAAATAAACTAAAAAACCTGTGGCCTCCTTGAAAGGAAACTCATAGCTAATTCCATTGACCAATGCTTGCTGAAGGGATTCAAGGCGAGCCAAGAAGTGTTCAGAATCCACAGTTGCTACAAGCCGAGCATACAACTGCAATTGGAAATTGAACACCGCACATCAATAAAAAATTGAATCTATCACGAGCGACCAATTTCATTACTTTTCGATATAAAGATATTTGAATTTTGAAATTATAACAACAACAACCAAGTCTTAGCTCTAGAATTGTGGTGTCAGCTAGATCCTCAATAGACTAATCAGGGTTAGCCACAAGAATTATTTTTTCTTATTCTATTCTATCCCAAGTTATACTCTTCATTACTACCTTAATGGACATGTCCTTTTTTACTACTTCTAACAATGTTATTTTATGTCTTCCTCTACCTTTTCGATCCCTCAACCTAAATCAAATTACTCTTCTTCATTGGTGCATTAATCGCCCTCCTCCTCTATGACCAAAACCATCATAAATGACTCTTTCTCATCTATTCATCAATAGGGGCCACCCCTATATTTATGCAAATTTCCTCATTTCGAATCTTATTTTTCCTTAAATTTGTACCTATCCATCTTAACGGTCTCAATTCAACTACACTCATTTTTATGGATATGTTGCTTCTTAGCAGCCAAAATAATATAGCATAGCTAGTCTTATGGCAAACTTATTAAATTTTCCCTCTAACTTAGTAGGCTTGAAATGATAAAGCCCAAAAATAAAACAAGTAGTAAGCAAAATTTAACAATGAATTTGGTAAATCTTTAATGAAAAAAGCCAAAGACAACTAATTACATTTGATAAAATATTGGATCTTGGAAAAAGACAAGTAAAGGGTATGTGAAGGAAGCTAATTTCGTAATCAAATTATCAACTTACATAAAAACCCACACGAGGAATTCCACAAAATTCAACATCAAACGATAAAAACACACAACTAAAGAAATCAATCAAGCTTGAAAAGAACAAAGACGTACATCTGGAGGGCAGTCATGTGATAAAGAAGGGGATTCAGAGAGGTTCTGAAGGAGCTTGAGATTCTGCCCCAGCAAGTTCTTGAGACGCCAATTCTCCGATCGCAGAGACTCCAATTCTTCGTCTGGAGTTGCGGTGTTCTGTTCCTGGTGTTCGTGTTCGTGTTGGTGGTGGTGGGTTTTTTCCAAGGCCATCCAGGCTACGTCGGCAACCTCTATGACCGTCTTCGCCACCTCCACTGCGCCGTGGGCTCTCATGGTTGTGAGCGAAACCTTGGAACCTTAATCTAATCTAGCCTAATCTATCGTTGATGGGAAGATTGGTGAGGTTGTCGTTTGCGTGTTGGTAATGGTAATAGGAATGGTAATGGTAATGGACTGTGGTTCTTAAAAACTTTTCTTTCTTCACATAGAGGACAAAAAACGAGGTAGGTATTTGTATTTTTTTAATTAAAAAAAAAAAAAAAAACTAAAACGCCCACTTCTTGTTGTTGTTGATGTTCCCTAACCCCAAAAAAAAAAAAAAAAAAATTTCAACCACCAGTCCGATACAACTTCAAATAAAACAAAAGTATTTGTCCACATTCAGCCCAGCCGACTAGTTCAAAATCCTTAATCATACAAAATTCTTCTCTAACCTAGAGGCACTTCCAGCTTAACCCAACCCCAAATCTAAAATCGCTAATCCTAATCAAACAAAACAAACTCTTCAGTCATCACCTCACGCTTCTGCCTAAATTCCTAGTCTTCACGCAGTGTAGTCAAGCCTCTGCGCTCTGCTTGACGGCCTCAATTCATGCTACCTGAATTCTCAGTCCTCACGACATGCGGTCACGCCTTTTCGGCTCGCCATGACGTTGTAGCTCCACTAGCCACTGACCTGACCTGACCTATCCTTCATCGCTTAACCTCAAATCCTAAAGCCCTCACCTCAATTCCTCAAAGTATCTCATTCAATCATTCTCATCTCAGTTCTCTCTCTCTTTTTCTAGAACTGAACTAAATACTAAATAGCATAATAGAAATATCAAGTATGTGTATGTGATATTTTTTGCTACTAAAGCAATTAATATTTATTTGACTTTATCTTTTTGTGTTTATTGTTATTGGATTCTTTATTCTTGACCCACTAACTCTATGACTCGGCCTTTTTGGTTTTTGTGTTGTTTGTCTCTTAAGTGGGTCCGGGTGAGGTGAGGGCCATGAGATTGTGTAAGAAAGAATTTTATATGATAATTTATTATATCTCTCTTCCAAGTTAGTTTATCATTGTCAGGGGCGAAAAAGTTTCCTTCTTGAAAAATAAGATTTATGTTGGGTCGGAGGGTCTAAATCGAAACTCGACGATAAACTTGATGCACGACCCAAAGACTATCAATGAAGATCTAAGAAGTCCATTATATTTTATACCTTGCGCTTAGATTGGAACTGACAAGAGTGACCCATGAACAATCCCTACAGCGAACACGTCAACACGGATGAAAAACATACTGTAAGAATAACCCAGCAGTAAAGTATTTCTATAGAAAACAGCCCAGCGGTAGAAAATGTTTCTGTAGAAAAAGGCCCAGCAGTAAAGTAAAATAAAACAAGATAAGTCTCCAACCGTTAGTTACTATACAGACTAAGGGAAATATCTATGTTTTCGGACTTATCATCCGTTAGCTCTGGAGAGGAGTCTTTTAATACAACAATATGAGGGAAAAACTCTATAATAACAGTTACATCATAACCATTGATATTAAATGAGTAGGTAAATATCATGGGTTCCATAATGACAAATAATGGAGAAGACTTAGTGTGAGATGAAGGGAGAGAGAGAGATCCCAGATAGCGCAGCAAGATCATTATGATACCATGGCATGCTCATGAATATAATATATGTAGTGAGTAGAGAGAATCATTTGTGAGTAGTATGAGTAATGAATAATAGTGCATAATAGTACTGTTGGAATGTTCTGCTGGGACAAGTAAGTGTTTATGAGTAGAGCTATGAGAAAATATTTGTGAGTTAGGAGCTAGGGAACTTAGTTTCTAGGCTTGAAACTAAGAACTCAGAGACTTTTTCAGAGCTTGGAGAAAGCTTAAGTAGAGAAGTTAAGGAAGAATCTCTCTGGTGTATGTCTTAGTGTGTTGTTGGTTTTTTTTTTTTTTTTTTTTTTTTTTTTTTTTTTTTTTTTTTTTTTTTTTTTTTTTTTTCTGAAGCATTAATGGAGAGTTTCCTTTATATCAAGGTTTTCAGGGGGTGATTAGCAAATAATCCTTACTAAATCTTCCCCAATGTTCAGAAAATCTTTAGAGAATCGTTCTTAAAATTTTTAGCTAAGAGTAGTAAGCTCAACTTTAGAAGGTTCTTGCTGTTTTGGGTAATAACAGCTGGGTTTATGGCTTTAGCATTGAATGCTGATTAGCCTTGGCTGATGGGATTAGAGCATGCTTTAGGATAATGATCTTGGTTATGTTGCAACTAGAATCAGAGTTCCCTAGGGCAGATTGGACCACCCCAAGCCAGGTGTCAACCTTGAAGCCTTTGCTGAGAACTCTGCTGGGATCCCCTTTGGTGCCCTCCAAACCACATTTCCCTAAATTTCCCCATTTGAGGTTCATGTGCTTGGTTCATGAACCCGAAAATACATATTTTTAGTATGAAAATGAGCTGATTTTGTGTCGTTTCAGGAGCTTCACTGATCTGGTCATGGCAGCTTTGGTTTCTTGACTGAATGAGCTAAAGGAGAAAGAAGTAATAGCTAGCTGAAGCTTTCCCAGCTTTTTGTCACATCACCTTTTATGTCACTTGAGAAATGATGGGATCCCAGCTTGTGGAGAAATGATTCATCCCCTGGTGGACACGTGTCTGCTTTCTGATCTGATTAGACAAGTTGGGACTTGATGGGAAGGGGCTCCAACTGTTCAATTGTTGCTAAAATTTGGCTGACTAGTTCACGTGTTTTCCAATTGCTGAGATTCATGTGTAGGCTGGCCTGAACCAGTTGGGCTTTGTTGATAAGCTTGCTTGGGCTTGGTTAACCCTACAAGATGAATAGCTTTGCCATGGGTGATATTCATGGGCTTTATAGTTAGTTGATTATGGAAATAATAGACATAGTTCCCAAAAAATTTTGTGAAAGAGATATTCTTTTGAGAGATGAGTAATTTGTATTTCCCATGAGTTAAGGATTTAACAAATGTTAAAATAATATTTGAATTTAGTAAATATGTGCCAAAGTAGCATTTGGGCTTTGAGTATAAAGTAATTGTTTTTGCCAAAACGTTATTTTTGGGCTCTGTAAAATGGATGTCAAATTAGTATTTGGGTTTTGAGTATAAAGTAATTGTTTTTGTCAAAATGTTATTTTGGGCTTTGTAAAATGGATGCCAAATTAGCATTTAGGCTTTTATAAATATAGTGTAAAGATAATTGTCAAATTAGTACTTGGGCTTTATGAAAGAGTTGCCAAAATAATATTTGGACTTTATAAAATAGTGCCAAATTAGTATTTGGGCTTTGTAGAAATAGTGCCAAATTAGTATTTGGGCTTTATAAAATAGTGTCAAATTAGTATTTGGGCTTTGTAGAAACAGTGCCAAATTAGTATTTGGGCTTTGTAAAATGATTTTGAGATTTTGTAAAGTATTGCCCTGTAGCAACGAGCTTTAGAGGTGTTGTATAGCAACGGGTTTTAAGGTGCCGTGTAGCAACAGGTTTTTAGAAGTGCCGTGTAGCAACGGGCTTTGTAAATAGAGCCGCATCATAGCGGGCTTTGAATTTGCCACATCGTAGTGGGATATTGAATTAGCCACATCGTAGTGGACATTGAATTAGCCACATCGTTGTGGGACTTTGGAATTAGCCACATCGTAGTGAGACTTTAGAATTAACCACATCGTAGTGGGACTTTTGAATTAGCTACATCGTAGTGGGACTTTAGGGAGTTTGGGCTTTCTTTGGGTTTTGCCCACAAGCCAAATGATGTTGGGCTTTGTGTGGGGATAATGTAATTCTGTGGCCCAATTTTGGTAGTGATATGATGAGCATTATTTGTGGAGAATTTAAGTTGGATGATATGTGAGATATAATGGGTAATATTTGTGAGAGGACCCATGGCAATTTATGGGATTGTGGGAGTTTGGGCTTTCTTTGGGTTTTGCCCACAAGCCAAATGATGTTGGGCTTTGTGTGGGGATAATGTAATTTTGTGGCCCAATTTTGATAGTGATATGATGAGCATTATTTGTGGAGAATTTAAGTTGGATGATATGTGGGATATAATGGGCAATTTATGGGCTTGTGTACGGAGTATTTGTGAAGGCCCAATAGCATAGAGAATATTTGGGTAACATATATATGAGAATATTTATGTGGGTTTAGAATATTGTGTGGGCTCGTGTGGGTATTTTGTGAGTGGGCTAATAAAATCAAGACTCGAAAATTTGTACCTCAACAATCATTTTTTGAATTGATTTTTTTTTTTTTTTTTTTTTTGGGATAGAAATTAGATGCCAAATAATGAGCAAATGACAAACAATTAATGCATTTTTTAAGAAAAGGTTGTATGTCATTCAAAACTTAGGAAATCTATAGAAACAAATGTTGATACTTCAATATCTGATGAGCGTCCCTCCAAATGTTCAAAAATTCAATCTAAAGGGATAGACCATGATCCAGGATCACGTAAATAAATATATGAATTCTCTATCAACAAACAAGATGAAATTCAACCTGTTTTTCTCATAATAGGTCCATATTAACCTAGAAACATAGAATATCCATACAAAGGACCAAAAAATTATCGTTGTAGTTTTCAATTTTTGTGGTTTGAATCACATGAAAATTGGTTGAATTATATTTTAGTATATCTTTACTACAACCCGGCTCCCCCAAGTAATTATTCCTGGCTATGCCTCTGGATGTCGTGTATTATATATATATATATATGTATATGTATATGTATATATATTAAAAAAAATACATTTCTTTTAAGGGTTAGAGGAATATTAATAAACTATTTTATAAAATTTTTATGAGAAAAAAAATGTGACTAACTTTTTTTTTTTTCATTTTATTTTTTTATTTTTTAAGTTTCTAAAATAGATGATTATATGTATGCCCTAAGGGCATAAATTAACCGGACCCTTCTTTTAATGTGTTTATTTATTGTTAATGGCTCGTTTAATTGATTGCTTAGAGCATTCACATTAAATCGTACAAAAATTCTTGTGTATTTTAGCATAAGAACCTTTTTTTTTTTTTTTTTTTTTTTTTTTCTATTTTAGATACTCACATTCCAAAACACCTCACATTAGATTATTTATTTTACACTACATTTCATTAAAATATCAAATTTTTTTAATTGTTTCTCTTTCTTCATACACAACAACCATCATTCAGTCTCTTCCTTTATCCTCAATATACATAAAAAAAAAAATAAACAATTAAATGCAAAATGAATAGTATCAGCATAAATTTTCATAATTATTGTAGTAAACTTGTAAATTTACATAATTATACATAAACAGATGTGGGTCATTTTTAGGCAGAACTGATTAAATTTTACATTTTTTTTTTCTATTATACACGGATGAATAATCTAAAATTTGGGATTAGGTTTGATCATGGGTTGGTTTCGTATTGGAATTGAGAGTAGGACTCTGATCACATCAAGTTTGAAGACCTCCTGACCGCTACTAATGGAGAAGACATGAGTTTGATGAAGTAAATTTATGTTAGCAGTTGGATCAATCACTTCACGCAATTCATCTTGTTGAGACTCCTTAGCTTATTTGAGGTGGACGTACAGGGCAGCAAGTTGATGGAGATCTTTTTAAAATGTCATTAATGAAGAATAAAGGAGGGTAATGAACAACAACATGCAATTAATGGGGACGATGAAAGGAATAATGGTGACCAATCAAGTGAGGAATTGGGTTTGGAGGATACCAATTGAGTTTGCAAAATGAGGATTGGCAGAAAAGATCATAATACCGGATAACCTCACACTTAGTTCGGAAAAATCCCAAGCATAAAATAACCTCACACTTTAATTAGTGTCTATCTATACATAGTTAAAAAATAATAATAATAATATGTTACCTTTTATTTTATTTAATAGAGACACGATGGTCAATTTATACAAATATTATTTTCAACAAAACAAAAAAGTTTTCCATTTATCTAATTTTCCACCCTTCCAACAAAACACAAATGAGAGAAACTAAAATTTTTTCTATCGTCCCACTTTTCTATCCTCTTTGCGTTTTTTATTTTCTTACTTTTCCATCCTTTCAACCAAACAGACCCAACAAAAAATATCCCCCAAAATATATTAGTGAAAAATCAATGGCAGAAAAAAGAGAGATGGAGTCTATGTGCAAGACAAATTTGAAAAATATTTTACAAAAATTAAAATTATGTTTTTTCAGTGAACAATATATATATATATATATATATATATGTATATTATTAGGGTTGAAAAATGTTTTACAACAAAACACACCCAAAAAAATTTTGAAAATATTTTATAATAAAACAATCAAAGCCTCATTAATAAAGGAAAAGAAAATGAATATATTGATTCCTAATTGTTGAATCTTATATTTTTCTCAAGTCATATCAAACCACACGTGATGACACCCGTAGTATAAGTATAGTTAAAAAGTGACAATTAGCAATAAATTTTAGGTAGGATGGTCATTTTTTACTCTCACGCAGTCACACTGCACAACATTTAATCGGAGTATTATTATTATTATTATTATTATTATTTGGATACGAATCGGAGTATTTTTTTAAGTCTAGCATCATTTGTGTGGGATCTTAAACAAAAGCCTAAATACCTTATTATTCTTATTCAATTTAATTCCCTAAAAGTGGTAAAATGTTTTGTTATGGATTAAATACATATAATTGAGCTATAGTGAATCAACCAAAATAACAAATATTAAAAAGTAACATTCCTAAAAAAAGGTATCCCGAATCAATAGGGTTAGCATTACCACATGCACATCAATCATTTAATTATTATTTATTCATTTAAATGTTCGATGAATAAATGATTGATGTGCATAACACCCAGTTAAATGTTCTTGACAAATCCTACTCAGAGTCAGACACCCGGTTAAATGTGAGGTCAACAACCTGACTAGTCAAAAATAACGTTGCATTAACTGCTAATTAAACACCGTTGTGATTGAGTTGTTACTTGTCAGCAAGCATCTAACATATTTGCAACATTCCTAACGGGAGTTTCAGGTCAAGAGTAACCGACAAAATCACTTTAAAAGGGAAGACAACCCTAAAAGGAGGGTAAGTAAAGTAATTTATCATAAAAACAATTCAATATTGGGAAAAGTCAACTGATGCTAGTATTAAAACTTTCTTAAAGTTTTTTATTAACAAATGCGACACCTTTCAATATATGAGTAGTTTGTAAGATCTAACATAACTATCAGAATATCTTACCGGTATCTAGTACCCTCTCATCTTGGCATATTTTCAGGAAGTTGAATGATTTATTTAAATAAGAAATTATTTATTATTTTTCTATAATGATTAATTGCATGCAACATTGGCATAGAGTTGAACATCCCAAGTCTCATCAATTATCATCACCATTATTATCTATTATCTATCTATATATATTGCAAAATTATTAAATATTTCAGAAGTACCATAAATGCATACTCTCTCTTCTCACATGAATTGTGAGTCCCACCATAAATTTAATTAGTGAGACTTACAGTTATGTGAAATAGGGGAATACACATTTATGGTACTCTGAGAGTACTCAATAATTAATCATCATCATCATATATATTAAGAGGAATACTCCTAGTTTATTAACTTATCCTTATTCCTAAAACATAAAAAATGAAGTTAAAAACATAAATAGACAAAAATTAAAAACATAAAACCTATAGAGTAAAAGTAAATACAAAAAATAAAAAAATAAAAAAACTTTACCCATGTACACAACTAAAACTACCCCATGTTTCTATAAAATAATAATAATAATAATAAAAACTGACCCATGTTCTATAAAAAAAAGAGAAGTGTTGTATCTACAAAAAATCATAGATGGTAAGGGGCTGTTTGGTAAGAGTATTTAAATATAGTTTTTTGTTTTGCAAACTATAAAATGGTGGGTCCCACACTTGAAATTATTATTTTGCTAATATTTTCTAAATACAGTTTTCAAAAAATTGTATCCTATTTTCTTGATTTAAAACAAGATTTTGAAAATGGCTAAGGGGGTGTTTTCAGGATACAGAAAATGTTTTTAATGACATAGTTGTAAATAAATTGAAAATAGTAGACTCCACATATTTGTCCAAACTCTTTTATCTCTTAAATTAAGGAGTTTATCTTTATCACAAAAAGAATTCTCACACTTCAAATTTGAAACTTATCATTTAAAAAAAAAAAAAAAAATGATGAGCTCTATTCCCTTATTATTATCCACCAAAAAAAAAAAAGCAATCTACAAATTCTACACGTTACTTTTTGTAAATATATATTTTTTAAAATCTCAAAAGTAGAAATGGTCTCTCAAACAATTATTTTTGTTTTTAGTATTTTGAAAATTGTTCTTAAAAATGGGAGCCAAACATGTAATATATAAAAATTATTATCTGAAAACTAGTTTCAAGTTCAATTTTTTGAAAATTGTTTTTACATTGTTTTGAAAACAAAAACAAAAATCCTCCAACCAATCAAGCCCTAAGTTGTTATTGGCTCTAATTTGAACCTATTACTAAAATTATTTTTTTGTCCACTAATAACAACTTGTAAAAACCTGTCACTTAGAATTTGTTGTAAAAATATTATGGACATAGCATTTATCTATACTATATATACAAGGATTCCCCTCTTTCAATTGGCTTTTTATGTGGGTCAAAAATACCTTCATTAATGAAGGGTAACTTCATTTAGAAATAAAGTCATAAATGTCAAATAACAAATTTCATTTTAAATTCAAAAAGAGAACTCTTAAAATTTATAATTTTTTTTCCCTTCACGTTCAAAAAAGAAATTATAGTTACTATTTATCTTTAAAGTTTATCCTTCTTATTTGTTTGAAAAAAAAATTTCTAAATTATAATTGATGCAAATTATGAACTTTTATCCAAAAAATAGAAGAGTTTCAGAGCACGCGCGTGCTCAAAGGCTAGTGTGTGTGTATAACTATCTCACATTCTATCTAAAAAAAAAAGATGATCACATTAAATTCTAATAATATTAAATCCCTCTAAGTTTAAACCCACTATACTCCTTTAGTTTCTTCTTCATTCTTTCATCCTATTTCTAACTAACACTGTATTTTTCTGCACTCTCTATTTAATATACAGAATTCTTTTCAGCGGTCAAACGTTTTCATGTTAAAATTGGTAAGCCTATGAACAAAATTTAGATACTACTTTCTCAATTGAATTATATTGTGTATTGTATTTTATCAACTATATATATTGTAAATTGGTAACTCTGTGACATTTTGTGATGCGTGAAATATATGAAAGATGTTACAGAAAATTTGGTTATAAATAAAAAATTATGACACTAATCCAAAAAAGAAGAAGAAGAGATAACCAGCCTCCTAACACTTCAGCAACTCTATGACATTCTGGTTAGCTTTATTATTTCAGCCTCCTCACATGGGATGGGCTCTTACTCTACATAAATAGAAATTTTAATGCTATTGAAGTTGAGTTAGATGCTAAATCGATTATTGATATTTTGTCTACTTCAAATTGCTCTAATAGTTTGGCTTCCCCTATGGTGGATGACTGTAGGCTACTAGCTACCCAAATTCACCAGATTTGGTTTAACACATTGCTTTTGAAAAGCGAACAAGACTGCTGACAAGTTGACCAGGATAGGAGTTGCCCAAGAAAATCAGTTTAATATTTTTAGTTGTCCGCCTGTGGATGTTGTTGATGTTTTCTTAGTTGAGTTTACTAGTCTGTATTTAAATGAGAAGTGTCCTAAGACTTTGTTTGTTTCTTAGTTTTCTTAATGCAACCCTCTTTTACCAAAAAAATGAAAAAGAAAAAAACGAAAGCTGAATTTTTCATGTCAATATGTTGGGGTTCTTTTTGCTCTCTTGCCATGCACATAAGCTGAAATTATCATGTCATGTGAATTTATTGAGCTTTCTTGATGATTCATATAAAGTTCAGGAGTCAAATCCATCACTTGCCCACATAAGTAATGAGAAAGGCTAGTGAAACATCTTTCAATGCATATTGAAAAAATCTTAAGAATTTTCAAGCATGTTCTCATTGAAATCCTTAGGTAGTCTTCTCTTTGGCGTTAATTTGAGTTAGAAACACCTATTGAGCCTAGGGGTGGCTAGAGTTTTCAACTTGAGAGAGAGAGAGAGAGAGAGAGAGAGAGAGAGAGAGAGAGAGAGAGAGAGATTTTCAATAATGCCCACTTGAAACTTTAAGAACCAAATGTGCTTTGAAACTTTAGGAACCAAATGGGTTTAAGACAAACTTTAGGGAGCAATAATGTATTTTTGCCTGTATATTAAAATTACCAAACCACTCTTTTATACAAGAATTTTTTTTAAAGGTCTAGATATTACATTGTTATTTATTTAATTGATTGTCATTTTTTTAATTATTTATACTAATATTAATTTTGTTACCTCAAACGTGAGGCAACTTTGATTCTTATCAAATTATCTTAGGTTACTCTCCATCATCTTTCAATGAAGCCCTAATAAGTGAAAATAAGGAGGCATTTGGTAATGTTGTTCCAATAACGTTGTTTGTATTTTTTAAAAATATGTGTGGATGATAAAGTGAGTAGAAATATGTGTAATATTGTTTAAACACTGAAAACCAGCGTATAAAATACCTTACCAAACACCTCCTAAGTTGTTGGAAACATCCAGGGATTGGTAGTTGAAGCTTGAGGAAGGTTGAGATTTGACTTTAATTTTCAACGTTTTTGATGGCTTCGCTCCAGAGAATATGGGAAAATTCCTCAATATATATATATATATATATATATTTTTTTTTTTTTTAAAAAAAAAAAATTTGTAATTCATCCATCATCGTGTGGGGGACACTATAGTGTTTCTCTTTGTTGATTCTGATTGGTTGTATTTCCGCGGTTATGGTTTATTTATGCATAGTGGAGGTTTATTAATCTTAAGGAAAGACTCATTAAGGATAATTTATATTGACTAAAACGGTGATAATCATCATTATATTAACTTTTGTTGCCCATTTAATTTCAGCATAACCTTAGGTGATTGAAATTTATGAGAAATGTACATTTTATAACATTTTTACAACAAATTTTAAATGACAAATTATTGTTTGTTGTTACAAGTGAGTAAAAAAAATAATTTAAAGTTGTGAATTCAAGTTAGAACCAATAACAACTTACCACATATAATTTGTTGTGAAAGTATTGTAAAAATGTTGTAGACATAACACTTCTCTTAATTTATATTAAGGTAAAAGAAAAAAGGAAAATTTACATGAGAGGTGTTTGGTACTTTTTTCCTTTTTCTCATTTTACCAAGGTAATAGATTAATAAATTCTCAAAAAAGAAAAAAGAAAAAGTGATAGATTAATAATATCTGTCTTATAATTACAAATTTTCACCTATAAGAGCACATTTGGAAGACTGTAACGATAATTATATAAGAATAGGAATAAGTATTATAAGGAATAAAAAATGACATAATGTAATACTTATTATTATTTATTTGTTTTTATTTTTCAAAAAAAAAAAATTATTCAAGTGCTAAAAACGGATGAACACTAATTTGTAGTAATAAAAAATATTTCGCTACAATATTTTCAGTAATAATTTTTAATTTTTAGTAAAATAAACGATATCTAAATGCATATGATGTGTTTAATATCAAAGAGCACTTACAATAACGAAGCTAAAATAGTTATCACCAAAACACACACAAAAAAAAAAAATAAATAAATAAAATCTCTACATTAATGTATGTAAAGCCAAAATTGTACGAAGCTACTTTTGGCTTCAGCTTCGCTAAAAGTTTAAAATAATTTTTTAATTCCTACCCTATTAAAATAACACTTTTTTTTTTTTTTTTTAGTCTTAGACTATGTTTGGTTGGGGGGAATTTAGGAAGGATGGAAAACATAGGGAAGAAAATAGAGTGGAAAATAGTGTTTTCTACTGTTTGGCATTGGGTGGAAAATATTGAGGATGGAAAACTCGAGAGAAAATTTTCTCTCCCAGTCCGCAAATCTCATCCTCCCAAACCGAGAGGAAAAGTTATGAAAGAAAAGTGCTCTCATAAGCCTCTTACCATACTGGCCTATCCCACTATCCTCATTCATGACTTTCTCTTTTTTTTTGGGGTAAAAAACACTCATGACTTTCTCGCCTACCCCACCTGATGTCTTTTGCCCACAAATGCTTATCACTTTTTTGTCTCTTCTTTATCTTCTTCACAGCAGACCGTGGTCCAGGTTCTCTTTTGTCTCCTTTTTTTTTTTTTTTTTTTTTTTCAACGTGATCTATTGTTTCTTGTCCTCATTATACTCCTCATTCATCTATTGTTTCTTCTTTATTTTTTGGTTTCCTATGACATTCAATTTTTTTTTTCATTCGTTTATCTACCATGTACTCATTAGTTTCCGTTTGTTTTTTTCTCCAACCAAGGAGTCTTTCTTGATTTCCTCTCCAACCAAGACAGGTATGAGCTTTTACACTTTTTTAGCTATTTGATTTTTTTTTTTTTTAATTCTGCTCTTCCCAGAATCTTTCTCCTATATATATATTTTTTTAATTCTTTTTCCTTTAATATACACACCATTGTGCTATTTTTATTATCTATTTCTTATTTTTTGCAAACCCATTCGGTGCCTCTCACTCTCACTCACTGCCTCTGCTTCTCGCCTTCTCTACGCCTCTGCTTCGGACTTCGGTGGTCAGTGGCCAAGGCTCTGTATCCGTGCTTGTTCTTTGCCTTCAAATTTTCAGTCAGTTCAGTCCACTACTCCACTAGTAACTTCGATTATCAATTATTCTTTCAATTATTAGTATTTAATGAATTATAGGGCATTATAGTTTAACAGAGCATAGCATTTTAGTTTACAAGTGTGCTTGCCTCTGTGTGTGTTCATAGTTGGTGTATTTTATTGTTTGGTATTAGGGACGGACCTAGGAGGGGGACAAAGGGGGCTCGGGCCCCCCCTGGGCCCAAAAAAAAAAAAAAATTTAGCAGCTAAAATTTTCCCAAAAAAAGAGAAAAAAGCTTGGGCCCCCTCCCAAAAATATGAACCCTTGCCCATCATCCGGCTAGCCCATGACCCATGTAAATCTAAAAAAAAAAAAAAAAAACCTCAGCTCTCAACAGTCCAAAACCAAACCAAACAGAGAAAGCAAAAAAACGAAGGAAAAAAAAGAAAAGAAAGGAAAGTGAGACTTGAGAGCTGAGAGGCGAGACAAAGAGATCAGAGATAGAGAGGCAAGACAGAGAGACCCACCCCAAGACGCCGTCGCCGCCAACGACGCCCACGCCGTGTCGCCATGATGCTTGTGTGAGCGAGACCCATCTTGATCAGTTGATCTTGCTAACAGAGACCCACTTGCCACCATCGTCGGTTGCTCGAGACCCATTTGCCGCCGCCGCTCACAAGTATTTACTCTTATCTTTTCCTTCAAAACTTAATAAATATAAAATGTTTGTGATCTGATCTAAGAATCTGAGATTCACAGAAACTGTGCTTGTGCCTTGTGGACTGATGGTGTTTCATGTTTGTGTTTTTACTGATGAACTGAACTGATGTTGGTGATTGACTGATTGTGAATTGAATCTGTGCTGCCTGTGGTGTTTTTTTTTTGGCTTTGTGACTCTGTGTTTGCGACTCTCTAGAGAGAGAGAGAGAGAGAGAGAGAGAGAGAGAGAGAGAGAGAGAGAGAGAGAGAGAGAGAGAGAGAGAGAGAGAGAGAGAGAGAGAGAGAGAAGAGAGAGAGTAGAGTTTGTAGTTGTAGAGGAGTTGGGCAATGGACAAAGTTAAAGTCTTTTTTTTTTTTTTTTTTTTTCCTGTAAGGTCAATTAGTGTCGGTAGTGGCCAGTGGGATTCATTGGGTTAGTGGGTCAGTGTTAGAAAGAGGGAGACAACACAAAGACATAAATAAAGGCAGACCAAACACAAAAAGAAAAAAACAAATCATATAATATAGAAAATTGTCACATAAATTTAAGAAAATAATGGTGATTCTTATATGATTCTTATTTTATTTGTAGATCATAAAAAAATCAACTACAATGCTTGATTTTTTCTAAAGAAAATGTTCAACTTCAAATTCTTCCGAAGTCAACGTGGAATTGCCAACAACTAATGTCGCTATTCCAATTCTAGAAAATGTGGATGTTCCAATTCTGGAAAATGTCGATGTTCCAATCTCTCAAACACAATTTCAAAGAATTGACCTTGATTCTTTGGATTATGATCCCGGAACATGCAAACAAATATGGGAATATCATGTTAATCAACATGATGAAGATTTGAAAGGGCATCGAGTTCCCTTTTCATAGATGATTGTATAAAGAAACAATAGTGTTTTGTGTCTTTTGTTTTTGTTTGTAGATGATTGTATCTTAATATATTAAGAAACAATGATTTTTGGGTATTTGTCTTGGTTGATAGTTTATTAATACTATATGGATGCGTATTTGAAATTTTTTTTTTCGCTTATCTCCGACCCCCCCCCCCTCCAACTTAAAATCCTTCATCCGTCCCTGGTTGGGCCTGTTTCCCTTTCAATTTTGTTCAAGTTCAAATTTCAAACCAACAGATCGTGGAAGTTTGCTACTCTTTTAGGTATGAAAGTTTGCAACTCTTTGAATGTTGCCTAATGGGTACTTCTTAAATATGATTTTCATGAATTGCTTGGGAGTAAATGAAAAGGTTCCAACAATCAACCATATTGATCAAATTTAAAATATTCATGTAATAAATTGAAAAATGACATATTTTCAAAGGGTGATGCTAGAGATATTACAAATTTTAGAACATAATCTTTACAAACTAATATGGCATCATTTTATTATATTGTTAAAATCCATTGGGCACAGACATTGACACCTTAATTTGTAGTGTTATAAAATTTGTGATAGTTTTAGTATTCCATTTTATAAATTTTGTAAATTCATTATAAATATGTGTTTCCTTGTAATGTGTTATGAATTAAGCGAATATAGGCTATATGGCCAAACCACATAAAACTCTCATCATACTCTCATGTTTTCTCTCTTCTTTTTTTCCTATCACTCTATCACAAATTTTGACATGGTATCAATTGGATAAATTAGGCCTATGCTTGAATTGATGTACTCAATGTGGAAATCCTCGTGTGGAAGGGAGAGTTGCGGTCAGTTATTATTTTTCAACAATAATCATTACTCTCCTAGTTCTTCCACATTGAGTGCTTGGGGATGTGTGATGTGTGTGTATTTGTTATTAGGGTGACGTGTGTGTGTCTTTTTACTTATTTTATTTTAAGGAGCCGTCACTAACCATTAGTTTTATTTTAGGTGTGATTAGTCACATATTTATCTAATTTATTTTAATTACCTAATTAACTAGAAACTGACTTTAATTAAAGGTAACCAAAGTCTCAAACCAAAGATTCTTGAACTTGGAAGTTCGGTTACAAGTGGGGAAGGTGTTAGGCACCCACACCACCTATCCAAATGATAGTACCTCATTTTAATTTAATCACAACATTCACATTTTAGGAAAATAAATTAGATACTAGGCTTTTTTTTTTCTTTTTTTCTTTTTTGAAAGAATTTTTGTACAAGCAATACATATACATAACATGAGAATATCTTATTCACATCTGTAAGTAGCATGAGATATTATTTGCAAAAAATATGTACAAAAAGCATGTGAATATATACATAAATATCATGTGAAACTATTTACTACATTGCAATAAATAGTACATATAGCCAACATGTGAGGATTATTTATTATGTATCTAGCATGTGAATATATACTTACAACATAAAAAGGAAAAGGAGAGGAGATGAAAGATGTCACCTTATGCATTTTAAAGCAATAAGCATATAGTATATATAGCCAGCATGTGAGTATTATTTACCATGTATCTAGCATGTGAATATATACTTACAACATAAAAAGGAACAGGAGAGGAGAGGAAAGATGTCACCTTATGCACTTTAAAGCAATAAGCATATTTATTCTCCAAGTATCATTCACATGCATAAGCACAGCAAACCAAAATGGTTAGTGAAGGGGAGGGGGAATATTTTAGCTTGCTTGTAGGTTATTTATTCAATTGAAATGAATCATGGACATGTGGCAACCTCTTTAAAAATTATGTCGTTTAAAAGAAGATTAATTGAAAGAAGTTTAATTTAGGGTAAATTGCAAATTACGCTCCTAAAGTTTGGGGGGTGTTTGCATTCTACACTTTGAAGTTTCAAATTTTGGATTTTACCCCTTAAAAATTTAGGGGTGCTTGGATTTTACACCCTGACGTTTTAGAATTTGAATTTTACCCCTTAAAGTTAGTGAGTGATTAAATAAAAAAAATTCAACTCTTTTCAAGAACCCATATAAAAATAAAATACAAATTTTTCCAGTTAGAAAGTTCCCTAAACACTTTACCTTTCTTAATTGACAACCTTGGCAACTTGTAATTCCCATGACTACCATAGATTTGGGTATGTTTGGTTGGAGATGAAATAGGGAGGATGGAAAATAAAATAGAGAAAATGGGTTTATGTGTTGTTTGGTAAAAAGAAAAATTATGGAAATTTTTTGGTGGGGTTCAAGCATTTTCCCCTGGCCTATCAAAAATTCATCTCTTCAAATTGGAGAGAAAACAAAAGTGAAAACTCTTGTTGCAGCACAATGACAAAATTGCCCCCAAATTTTAATGCTTCTCAAGAATCTCACCTATCCCACCCACTTTCCCCACATGGTCTAGTGTCTACACACCTTTATGTCTTCCTTATTTTGTTTGTATCTCCTCTTTGCTCTCATCTGCACAACTTAACAGTAATTCATCTCATCTTTTCTTTTCTTTCTTTTTTTGGTTTTCTCCTCTAGTTTTCGTTACTCTCTGTTTTCCAAATTGTTTTTGCTACCCAGGTTTTTTTTTTTTTTAGCAATATGTCCAATTATATATATATATATATATATATAAAATATCTACAATAACAAAGAAAAATAATATAAATTTATATATATGATGTGTTAATTTTTATATTATTTGATTAGTACAAGTAAATTATTTCTTACATATTATGGAATAAGGGTATAAGAGTAAATTTATATAAATTACATTTTCTATCTTCTCATTTTTCTCCACAACCAAACAAAATGTTTTTCATCCCTCCCACTTTTCGACACTTCCAACCAAATACACACAAGGGAAAATTAAATATTTTCTATCCTCCTACTTTTCTATCCTCCCACCAATTTTCTATCCTCCCCACTTTTTCACTTTTTTTGGATAAAATTTTTTCCAACACTTGAAGAATAGATGGTCTCAAGACTCTCAACCATGTAAGAGTATTCACATTAGTCTTCTCAAATATTTAGTTAAACTAATCCAAAAAACTCTACTTTTTCTTATTTAGTTATCTATTATTTTCATACACATACATCAACCTCAAAACTTTATCAACATTAAAATTTAATGTAGTGAGGATAGAAGCTCACTACATGTAGTGATGAGACTATCCTCTTTAAAAAATTTAGTTAATTTAGAAAGGCTGATGTACGCTTGCTTCGGTTGAGTTTAGATAAATTTTTATTGAAATATTAAATTGGTAAGACAGATGTGAATGCTTTAAGTGACTACTTTCGCAATTCTTGTTTCAAAATACTCTCAATCGTCTCTCAATGCTACCCAAACCAGTATTCCCACTACACCTACAAGTCACTGGTTGAAGTTAGATCAAATTGATGTTTGGCTTATCTTTTATTTTGACCAAACATCACAGTCACAAAAAAAAAAACCTCCTCGGATCAAAACACAAAACTCATGTACATGTCCACAGTATATATCTCTGAACCATATACGAGAAAGTGTCGGAGGAATGAGAGAAAAGAAGGTAACAAAGAAAAGAATGAAGAGAGTTATATAGGCATCATATTGTATTTTGTTGCATCTTTTAGCTAAATATGTCCAATCGAAATAAACCCACGCCATTCAGTTTCATAGAACATTTAAAATCTGATACATGTCAAAGTTTCATCAAGACGACTCTATTTCATTCTTTAACTATATGATATGCTATAAATCCTTTTCTTTTCATTTATTTATTTTCAAGACACAATGGCATTAGTTCTCTCGATTAGTGACTCCATTTGATAGTAGAACCATGAACAATAATATAACAGTGTACTACTTTGATGATTAGCAAAGTAGTGCCATTAATTTACCGTCGAACTCTCTGGGGAACAACAGTTCTTAGTAGTCAAACACGGTGTGGTCTCTATGAGATACGACTATTATTCTAAAATTATTATAAAGAAATAAACCTCAAAAAAATTGGGTAAGTCGAGTATGAATATTTATGGATAAAAAATCAGGTATGGGTACTTAATGGGTATTAAAACTTGAGTATCTATAGGTAAAAGTTTTGGGTCAAGTTTAGGTATGCTTGACCCAAACTCGGTCATTAGCCATCCTTCATTCACTTGGGTATCAGCATACTCTTGAACAGGGCGGCACTAGACATTTTGGAGTCTTAGGCAAACAATTAAAAAGGGTCTTTTTTATATTTAGGTATTAAAAAAATTAATATTTTTATATCATAATATATTTATTTAAAAATTGTTTTTCTTAAAAGACAAAATATCTAATTAAATTTTTGTATTTAAGTTTTTCTAGCATCTCTTTTTTGAGATGCAAAAGGGATAATTTTTCTTTTTGTTTTTTCAATTTTTTTTAATAATCCTTTAGTATTATGATTTCCTTGTGTGTGTGTGTGTGTGTGTGTGTGTGTGTGTGTGTGTGGATTGAAGTCTTTTGTTGTAGTAATACACAACTAAAATGTCCAAAATGTAGGATTTGGAATAAAAATAAAACACATCCCATAAAAAAATTATAATAAAACCCAAGTTTAAAAAATATATACAGTAAAAGTAAAACCAAAATGCCAGCCCACAAGTCTTATTAATAGCAATGTCAACAACAACCCATATTTAAAATACTGCATTAAAGAAAAAAGCAATGAACCCAAAACACAAGTCAAGACTAGCAGCAGCAGAGAGAGTGTGTCAAAGAAAGAGATATCAGATCTTAGATCATAGAAGAGAGAGGAAAATAAACTCATATTAGAGAGGAGAAGACCATACCTCAGCCAATTCCACTAGTGTGTTAGTGTGAAAATAGATCAGATAGAGAAGAAGTAGAGGTGCGATGCCAAGCCACCAAAGGAAGGGATTCAAATTAGATCAGTAGTGATTAGTGGAGAGGAAGAATGAGATTATGCAAATGACTAAGGCAGAGCTAAGAGAGCAAGACAGAGAGAGAAATGGTATGGGTAAAAAATTTTGGAATTTTTGATTTGTAATTGTTTTGTGTGTAAATTTTTTTAGACATAGCTTATAGTTAATGTTGGTTTGTCTAGAGGTTAAATGACTTTATTTTTGGGACAACTGATTTTGTTTAGACTAGAGGATTTTCTTCTTGTTCTTGGGTCAAAAGAATGGAGCAGATTTTATTTACTTCTTCATTTTCTTTTTCCAAGATTCATTAGGCACCAAAAATAATTTGGTGATGTGTTGGGGCAAAGTTTAATTTTTCAGGCTATATATATGCTATCCATTTTTTTCCAAAATTTTGGGCCCTCCTTCCACTAGGGGGCCTTAGGCCATTGCCTAATTGGCCTAGTGGAAGGACTGGCCCTGCTTGCAGCTCAAGCCATGATATTTTTCCTATCTTGGGACCAATGCATGAGGACACAGTTTTCACATCCATCACTTTCTTAAATTTACAAAGGTCTCTCAATTACTCTCTTCTTTTTCATAAGTCAAATTGATTACTTTGGCTATAAATTGGGGAAAACAAAAAAGGATATGGATGGCTTTTGTTGGACCCTCTTTAACAAAGTAAGCAAGAAAACAGTTAAACACTAATAATTTCTGCCAAAAAAAAAAAAAATCTCAATTTGCAACGCACAGATGACTTCTTCAACCCTAGGCAATATGTTGATCAAATTCTATATATGGACATTACAGCAACAACAATAGTAACATTACCATAGGGTTCCACGAAATGAACATGAATTTGCAAGTAAAGTGAACAGTGAAAGTGAATGATTAAATTATTATAAGTATTTTCTCTTGGAAGTCTTGGGGTTGATTAGACTCCCGTAGATTTCATCCTTCCTACACTTCTTTTTAAGATCCATCTTATTAATAAAAATCAAATATCTGTGTGAACAGTTATCATGAATTTTCAAAATTTATTATCTGGACAACTATTCAATATCGCAAATATCTATTAAAATTTTGTAATTAAATGGTATTAAATTTGGCCATGGAAGTCTAATATCTAAGCCAATATGCATAAATACATTCATGAAAATTAACACAAATCCTATCTTTATAAATGAGTAATTACAAAGAAGGGTAATTAGTGTACTTGTACTCTCTCCCTTCTATAATAAGTGATACTTTCTTTTAACAGACTTAAAAATAAAATAAATATTCTAAAAATAGAAATTCAATTTCTTATAATAGGCTTTTTTTTTTCTTATTTATTATTATTTTTTTTTAAAGCCAAATAAGATTCTTATTCAAAAACCATGCCACCTCTAACATAAAGAAAGAGACATTTTAGAAAAATCACTTTAATAAAGTTTTAGGTTTCACTCCAACCAATGATGTTTTGTAAGTGAGTTGAGTATCAGTATTATAAGTTCAGAATTGTTTATTTAATTTAATTTTGAATATGAGTCAAACTCAAATTCATCACTAAACTAGATTGCATGTTCAATGTTGGTTCATTTTCGTGTGGAACAAACTTGAGTTTGTTTTCAAACTATCCGATTAACTTATTCTGTGCCCATATATAATCGATCACAACGAAAATTTGTTACCTCTTTACAAATCTATACTAATAATTAATAACTAAAAAATAGTTGAAGTTGTATTGTTTGAGTTAATTGGATAGAATGATTTTCTATTATGAACTTATAAAAATTATTCATCAACTTTGATTGTTAAAAAATTATATATAAATTTTACTTCGACATGGACTATTTATATTATTAATAAATTTTAAATAATAATCTCATATCTTATAAACATATTTACAAACTTACACAATCCAATCCCTAGTGTGTGTATAAACACACTTAAATTGAGTCTCATATTCACAAACTATTTTACAAACACATTATTATATTTGAGCTTAGATTTTTTTAATAGTCACGGCTATACTTAGTCTTAGGCTTGACTTATTTGCTAAATAAATGGACATAAATAAGTATTTTCTTGAATCGAACTCGAACGATTTATATACAGCTTGGTTCATTCACGGATTTGTGAATATTAAACTCAATATATAAGTCTATAGTCACACAAAAAATTCACAATCATGCCAATGTAGCAAGTTGTTATTAATATGTAAAAAAAAAAAGTTAATTGTAGACCCAATTAAGAACCAATAGAAACTTGCTAATTCATCTCCTGTTACTGTAAACAAGAGTAATGCTATGTTTCAAATATTTTCACTATATTTACGTAATAGATCCTAAAGGGTAAATTGTAGGGACACGATTTGTAACGACCCATGAATGGCGTTGGGCTCGTATGCAAAGGGCCCCAACAATATGATTTGTAGAGAGTGGGCTTGAAAGGCATGACCTTGGGCACAGGTGGACGATTTCATCATGGCTTGTATGGAAGCTCTTATATAGGCGGGCCTGGCCTATCTAGCCAAGCCCTCCATTAGTACGGGTTATAGGGCCTGAGTCCTATAACGGCGTCCGAGGAACCTTGTGTCCTCCATTTTCTCCCTTTCGCAGGGGTCCAGGGAGCGTCCTCCTTCTTCTAGGTAGTTTCTTTCCTTTTATATTCGTGTCCCTTTTCTCTTTTAGAGTCCACGTGTAGGTTTTACTTTCTAGGGTGCAGGCCTGTCCTGTCAACCCATACCTAGAGTGGTCCGGGGTCGTTGGGAAAGTTAAAGGGCATGGCTTAGAGTATGGGCTTGTCAGGTACAGGGTTTTGTAATATGATGTTGGCAGCTTTTTCCCTTGCCCTGCCCCTACACTCAGTTTGCTCCTTTCTTTGGGCATTTAGTGAAGTGCCGAGCAGGAGGTCGTCCTCGGCAATGGCTTTCCTCGGCTTGGGCCCTGGGCCCTAATGTAGAATGGGCCTGGGCCGCGAATTCTCTGGCCCCACATAAACTATTATTGATAGGTAAATAAATGATATCAGTATTAAGTCTAGATTAAAACGAATAACAATTTGCTACTTAAATTTTATCGTGAAATTATTATAAAACTATTGTGGGGTGAAAATCGTTTTATTAAACTGGTGAGTGGGGAACACGTAAAGTTACAAGAGGTAGGACCAATCGGTGAAGTGGGTGGACTCTGGAGGTAGGAATGTATGATCCTAAACTTGTTTACACCTATAAATATGCTTAGACTCTAGCTTTAAAAAAACAAGCCTAAGCATTTTCAGACTTAATTACTAAAAGAAGCTGGAAGATCACAGATTAAGATCCGCTGCAATACTTAGGGTATTGAACGGTGTGCAATAGCACAAATCTGAGCTGTTTAAGCCATCTAGGAATGGCAACTAGTTAGGTTCGAGTGGGTTTCTTTAAGCCCAAACCCGCCCCATGGGCCTACCCCTATTAGGTGAACCCAGCCCATTTAATAAATGGGTTTTGTTTTAACTCCCATACCCGCCTCGTCGGGCCCCGCGGGCCCTATCCAAGCATGTCAGGTTTGGGTCCAAGCATATCAGGCATATTGAAGCAAATCCCAAATCATGAATTGGCGTAAATGCTCTTTTCATCCCTACATTTTGAGGTAATTTCTATTTTGGTCCCTACATTTCTTTTTTACCACTTTTAGTTCCTAATCCAATTAACGCTTGTTATTTTAGTCCTTTCCGTCACTCAACTAACAAAAAAAGCTGACGTGGCTAACGGCACATTAAAATAATAATTAAAAAAATCTATTTTGACATTAAAAAATGCCACATCAGCATCTAAATTAATTTTAATTAAATAAAAAAATTAAAAACAAAAAATTACAGATGAACATAAGAACTTGTTCTTCAATGTTCTTCTTAAATCAATAAATAAACCTAGCAATGACATCAAACCCAGAATCAAAGAGCAAACCCAGAGTCAAAGAGCATGAACATCAAACCAACAGGAGAAAGAAAAAAAAAAAACATGAACATCACCAAATCAAAGAGCATCAATAAGAGCAAACACAGGAAAACCCACATGAAACCACACCCAAACAAAACCATCCAAAGAATAGAAACCCAGCAAAGCACCCAACTCATCCACTTCTAAACCAAACCATAATCAAAGAAACTGAGGACACCGAGTGGTGTGAAGCTCGCGACGGCGGACCTCGAACATGGTGAGGACTGAGGGGTTTTCGCCGATCGTATCGGCTTCGCTTTGCGTGAGAGAGGCGGAGAAGCCATCTCTTTCTTTAAACCCAAATCCGATCAAACCCACCAACAATCACCGATCAAAGCTGAAGAGAAAGGCCAGATCCCAGCAAACCCAGTCGAACCCAGCACCCACCATCTCGATCCCGATGAGATGGCTTCCGATCTCGATGAGATGGCTGCGGTGTATAGCATGCTCACGACTGTGGAGAATCTGGTGGAGGTGAAGCCTGCGCTGGCGGAGATGGTGTGCGAGAGGAAGAAGTTGTTGAAGTGGCTGCTAGGTTCTGGGTTGCTAGGTTCTAGGTTTTGCGGTGACGAAGTTGTCCTGGTCGGGATTTGGGTTTCAATGTGAGTTTGGTGATTGAAGAAGTGTGGGTTGTGGCTTCTGGGATTTGATGATTTTCTGGTTTTGAACTTTCTTGGCTTATGGCTTAGGGATTTAATGATTTTGCTGGGATTGAAAATGAGGACTGAATTTCTTTTTTGAGTTGAATTTTTTGGGTTTCTTTGTGTGTTTGTTTCTCAAGAAAATTTCTGGGGATGAACCCAAGGAACATGAACATGTTCTTCAGAAAAAAATAATGAAAGAAATAAATTTTTTTAATTTAATTATCTTATTTTATTTTAAAATAATTTAGAAAAAAAATGAAAAAATCTTTTATTATTATTATTTTATGCTGACTTGGCATTTATTAAATAATAAATAATTCTATTATTATTATTTTATTCGCCACATCAGCATTTACTGTGTCAACAGTACACTCCGTTTGCCACGTCAGCTTTTTCTATAAGTTGAGTGACGGAAAAGACTAAAATAACAAGTGTTAATTGGATTAGGGACTAAAAGTGATAAAATAGAAATGTAGGGACCAAAATAGAAATGACCCCAAAATGTAGGGACGAAAAGAGCATTTACGCCATCATAAATTTGCACCCACAGTAACACAAACAACAAAATCTAAGGAAATCCGTTTGCCACGTCAGCTTTTTCTATTAGTTGAGTGACAGAAAGGACTAAAATAACAAGCGTTAATTGAATTAGGGACTAAAAGTGATAAAATAGAAATGACCCCAAAATGTAGGGACGAAAAGAGCATTTACGCCATCATAAATTTGCACCCACAGTAACACAAACAACAAAATCTAAGGAAATCTCAAACCAAAATCCACCATACCCATTGATTCACAAAATCCAAATACATTTGAAATCAAAATCCAAACCAAAGCACATGCAAGCAACAACATCATATCTTAAAAACCAAATCTAAATGCCCAAACCCAAGAGAAAAAAATAGAAGAAGAAAGTGAATAAACCATTGCCATAAACCATCGCTATCACTGGTGGCGGTTGTGGTCCGTTGTGGTTCAACTGTGGCTAACCTCGCTACAAAGCAAATAAAGAGAGCAATATTAGGTGAGATTGGAAAGGGCTTTATGAGCAAAACCATGGTGGCAACGACACTAAGGTGATCAAGGTCCGGCCATGGAAGCTGTGAGGGAGAGATAGGGTCTAATGAATAAGTTTGAGAGGCGAGGAGATGAGGGGCAGTTGTTGAGGAGAGTTTAAGAGTAGGGTTAGGACTTAGGAAATTAGGTTAGAATAAGTTTATATATTTATGGGTTTTTTTTTTTTTGGTAAATTACATTTAAATGGGTTGGGTTTGGGGCGGGTATCAAAAAAACCCTCACCCGACCTGAACCTGCTTTGAGTATTACTCTCTCCGTCCCACTTTGTTTGTCCTGTTTAAAAAGTTAAACATTTTAAGGGAATATCATTTATTATCTTGTCTGCCTTATAAAAATGTATAAGTTTACAAAACTAACTTTAAATAAATTTATCAGCTTTTTTTAAAAGGAATTATTCTTAATGAGGCTTGGGGGTATAATAAGAACATTAGTAAACTAATAACTTTTATTTTTAGAAACATGATAATATTTTAGAACATCCCAAAATAGAATAGAAGACAAATAAAATGAGACGGAGAGAGTATTTTAAAAATCCAAACCCAACTTTATTGTTTCACAGGTCGGATTGGGTACCCATGGGTCAGGTAAAAATTGCCATGCCTAAAGCCATCCAATGTCTCTGTGAAATGCCAGGTCATCAATCCGCGTGAAAGCTAAAAAAAAAATCCTAACCCGCCAATATTTTTTACAATCCGCATCTCCACTATTTTATAAACAATCTCTCCCATAAAAATTTAAGAAAAAAATTTAAAAACCTCACACTTCTCCAGTGTCTGCTTCAACCATTCCATGAGCTTTGTTAATCTTCCTCTTCTTCCTTTTCTCTAAACCTGTAAGTAATTTTTTTCCCCAAGATATACCAACTTTTACATTTTTTTTCATCATCTTCTACAATAACTCTAGAAAACTCGATCGGAGCTTTATTTTTTCCCTAACTGTGGGGACTGGAGATACAAGTTTTTTGTTTTATAGCTATGGTAATACAAGTTTTTTATTATCTCTATTTCTCCTCTTTTTTTTTTCTTTTTTTCACCTAACTTGTATAATTATGTATTTTCATGAATTTAATGTTGATATCTGTGTAAAATTATTAATAGAAGATCAAATTGATAGGCTTAGTCACTCAATTTGATTGATCTCTTGAAATTCCTAGATTTTTTTGGCCCATGAAATTTTCTGCCTTCTTGATGATTTTTTTTTTTTCTTTTGATTCCTTTGATCCTCATGTTGATCTCTTTGATGATTATGGTTAGTCTTTGATGGAATAATGTATCTTGAACGATTTTTGTATTGAGTATTTAGGAATTTATGTCGTTTTGATTATACAACTTGTGTTCATTCCTTCTGCACTCCATCTGTTTGATAAAATGCACCAATGATTACTAGCTTTGCACATCTCCTTTATTTGAATTTGGATTGTTGAGTTTTCAAACAACATATGAACACATTCCATAGCTAGAGAAAGGATCAAGTGCATAGACCCGCAAAATCTAATATAATTCTTGATGAAAATGTCATATTGATTATGTAGCCTAAGTTCAACAAATAATGATCATTCCAAAACACAAGGCTGCAAAGTAGCCTTAGTCGAAGATGAAACAGAGGGGTGAAGGGGAGTTGTAGGAGGATTTCTTGTAGATTTCTTTAAGCCTAAGCTTTTTTTTTTATAGACTTATAGTGTTATTTTTGTAGGAGGATTTCTTGTAGATTTCTCATTGAGGGAGAGTTACCATATAAAATGAGTGTTATTTTATGTGCCCTTGAAGCGCTAAAATTGGTTCATTGAGAATTCCCGCTCCCGCCCCACCCACCCCCTCCCCCGAAAAAAAGGAAAAAAGAGTAGAACCCTTCTTTTAAGAATCTTCTCTTTTTCTCTGGAGAATTGTTCTTTTAAGAGTTTTTCCCTTTCTTGAAATGAGAGGTTCATTAGATTAAAACCATCAAACTCTTTGCCATATTGCATAATTGTGAGACTTTAAATCTTATTTCTTGATAGATAAGAAGTATTAGTTATTTGTTTGATAATAAATAGATTTTCCTTCAACGCAAAGAAAAACTAAACAGGTACCTAAGTCCAAAAAAAAAAAAAAAAAAAAAAAAAATTGAATCAATTTTCAACAATTTCAATAATAAAAATTGGATATTATATGTCGTGCTTGTTTGTGCTACCATTATATAATATTACATGATGCAGGATGTGCTTTCACCATTTGGTGCACCATAAGTAATTAATATTGTTAACACACTATATTTAAAGTGAAAATTTATTGAAAACTTTCAACAGATTAAAATATGATTTCAATTAAAACCCAATAATTAAAAGTTTGAAGAAATTTAAAATAAGTTTTACTATTCATTTTGAATTATTTTAATTTTATTTATTTATTTATTTATTTTATGAAAGCTAGTGCGCAGTGAAAGGTCTTATTTTTAAGGAATTTGGTCAAATCTTTTGTGAAGCTTCACATAGAAAATAGATTCTAGTGAAGAAAATATGTTGTGTGCCTGCTTCATAGAGCAAACTTATTATAAGATAATTAATTTTGATTCTTTAGTGATATAGATATAGTGCTTCTTTTCCAAAAAAAAAAAAAAAGCCATATATTGATGGACCATTTAGAGCATTCACAATTCAAAATTTTACCCCATCCTATTTTACCATATTAAAAAGCTACTTTATTAATTATATACCATACCATTTTACAATACTTTCAACATCCCAACTTTTATTTTACAATATAACACATTAAAATAATATTTTTATACAATAAAATAATATATCGCAAAACCCAAATAAAAACAAAAACTCAAAACCCAGTGAGAGAGAGAGAGAGAGAGAGAGAGAGAAATTGATAAAGTAAGTGAATAAAATATTAGTTTTTTTTTTTTTTTTTTTTTAAATTTTTAGAATTGAACTACAATGCAATTCTACCTTTAGAATTACAATGTAACACTATTGCAAATTTTTTTGCAATAGTTGGTTGTTACAAGTTCGGATGTGTGGGGGGTTTTGAGTTTTTATGCTAAAATTTCCCTACATATGATATATGTCATTTCCAATGTGAATGCTCTTATTCCCTATCTATGGCCATAGAATCAATGGCAGAGCCAAGAATTTACTCTAATTAAAGTTGTGCTATACCTTTTTTCAGAGGTGGTATATGGTAATTCTTTTATATATGGTATGTCACACATTGTTTAAGTTGCCATAACTGTTTTACACAATATATTATTATTGACTATCTATCACTTTCATATAAATTTATTACTCTTTCTTTGCTAGTTACTATCTATCACATGGACAATTAGTTTCAAAAAAAAAAAAAAAAAAAAAAAAAAAAAGGGACAATTGTTACAAAAATTCTAATTTTCTACGAGATCTTGTAATTTTTTATATAAACACATAACTAGGGGACAATCACATAAACTGGGTCATGTCACTGTTATCAAAGTACGAAACAATCACAAATCACTATTTCCAAATTTCAATTAAAAAAATATTCTATCAAAAAATTAAATCAAGAATAAAATACTATAACTTTTTAGAATAAAAAATAATAATAAAACTTAAAGTGCCTACAAGTTGGACACCATTGACATCAAGTCATGATCAGCAAACGTATTACACGAAGAGAGAGAAAAAGGAATCAATATTCAATAGAATTCTACTTCTACACAGAGGTCAGAAGGAGATACCAATCTGGTTAAGCGGAGCTAGTCCTAGATCGTCGACTGAAGGGGAGAGCGGATGACATTGGGCGAATATAGGTAGCAAGTTAGACAACCGTGCTAGTGATCTGTGGTGTAAAGGGATTTTTCTAGTCTTTTGTGTGTTTTTAAGGAGGTTCTACTTCTGATTCATGATCTAGAAGGGATTTGTTTTGGGGTTTTTATTATTATTATTATTTTTATTTTTGGTGATATTGCTTATTTGGAAATTGGTAAAAATTATTACTTTTGTCTGTATTTGGACTTTGGAGGGGCTAGGGCCCAAATAATAGTTTTGTTTTTGGGTTCTTTGTATCAATTTTGATTTTTTGGATTTGTATGTATCAATTCTAAAATTTGAGAAGTTTAAAATAAATTTATAGAGGGATTAAATTAGTAGTATGTTTTTCTTTCTCATAATTGCAAGGAAGGCCTGTAAGTAGATTATATTATAATATATATATATATATATATATATTTAGTAAGTAAATTTAACACTAATAAAGGGAGAATTTGAAAAGCAAGGGGGGGATGGCGCCCCCGACCCTAATGTGGCTCCACCACTGCATGGAATCATTCGACTTTGCAAGTAATTGTCGAGCAAAAGTTTCTCGTGTTATTTATGGAAATTGGGGGTGGCTTGTTGCTAGCCATGTTTGATGACATTGTTCATATTCAAGGCACTTTGCCTGATTAGATGTACCTTTGATCAGGGTAGGGTTGATAGATAAAGTAACTACGGACTCTGGTTGCTACTTGGAATATTGCTCTAAGGACACAACCAAGTGCATAGAGACTAATATCTTAAATATATACCTAATTTTAGTGTTAGAGCATTCACAGCAGTGAAGCCAAATTTTTAGCTTTTTACCACCACAAAAAGTCACTTTATCTATTATACCTTCTCACATCCAACAGCAGTTGTTTTATTTTAGTTTTTAATACAATAAAATAATATAAATACTACAATAAAATAATATTTCATTCAATCACCAAAACACAACCAAAACCACTATCAAAGCCATAGAAATCACTGCACAGCGACAACCCCGCCATTGTAACTAGTGCCCATCAAAACCAGTGAAGAAGAACAAAAAAAGAAATCAGAAAAATCAGACCAAAACACAAACCCAAGCCGAAACCCATGCTCGAAACACAAGAGAGAGGCCGAAACCCATGCCCAAGAAGGATGGCCTCGTTAGCTGATTTGACATGAAGCGCGTCACAGTTTGCATTGCTGTACACCCCGGTCCTCATGATTCAGCAAGTGATTTCGCCAATGTTCGACATGAGAATTTTCTCTATGCTCTGTGAAGAAGAAGAAGCAGAGTCGGAGACTAAGTGCTATTGGAAGAAGAAGAAGGAAGGTTTGTGATTGTGTTGCTGTTGGAGCTTTCAATGGAGAAGGGAAGCCATGGACGCCATGAGAGAGAGAGAGAGAGAGAGTCTCTGAGCTCTGTGAGTGAAAACTGAGTGTGATTTGCATTGGGAGAGACACAGAGAGGTAGTGAGGAGAGAGACAAAAATAGTGTGAACGCATTTTTTTTTTTTTACCTTTCAGCTACAATGCTCAGCCAAAAGTAACTGTGAAGCCAAAAAATATAGCTTTGGCTCTATTATTGTAAGGTACATTTTGATATTTAGTGGTGCTAAAAATAACTATATGGCTATTTAGCATCACTATTACTAGTGCTCTTATGCTGTAATTTTTTCATAACAGACTAATTACACAAAGAGATAGACTTCCAATGGGGTTTTATTGGAGACACATTTCGTGTTTTCTGTAAAGGCACCATGCATAGAATTAATCCTAAGACTAATTAAGTGTTTTCACTGTGGAATTTGCAAAGAGAAATTGCCAAGAACTAGTTGATGTATACGTACTCTCTTAGTCCTCTGAAGTGTTTAGTGGAAAAGGAGTTCCAGAATTTATACCGCTAAAGATGTCAAAGTAAAAGAACTTAATTACGTATAATATGTTAACGAAGTGATCCGTGGAAGAATTTATTCATGCAAAAAGCCAACAATCTTACCATATTCTCCAACAACGTCGGTATTCCTCATTCTGTTTTCTTGTGAATAGGACTATATGGTCCATATGGTCAAATGATTTTTCTATTTTTTTAAAATTGTAGTTGGGTTGTTTTGTTGGCCTGTTTGTATGATTTGCTATAGCCTACACTCTACAATGTTTCAAAATAAAATTTGCATCCAAAAACAAATAATGATGATACTAATACAACAAGAACTTTTTGCATAATTTATTTTAAAGGGAGCTCCAGGCTGGTATTTGATCCATACTTAGGCATGTTCATGTCTATATAATAAGCATACTTAAGTTGATTGATGTGTGATCATTTGGGTCAGAGCAAATTAATAACGTAATCTGATCTGAGTCTGACCCAATAAAACCCCATTAAGCCTATAAAGTTATTACTTGCTGCATATTAAGCATAAAAGACTTGGTATTTAGAGGAGGGAAGTAACTATAAGCTGGAAATCCTCAAAGCTAACAGCTCCATCTCCATCTCCATCCATGGAAGCAACAATACTCTGACAATCCTCCCGAGTTAAGTGAAAGCCCAGACTCCCCATGACCTGAAACAGCTCATCTACTGTCAAAACCTCATCCTCATCACCCTTCAAAGTTTCAAAGGCCGCTTTAAGGAGATTCCCCAAGGACCCAATTTGCAAATCCTTGGTGTTCATCTCCAAGAACTCCTCCATGCTCAGCAAACCATTATTGTCAGTGTCTCCTTTCTGCATCATTTCCCTTACCTCTTGTTCACTTGGATTGTACCCAAGTGATCCCATGATGCCACCGAGTTCAGCAACTGTTATTGATCCATCATTGTCTGAGTCAAAAGCTCTAAATGCTTCCACTAGACTTAGAACATGGCTCAGTATCTCAGTTTGTGCAGATATAGAGCCAACTTGAGCCATTGAAGGTTATAGATAGAGCAGAACCTTTTTTTTCATGAGAAGAAGATAGTGCAGAACTTGTCCTTGCATTTACCTTCATATCTTTCCATAAATATAGCAAAAAAGGGATGTCCATTATTCTTTTGGGACTACTTTGTGATGACATAAAGTTGGAAAAAGCAAAAGGTTCTTAATTCTTATGCTCATAACTTATTCAGTCTTATCCTCAACTTGTTGGAATAAGTTTATTCTGATTGCAGCGATTGATGTTACCTGAATTTTGAATTTTGATTCCCCCAATACTTAATCAGATTATAGGAAACTTCCCATGGATTTAGTTTTAAAATATTTATTAAATGATTAAATTTATCAGTCTAATTATTTAAAACTTTGGAACAATTGGTAATTTTCATTTGATTCCAACACTAGCTGAATCACTTCCAAAATAATCTACAAGAAACATGTAAACAATCTGTTATGTTGTTCTCAACATGAATTGTGAAAGCTTATCAAAAAAAAAACATGAATTGTGAAAGGTTAGGACAAATTGTATATGCCTCCAAAGAAAAAGTGCGAAAAAAAAAAATTATCTTACAAGGCAAATGGCAATTAATTAAAAAAAAAAAAAGAAAAAAAAAAGAAAGTATATCTGGGTTGGACCAGTAACAAGAAAAGCTCAACAAGAATGTGCTGTATCTTGTCCTTGCATTTACCTTCATATCTTTCCATAAATATAGCAAAAAAGGGATGTCCATTATTCTTTTGGGACTACTTTGTGATGACATAAAGTTGGAAAAAGCAAAAGGTTCTTAATTCTTATGCTCATAACTTATTCAGTCTTATCTTCAACTTGTTGGAATAAGTTTATTCTAATTGCAACGGTTGATGTTACCTGGATTTTGAATTTTGATTCCCCCAATACTTCAGCAGATTATAGGAAACTTCCCATGGATTTAGTGTTAAAATATTTATTAAATGATTAAATTTATCAGTCTAATTATTTAAAACTTTGGAACAATTGGTAATTTTCATTTGATTCCAACACTTGCTAAATCACTGCCAAAATAATCTACAAGAAACATGTAACAATCTGTTATGTTGTTCTTAACATGAATTGTGAAAGGTTAGGACAAATTGTATATGCCTTCAAAGAAAAAGTGCGAATATATATATATATATATATATATATATCTTACAAGGCAAATGGCAATTAATATAAAAAAAAAAAAAAGTATATCTGGGTTGGGCCAGTAACAAGAAAAGCTCAACAAGAATGTGCTGTATCTTTGCCCAATAGTTGTGGTGATTAAAAAGATTCAACAGAAGAGGCTAGGCAGCTTGAAGCCCATTCATGAAAATACATGTTTTAGCAGGCTGCACTGACCGGAGAAACTTTCAAGGCCTGAAGTAATTGAAGGAAGGAAGCTGACACATCGATAATCAATTCAAATTCCTGCCTGAGCCCAACACGGGTTAAAGTTACAAGTTACAATCTAAAACGATGGTTGAATTATTTTTCTTTTCCCAGTCCAATTCCTGAGTAAATATATAGGATCCAGACAAATTCTATTCTATATTGTATTTTTGGGCCAGGGCTTGCAACAGATTTTTAGATCAGCATCAGGTAACGTTACCATTGGGCCTTCCTGCCTAATCCAATTGATCTTGCAGAAATCACTTTTAATTTTGGATGACCATCCTCTCTTATAAAAGAAAAAAAAAGAAAGTCTAGTGTTCAAAAATATTAAGGAACACTTTCTAGAAGTGCTTTTTTTCCAAAAGATCCCTATATAGGGATTAGTTACAAAAGTTTGAAATTGTGCATATTCTTCGAGTGCTTTTTTGCATTATTTATCTCTTGATCAGACTATCTGTGATATTGTTAGCTTCATAGAAGACATGACATAGAAGGACGATTCACGCTTTGCTTAATAGGCTCTGCAGTCACAAATTAATAGAGTCATAACCAGAGGCCCGAAGTCATTGTCTCATTTGATGTTAGCCAGCATATCACAATTTCATAATCAATTTGCAAGTTTATAAATTTGTAATCAAGTTCCCAGGAAATTAATAAACCTTTTCTAACTGCCCAACAGTTCTGCAGCATTATTTGTGACAAAACCAATACGCATTGAAAATCCATTAATCCAGTTCCTTTGGCTATCCCGAAGGACTCCCCTTCCCCTGCAAATCTCTCTCTCTCTCTCTCTCTCTTTCTACACACACACATATATATATATATATATATATTATTTTGTTGCTTTGATATCACTTCTTATTTTCTCAAGTGACGTGCAGCAAGAAATGAGCAACGTAGTCGTGAAAAATGGCACTTTTCCAACATGTGTAGTGACAAAAATCAAAATTAAACAGCAAAAAGATTAGAAAAACAGAAGTCCACCAAATTAAAAATAAATGGCTGACAGTAACTATTTTCCCTAGAATTTAAAAACAAATAAAAATTCACTAATTAGATGGCCGATTGACCATGATAGCGACAGTGAATTCATCCACTCTTTACTTTTCTCATTTATCTTTCCCCATCAAACACAATAAGGCAATATTTATTTAATTCATTAATTTTTTTATGCAATAATTTTTTTTATTTTTTTAATCTTTGGCTAAACCATTTTGCAATCACTTTTTTTATTGTTTTCCTGTTGTCCTCTAAGCTTCTTAGTCCTTGCCTTCCTCATACATTAGATGTACGTATCACAACATCACCCTCTTATAGTATGTGACAATATATGCTTCCTCATTTTCATAGTATACGAGACTTGTAATGTATGAAAGAAATTATGCATATATCAAATTCATCACTGTGAATGAAATGATCCATATTTTGAAAAACATTGAATACCTATCTGAAAACTACCAATGATTTGAAATTAGAAAAGTTGCCGTTATTTTCTGGTGGGATTTGTCCACAAATTTTTTTCCACCAACTTACTCTGCCCCAAATTTGACTAATATATATCCAGTAAATCTTATCCTGGGACTCAGTTCCTTGACTAGGTCCAATAAATGATCCGTATAAATTAAGGCTCCCAAGAAGTCCTAGTGCTCTAAGAATGAAGTGTCCAATGAAATTAGGGATACAATACAAAAGATAAAATAAAGATGGGGCAACAAAAATATAAAACTTAGGATAATGTTAAGGAATATCAACTTAATTAGCACAAGATCAAATCTTGTCTGTTATGCTATGAATGGGGAATTTTTTTAACTGAGAAAAAAGGTTCACCATTCAACAACCCCTGGTGGGAAACAACACAGTTTGATTTGCCATGGTTTTTATAGTTGATACCTTCGTACACAGAAAAACCTAACCTTATAGCCTTTATTGTTTTCGTATTTGTGGGGATGAGAATTAAGAATTGGATAAATATAATTGAAAGAGGGGCCATGTTGTTGCGCGCGGGGAAACTGAAAGTGAAAACTAGGTGACCTTTCCAAGCACCAAACAACAAGGGGCCAAAACATGAGTTACTTGGCTCACTGTGGAAGGTGAGACCAATGGCCCTTGGAATTGGATGTGGCGATACAAAGAGAGCCCTTTGGGCTATATCCCGCATTTTTAAATCGGACACGGCTTGTGTCCAATGGAAATTTCCACTGGACACGTTGGATGGTGGACACATGTCCAGTGGAAGTTTCCACTGGACACAAGCCACACCCTTTTAAATCTTTCTCTGCTCAGACCTATTTATATATTGCAATTTGAATCAAATAGGAGTTAAGAATAGCATAAGAGTGTGTAGCAGATCGAGGTTGGTTATCAGAAATGGATTTAGAGAATATGATTATCCATTGTAAATATATTTTTGACACAAGATAAAAAAAATAAAAAAAAGAGTAATGAAAAAGGGTCAAAAGAAATTGTAAAGATACTTCACACAGAATTTTAGATAAAAATGACTCTTGGTGCAAAAATGAAGCAAATTTAAAACCTAAACAAACTTTGGCATCAAATTAGAGTGCAATTAGGATATTTTTCAAAAAATTAGAATCTAATTTAAAATTTTAATTAAGTTACTAAATTGTAACCCGTGCTTATTCATAGAAACATTCAATAATAGTGATGATGAGGTGGTCATCCTGGCTTTCGCATTGAGTATTATCGATGGGTCACTTAAAACCAAAATTTAAAAAAATTAAATTGGAAACATGACATAAAACCAAACAAAAATTAGAAACTAATTTAGATTCAATTTTGATTTTAATTGCTCTTTGATTTTAGTATAATGTATATGGCTACTTAGAAACTTGTGCAATGCACGGTAAAGTTTGACAAAATATGATTTTTTTTTTCTCTTTTTTTTATATATGAAATTTGATAATTATTGTAATTATTAATTAGCATTTATTATAATTATATTTTAATGTAAAAATATTTATTTCACCATTTAATTAAAAAAATGACTTGGCAAGATTATAATGGAGAATTTAAATATAAAATACAATTTAAAATATTATATATATATATATAGTCAAAATCGTAAAGTCACAAAAGCTTATAATCAAAATATTATGAAGTTAACTGCCAAACGTTTTGGTTATATATGTATGCTAGTGGGTAACATGTGTAATGCATGAGAAAATTTAATTAAATAGGATTTCATCTACAAATATAATTTTCACTCTTCTAATTTGTATATAAATATGATGAAATTTGATTACAACCCCCCCCCCCCAAACAAAAATGTTAAGTATGATAGCTATTTATAAACGTTTATTATGATTGTGTTTGTATATGAAATATTAAATATGAAATTTGATAATCATGGTATTTAATTAATAAAGTGTGGGGTCAAAGAATTTGGCAACCCTAGCCTAAGCCCAAGACCCACGCCGAGGAGGAAGAAATGCTCGAGGATGAACGAAGAAAGCCCAAATTGCCGAGAAACATCGCCGAGGACAATCCTATTCTCGGCCAATCGAGATCATAGAAGGGAAGAGCGGCATGCCATCGAAGGTAGCCTCCCAGAGCATCCCAAGGAAAAGGAAAAGTACAGTGGGTCAGCCATGGGAGTCTGGTGGAGGAGCAATTTCAGGAGAAAATGTCACCTCCACATTAAATTCTTCCAACTAACATTCTGATCCCATTAATGAGGAAATGACCCCTGAACACTGCTGCCTTGGTTGCTACAACTCACAAAAGGTTTGGGAAGGCGGCTGATGGGACAAGCACTCGAGTAGTGACCTGCATGATCAACAAATGGAGGGTTAAGATCAACTGGAAGGGAATATATAACGTGAGAAATCCTCCAGGAAAAGGGGGATGGGGAATTAGAAAGAGAGAACATGGGAGCAATTTGTATGATCTTTGAAACCTTTGTAACCAAGCACCAAAAAAATAATAAGAACAACAAGCTCCTCGGATGAGGGCTGAGGACAGAATTTCACACTTTAGTCCACGTCCTTGTTATTCAATCCACTCATAACCAAGTCCAGTTGTTGTAACCCTCACTAAGGCCTAGTTCTTAAACTCATTCCCTATAAATTTATTGTATTGGGCTAGTTGGGCCTGAGTCTACTCATCTAATAGAAGAAGTGCTCAAACTCAGTCCCTACATAAAGTATCTATTAAGATTTTATTTTTATATAGAATTATTAAATATTATAATTATGATAATCATTAATAGGTATTATTTTTAAAGAAATTTTATATTCACAACATTTTCATAACACTTTTACAATAAATAGTAAGTGGCCGATTTTTATTAGATGTTACTAATGAGTAAAAAAGTAATTGCAATTATGAATTCAAATTAAAACCAATAACAACTTACCACATATAATTTGTTATGAAAATGTTGTGAAAATGTTATGGACATAGTATATCTCATATTATTTTTATTGTATTTGCATATGAAACTATGTATTCTACTATTTAACAATATATTTCTCAAAAAAAAAAAAAAAATCATTTTAACAATATGATGTGACAAGATGTCAATTAAGGATTTAAATATTGAATAGAATTTTTTTAGATGAAGAAATATATAATATAATTTAAACTTGATTATATATACACACACATATATTTTGACGTGTAAAATTGTGAATCTTCAAAAGCATATGTGTCAAATATCATGAGGTCAAATAAAAGTGAAATGTCTTCAATTTTCTATATAAAATATATTGCACAATTATAAAATTATACAAATGTGTACCAATCTTATGACATGTTTATAATATCCTCGAATAATTTTTGTGATATTAAAAAAAATCAACTAATTGATGTTATCAGTTTCAAAATTTAATACATTAATATATAAAATAAAAATCTCATGTCTCAATCCAAATATTTCACTTTATGTTCTACATAATTACAACCTATTAGAAGTGTTTTTTTAGTTAAGTAACCGATACATAAAATAAAATAAAACATTGCACATTTTAATTGATGGAATTTAAAGTAGAAAGTAGAATAGTGGATTTTTATTCGAATATATCTATATACTTTCAAGCAAAATGATTAAGATAATAATTTGTATAATCTATTTCATTATTTTTATAAATTTGAAATTGGTATTGATGTGTAACTGAAAAATGAATCATTGTCCATAAGAGTCGTCCACAGATTTTGAAGAAGTAGTGTCCAAGAGAGAAGATAAGTTCGTCTTAAGGAAATTCCAAGCATTCCCAATAACCAAGAAGTCAGTTACACGACTAGCCATTCTAAGACATGGGTTGAATTCCCTGAAATCTGCTCCACTCTCCCCACTAAGTCCACACATCTCCCATGATGATAGTGGCACTTAACAAGTAAACCCACTCCAAGTTCTCTATATAAAGGACCTGATCTCACCAAGCAAAGGTATGCACAACTAATCTTCCACTTCCTATATTTGAGTTCTTGAGAGAAATACTGACCTAACTGTTGGGGGATCCTTGGCTGGCACTTGTAGGTGGCTCCACTTGAAGCCTAGAGGGTTCAAATGAACCCCATGAACTGGTGAAATATATATATATATATATATATATTCTTTTGACCCCTTAAAATAAAAATTTGAAGACCCTGACCTTAAATTTTTTTTTTTAAGCCTAACTTAAATAAGCTAGAATATGATCTTCTTAACAATATCTTGTTCCTTTTAAAAACACACACACACACACACAACCCAATAACAAACCAATTTAATCTAATATCTGGAGAAAAAATGTCCAACAACAAAAGTAGAAATTTGTTAATTTTAAAGCTTAGAAAAGGCCCTTTTAGATCATAAAAAATTTGAAATAAATCAATCAAATGAGAGATCAATGGATGAATGATTGTTTGGCTATGTACATTGAAAGAGATGTAGATCGTAGGATTGATAATGAAGATATCATGCAACAATTTAAAATATAAATCCTTGTAGAAAACAATTGTAAAACTTTATGTATTTGGGTTTTTTTTTTTTTTGGTGATGTCAATATATTCAATTCCTCTTTTGTTTTAGATTTTGTATAATTTATGTTTCTTATTGACCCCTCTAGAAAACAATCTTAGTGCCGCCACTGCTAGTACCAAACCAGTGCACTCTAATAGTTGGCAAAATTTGGTAAATAATATATTTTTCAGAAAAAATTCGGTGACTAGCATGCGTTTGAACTTATTTAGTAAGTTGGACTGTTTTTGGAACTTGAGTTCGTCAAACTCGATTTCCCTTTTCCTTTTTTCAAATTATTGATTCACCATCAAGTTTGGATCATACAGCCTACTGATATCGTAACTCATCTATTATTATTATTATTATTTTGAAATCCTATACACACGTTGGGAGGATTGTTTAGTGGGGAAGGTCCTTTGGAGGGGCGTTGGATCAAAGTGGAATGAGTTACCTAGCACAGAGATTCTATTTGGTACATCTATGTTTTAGTCCAAGCGGAGGTGGATCCAGGAATTTTTGTTTGGGAGGGCCAAGTTGCGGCACTAATATATTTATTAAGACAACCCTCATATACATATATATACACACACGTTTTTTTATTATATATACACACATATATACACACTTTTTTATTTGATAAGTTATATATATACACTCACAAAAAAAAAGAACTTAGTATTTTCAATCAAAGTTATGTTTGATGATAATCTTTATAAAATAAAATTCATTTTTTCCATTTTCATAGTGAAATTCTTAAAAAGTTTCATTTTAAATACAAATGATCAAATTTTATACTAAATAAAAAATCTTTCAATTGAACTAATGAAAATTTCAAAAACATGCAACTGAAGACATTAAAATAAGTTAGGCTCTAAACATATTTAAAGTTATCTTGCTCTAACCTATTATGTGTCAACTAAAGACACATTTCATGCATAGTTTTAGTGACAAGATTTTTTTAACGAGTCGATGACTTGTTAATCGCTACATAACGGGTTAAAAAAGATAAATTCAAATATGTTTGATGTCAAACTTTATCAAATATTTAATAGATGTAAGAGCACATTTTACAATAAAAAATAGAATAGCGAAAAATAAAGTTATATCTCTATAACTATTAGACCAATTATTATTTTTAAGAGCATCATTATTGGATTAATTCAAATATTTGGGGGAGCCAACTCTTATTTTTATAGACTAAACTTTGAAAATATTAAAATAATTATATATATATATATATATATAATTTTAAAAAATTCAAAATTTTGGGGGCCAACCTTCAACACAGCTCCGCCCCTGTCCAAGTTTTTATAAAGTAAAAGAAGTATTTTGTTATCTCCGTATGAAGAATCCAAACACTTCTACCTTTTTTCTTTGTTTGGATGAGTAGGAATCGAAGCACTTGACTACTGTCCTTTTACATTGCTTTGTAAAACCATTACCCACGTTACCCGTGCCATCTCCCATCCAAAAAACATATAGAATCTCTCCAGGCTATTTCCTTATTAAGATAATATCAATAACAAGCCAAGCTTTTCTTTTCTCTTTTGGACAGATCCAGACATAAGTAAAAAGCTTGATAGCAACGCAACCTTTTTTCTATAATAAATTTGAGGAGGAAACTAGAGTCTATAATTTAATAAATTTTATTTTTACGAGTGCATATGGTGAGATGAAATAAATTGTTGGTGGACTTGTAGACGAGCATCCACACTAGATGTGGTAAATGTGCCAAATGTCAAATATTTGACACATTTGCCACATCAAACACCAAAAAACCTCATTTATCAGATGTTCCAAATTTTATAAATTATGCAACATTGAACAACAGCATCACAAATTTACCACCGTACAGAGGAAATGTGGTATAAAATTTATTAATTTTTTATTCGGCTTTTCTCTCTCCTCTCACTTCTTTAATTGATTTTTCCTCTCCCCAACCGGTGTTCTTTTCTCTCCTCACAATCTGTCTCTCTCTCCCAACCGGTGTTCTTTCCTCAAATCAAACCCAAAAATCTTCTTTCTTCAAATCCAAAAATCAAACCCAAAAATCCTCAAATCCAATTCCCAGTTCAAAACAAAACCCAGAAATGGAATCATCACAAACCTAGAAAGAACAAAGGAATCAGCGATGGAGGCAAGGTAGAGCTTGGTGCTAGGGACGGCGAAGCCATGAAGATCTGTGTGCGAGCAGTAAGCGAGGTTCATGAGGGCGAGGTCCACCATCGGAGTGTTCGTCATGATCATGGGATCGGAATTGACGTGGGCATCGACATTGAGGTGAGATCGGAATCGACGTTAAGGTGAGATCGGAGTGTTCGTCATGATCGTGGGCATCGACGTTAAGGTGAGATCGAAATCATGGGTTGTCGGTGCTAGTGGGTTTTGGTTGCCGGTGCAAGTGGATTCGTGGCTTTGGGTTGGCGATGCAAGTAGTTTCGTGGGTTTGGGTTGCCGGTGCTAGTGGGTTTTGGTTGTGTTTTCTGGGTTTGAGTTACTGTGTTTTCTGGATTTGAGTTGCTGTGTTTTAATGGGTTTTGTGGTGGGTTGTTGATGACGGTGGTTGTGGTGGTGGTTTTGTTTTCAGTTTTTTGTTTTGCAATGGATTGTGGCTGCCACGGTGGTGGTGGTGGAGGGGGCAGCAATGTTGTGGTTGTTATTTATTGTGTTAGATATATTATTTTATTGTGTTGTTTATATTATTTTAATGTGTAGTAAATATTATTTTAATGTATAGAGTTGAATGATAAAACATCTGATAAATAGGATGTTGTAAAATGATGTGGTAAAATAATAAAGTAAGTATTTAGTGTGACAAAATGGCATAAATTATGCCACAGTTGCTGTGGATGCTCTTAACAGTAGCCAAATCCTTGGCGGCTTATGAAAATAAAAAACAAACAAACAAACCTTTAGGCTACGGCTTGGCTTTACTGCTTTAGGATGGCAAAAATTCCTCTCCCCCTACCATGCGTATATTTTGTATCATATTTTATATCTCCTAGACACGTTGTCCTTTCTCTACCACTACTTTTTTTTTTTTTTCTCCTTTTTTTAAAGAAGTTCAGGCCTTAATTATTAAGGAAGGCGGTTTCTTTAAAAAAAAAAAAAAAGCGGTTAAGATCATCATGGAGTAGAGAGCTAGGATTTCGGGTTTGGGGTGGCTCTGCTGTCCGTTATGCTAGTTGTGTATGGGCTCTGCTTAACTACTGAGGTTTTTTTTTTTTTTTTTTTTTTTTTTTTTTTTTTTTTAATGCGCTTTCTATTAGATAATAACAAAATTATTTTTGGTGAAACTGATTTACTTGACTTATTTTTATTTTTACTTTTGTTATTGGTCATTTTTGTTGTTGGGCTAATTTTTTGGGGTTAGCATATTTTGTTTTAGATTTTAGATCTATCAATTTTTTTATGGCCTTTAAAATGAGGAAAATTCTAGAGTTACAAACTTTTTTACAAATATCTGATATGGTGAGTGGTTATTGATAAGTAAAAAGGTAATATAAATGGTGAGTTCAGATATGAACCAATAAGAATTAATTTATTACCTCAATAGTTTGTAAAATTTTTAAAGAAAAGTGTGTGACTATAGCATTACTCTTAAAAGAATCAATGGTATTATTAAGGGGGGGCGAAGTGTAAATTTTTTTGTTTTTTTTTTTGAGAATTTGGCAAAGTGTAATTTTATAGAACAACAATTGCTAAAATTAGTACTACATATATACTAATATTTAAAAATAAAAATAAAAATTGGGGGAGCCATTGCCCCCCAAAGCCAATGTATGGCTCCGTCCCTGAGTACAAGTGCAATATTTAGTGGTACATCTTTTATTTAGGCTAGTAAGAGGAGGAGCAAACTGCTCGTCTTGTTAAAGAATGTGCTACAGAGTTACAATGCCACTGTAGATGTGAAAAACTTAATGGAGTAAAGAAAAGAGGAGGCAAGTTACCGCACATCATTTACAATTTAGGGTGGCAAATGGGCGGGTTGGGTCATAAATGGGTTGAGTGTGTAATTATCCATTTATCCATCTATGACCCATTTATTTATAAATTAATTATCCATTACCCGCCCAACCCATTTAATTAGTAACCCACCCATTTAACCCAATATGATACAAATAAATAAATAACTTGTTAAAAACTTTAAAAACAAAAATTCAAAAATCACTTCTCCTGGTCTTTCCTTTCATTTTCCCTTCACAAAATTCATTTCTCAGCAACCAAACAAAGCCAGAGAGAGAGAAAAAAAATGACTTTTTTCTTCTTTTTTTTTTTTTTTTTTTTTTTTTCTCGACAATGAAACAAAGTCTCAAAATTCCTTTCATTTCCTCTTTCCCTTCTATTCCCTCTATTTTACTTGGCAACCAAACAGACCATTAGAGAAAGAAAGAGAAAAAGTAAATTTCAGACTAGGGTTTCTGATTTTAAATTTAAAAATTCAAAAACAAAAGGCACAAACCCAATAGAGGAAAAAAGAAATTCAAATCCTGGTCAAGTACCTTGAAGATTTCTGGGTCCGATCACGCCCGGATTGTTCTCGTCCGATCCAGCCATTTCTCTATCAAATCCAAAAATATAAAGAATAAAATAAAAATAAATAAAAAATGAGCGAAGACGCTAAGAGAAGCATCCAAGGAGCACTGACGATGAAACCACTGAGCTCCGATGACCGGAAACCCTCGTCTGAGGTGGTTGTAGCCACCCCTCCCACCGGTAAGCACGTCATCATCAAGATCGCCGACGTGCTCCTCGAAATGCAGAAGGAGGTCGTCGACACCGCCGTCTCCGTTGGCCTCTCTTTCTCTCTTTCTATCTCACTTTATATCAAAAAAAAAAAAAAAAAAATAGTTGGGTTTGTGATTTTTACTTAGTTTTTATATCTGGGTTTGTGTTTTATTTTATTTTATTAGTAAATAAGCTGATACACTGCCTCTAGTGAACTCCAATTCCATCCTAGTTCTCTCTCTAAAATTTCCTTTTGTTTGGTTACTGAGAAAATCTGAGGGAAAGTGTTAGGGCTTAGAAATCTAGAGGTTAAAGTGTTTGGAAAAGTGTTTGGTTATTGAGAAAATTTGATGGAGAGGAAGACTGTTTATTTAAGTTTTAGATTTTAGAAGGGTTTATTGGGTTTTAGTGGGTTTATTTAATTCTAAATTTTAGATGGGTTTAGTGGGTATTAGTGGATTTATCCATTTAGACCCATCAAATTAAATAACCAAATGGTTCTTTATCCATTTAACCCAAATACTTAAATGGGTTGGGTTAAGACTTATCCAAATAAAGTGAATAATGGGCGGGTTCATGGATATAGATAAAAAATGTCACCCTTATTTACAATATGACCATACTATGCTGGTACTTAGAGCATTCGCAGCCGGCTTTTCATATCCCATATCTTGATAGATTTTACCATTTGGAGCCAAAAATCACCCAGCATTTGGACTTGTAAACCTTCGAAATTGTAAAAAAATTTACAATTGTGCTACAATAGCATCTTATTAATAAGATGCTACTGTAGCACAATTGTATTTCTAAAAATTATTTTTTAATGTCTCTCTCATCCTTTTTATCTGACCAACTTTCTCTCTCCTCTCTCTCTCATTATTTCTTTTCTTTACTCTATCTTCCTTCTCTCTGTCATTCTGCTCTCCTCTCTTCAGACTCAAAACCCCATAGCCACCACTGTGACCACACCATAGCTTGACCCACTATCACCGGCCATGGCAACAAGGATGTGATTGAAGCCCCATTTAACAACCCACTCCATCTCACGCTCAGCCTCTCTCATGCTCAGCCTCTCTCACGCAGCAACAAGGATGCCACAAGGTTGAGATCAGTGTGTGGTTTCGGTGTTTGGGCTTGATTTGTGATTTGATCAGCGTGGGTTTCGATGGCGTGGGTTTGATTTGTGATTTGTGGTTGTGGGTTTGTTTTGTGGTGTTCTGTGGGTTTGTTTTATGGTGGTTGTGGGTTTGTTGGTGGTGGTTGTGTTGTGTTGGCGTTGGATTGTGTTTTTTTTTTTTTTTTTGGTTCAGCTACTGGGGTTTATGGTTGTGGCTGGTGGGCCGACGGTGGGGTGGGTGTCTGTGGCTCCGTCGGAGTGGGTTTTGGGTCAATGGGTGGCGGCGTGGGTTTGCTGCCTGGGTTTTTTTTTTTTTTTTTTTTTTTTTTTTAGTGTTGACGGTAGATTATGGGTTGCTGGTGGTGGTGGTGTCAGGTGTGTGTAGTGCGGTGGTGGTGGTGATTGTGGTTGTTGAACAGAAATAAAGAGAGAGAAAGAATAAATAATGTGTTGTATTGTAAATTATGGTAATTGTGGGATATATTATTTTATTGTGTAGAAATATTATTTTAATGAGTAGAATAGAAAAATAAAAGTTGGGATGCTAGGTGTATTGTAAAATGATATGGTATAATTGATAAAGTAACTTTTTAGGATGATAAAATAAGATGAGATATGAAATCCGAATATAGATGCTCTTAGGTTGTTGGAGGCTTGGAGCCATTCTCTCCCACTACTTTCAATACCGCACATTTGTTGGAGGCAAGTTACCGCACCTTTTTTTTTTTTTTTTTTACTATTATACTTTTTGTCACAACTTTTGACTGATAATTCTTTACTTGGAGACCAAATTTGTTATCAGAAAGCCGCCAAAATTATAATTGGTGTATTCCACGAAAGTGCTATTGTAGGACAGATAGCCCTCACTGAAACGAGATCCTTCTTTGAGTCTTTTTTTTTTTATTTTCTTATAGGAGTATATGATTGTAGAACTTAATGAAGTGATCAATTGTGACTAGAGAATAATCATTTTCATATAAATTTATCATTGTTTTTTTACCACTCACACTTAACTTTAGTTGTAATATAAAAATTGTGTCCTTAAATTTTATCTTTTTGATTTCATTGGTGATGGGTCACCGGCGATGGCAAATGCTTTCACCGCACACTGTACCAACCTGCTCCGCGCCCATCCAAAAAATATATATCAAACAAATTCGAAATATCCATGACCCAACCTGTCTTATCATCAACTCTAATTTGTCACAAACACAAACCAATTTACCAAAACAACTCAAGCTCATGGCTCCCTCCACAAATGTCAACTGGCTCGACTCATAGTCACCATATGGGCCCCCTAGCCCCCCCCCCCAATTCTATTTGACCCGTTTCGTCTACTACCAGCCCCTATAAATGTCCGATAACCCCGCTCTTTCTTTCCTTACCCAGTGAGCGCTCAAAAAAGTGAGCGCTCAAAAAAGTGCCTCATTTTTTTATTTTTGTAATTTAGAAAACAAAAAAACAAAAAATCTCTCTCCCTCTTTTCAATGACAACCTCAGTAGAGAACCGCCGGTTCACTCATATGGAACCCGCCACAAACGGCGTCGTTCGCACATTCAAATCCGTTCAAAACAACCACCGTTCCGACACGCCAGATCGTAACCGTCCATTCCCGTCAATTCCGGAGATCACGCGTCCCAACAAAGCCATCATAACGGAGCTAGATTCATCAAGCGAGGACGAAGATGAGAACGATTTCTGGGAATTGGTGCAGAAAGGGGACAGCGAATTAGAGCCGCCGATCTGGGACCAACGAGATGAGGCCACGTCAGACAATTGGGTGCAGCGCAACCCTACCATGGTCCGCCTCACCGGAAAACACCCCTTCAACTCCGAGCCGCCACTTACTCGGCTCATGCACCACGGGTTCATAACTCCGGCTCCACTCCACTACGTTCGCAACCATGGCCCGGTCCCCAAAGGCAAGTGGGAGGCCTGGACCGTCGAAGTAACCGGACTCGTCAACAAACCGACCCGGTTCACCATGGAGCAACTCGTCACCGAGTTCCCGAACCGGGAAATACCGGTCACTCTAGTCTGCGCCGGTAACAGACGGAAGGAGCAGAACATGGTGAAACAGACAATCGGTTTCAACTGGGGAGCCGCGGGGGTCTCCACTTCGGTGTGGCGCGGTGTACCGCTAAGCCATGTGCTGAAGCGGTGTGGGATCTACAGCCGTACACGTGGAGCCCTCAATGTGTGTTTCGAAGGGGCCGAGGACTTGCCAGGTGGCGGTGGCTCCAAATACGGTACGAGTATTAAATACGAGATCGCTATGGATCCGTCCAGAGATATAATGTTGGCGTACATGCAAAACGGTGCGCATTTGTCGCCGGACCACGGGTTTCCGGTGCGGATGATCATACCGGGTTTTATTGGTGGGAGAATGGTGAAATGGTTGAAACGGATCGTAGTCACAACCCGAGAATCTGACTGTTACTATCATTATCATGATAATAGAGTGCTCCCTTCGCACGTTGACGCTGAGTTAGCTACCTCCCAAGGTATCTATCTTATGATTCTTATCCACCACCACACACTTGGCACACTAGCAAAATTTCTACCACCATCATTTTTTGTGCCACAACTTTGTCCCAACAAAATTGACCATGACCGACAAACAGCCGGTCTAGGAATGAAGTGTGGTCTTAAAATTACACTCACAAACATCTGGTAGATGTAAGGTGTGATCTTAAAATTACACTACCCTTATAAAATGATTAATACCCGATATGATAAAAGGTGCCGTCTTAAAATTACACTATTCAAAGTAATTGAATTATATATAATTTGACTAAAAAGATTGTTAGAAAATGGAGAAATTTTTTGAATTTTAGTAAGAAAATAATAAACTAAATTTTTTATAGAGACTTGGGGGAGAGAAGTTGATAGAAGGTTGTTTTTATTTTTATTTTTAATTTTTTAAATTTTGTTTTCATTTTTTTTATACAGAATAAAGGAAAATAATGTCATATTTTTTAATTTTTCATTTGAAAGTAAAATGATTTTTTTTATTAACAAGGATATATGCTTTCATTATCCAATGAGAGAATATGACGTGAGAGCAACCATGTGTGGTTTTGAAATGTCATTGCCCTGGATGAAAACCAAGTAACGTGTGAGAGTAAGACTCTGCTACTGTTTTTTTCTCTGAAATATTTTATTTTTATTTTTTTGGCTTTTGTTAATGGATGCTATCAGTACTCATTAAGCACAATAATTATGATCTCCTGTTAGCAACTCCCTCAATATAAGTGCCCCATAGATTTGTGGAATTTATTTGTTGTGAGAGAGTTGTTAATGCATTTGTCACGAAAGTCAGAAGTATAGGGATATTGAGAGATCCATTCTCAATGAATGTGAGTCAGAAGTATAAAGATATTATGAGATCTATCATAAATTAATATAAAAAAAGAGAATATCATATTATTATAATTTAGGAAGCGTAATTTTTCTAAAAGCATTTGATAATCGGACCCTATATATATATATATATATATATCTTTTTTTTGCACGATTTAGGAAAAGTAAATTTTCTAAGGCAATTCGATAATCAGACCCTATTTTCGTTTTATCTCTTTTTGCTTAACGCATCGAGTTGACTGATTTGGATTGGGTGCAGCTTGGTGGTACAAGCCCGAGTATATCATTAACGAGCTGAACATAAACTCTGTCATAACGTCGCCGTGCCACGAGGAGATCTTGCCGATAAACTCGTGGACAACACAGAGGCCATACACATTGAGAGGCTACGCATATTCCGGTGAGTGCACAGTATATAATACATGTAGGTACGAGGGTACAAGTTACAACTAAGTCAGGGCTTAACAGTTAGCTCGCGTGGATGCCTCTTGTTCACAACTTTTCACATGGTTTCCATCTAGTGGTACAGTATTTGTAGTTTCAATGAATCTGCATAAATAAATTGCTTTCTCTCTCTTTCCGTTTCCAAGAAAAAGCTACTTTTATTTGGAAGCTTGGCTTACATCAACCTTGTTGGAAGTTTTTCAAGTGATCTTTTTGACATAAATGTTGGTTAAAAATAGAATCCTATATATATTCTATCCAACTAAGTTCCAATTTGTAAAACAAGTGGCAACTTTTTTTAGAGTATTAAAACCGTATTCTGCTACCATGACATGACCAATATATTTGTGTCTTGTGTGGTTTTTAACGTTTTAAGTCACCATTTAATTTGGATAAGCAACCCTTGTGAGTTAGATTGGAAGTTTGTGGTTGCATTAAATCTTCTCTCACTTGGTAGAGGTGGTAAGAGGCTGTTGGCACTTTTTGATGTTTTCAGCCCAGATATTTAAAAATAAGTCTTATTTTATACACAGGAGGTGGGAGGAAAGTGACACGTGTGGAGGTGAGTGTGGACAATGGAGATACGTGGCGTGTTTGCACGTTGGACCACCCGGAGAAGCCCAACAAGTACGGGAAATACTGGTGCTGGTGCTTTTGGACACTGGAGGTGGAGGTGCTGGACCTGGTTGGAGCCAAGGAGGTTGCGGTTCGAGCCTGGGATGAAGCCCTTAATACCCAGCCGGAGAAGCTCATTTGGAACCTAATGGTACATCCTTAATTGTTTACTCTTTGCTTTGATGGGCTAATTCTACTTACCAACGTGCTATAGTGGTCCACTTGTTTTTGCTTCGTTGGACTTGGACCCACTTGGAGTATTGTATTGTGTGTTTGGGTCCCATCGTTTAATTAGGTTACGTTGTACGTACGTAAGGACTTAGGGTAGCGTAATAGTCAAAATTGCTCCTTTTAACAATGTTCACATTGGATCCTCCTCGTCATTCTCTTTGGAGCCAGCCCCCACATGTTTGGAGCTGTCTGACCCACTAAACCAGTATTTCACTCTCACTGCATTATCAGGGTGGTTTGATATGGAATTTTAAACCATATTTTTTAGTTTTTAGATAATGTTACATGTATTTTTATATATTTTTTCATTCGTATATATTTTTAAAAAATATAAACAATATTATTAAAACAATATTACCAAACAAACCCTAGAGTCAAATCCTAGAGTCTGATCATTAAAAAATAATGTTATTTTACATATAATAAACTATTAATTAGTTGGGTACTTTGGGTTCATGCACTTCTCTCCTGATTAATTATATTTTTATTTTTATATTCAGGTGCACATGCTAGCAACTCATCCTAAATGCATTGCATTCATAAATGACATCACAGCCAAATTCTATAAGTGCCTAGATTAATAGAAATCACCTTTTTCACTTTTGATTCACCCTTTTTCATTTAAAAGATAAATAAATATGTGATAATTAAGTTATAATTTAGTGAAGTATAAAATAAAACACAAAAGTGAAATACATGATTTTTAACTTCAAGCTTCTTGTACAATATTGTACAGGGAATGATGAACAATTGCTGGTTCCGGATAAAAACAAATGTGTGCAAGCTTCAAAAGGGAGAGATTGGAATCGTGTTCGAGCATCCAACTCTGCCTGGCAACCAGTCTGGTGGATGGATGACCAAGGAAAAAAGCGTCGAGAAATCATCTGATACCAAACAATCCCCCATCAAGGAGAGTACTGTCTCATCAACCATAAAGATGTACTCAATGTCTGAGGTCAAAAATCACAGCTCAGCTGAGTCAGCTTGGATTATAGTCCATGGCCACATCTATGATTGCACTCGATTCGTCAATGATCACCCTGGTGGCGCCGACAGCATTCTAATCAATGCAGGCACTGATTGCACGGAAGAATTTGATGCCATCCACTCTGACAAGGCCAAGAAAATGCTAGAGGACTATAAAATTGGCGCGTTGATCACTGCAGATAATGTGTCAAACACATCCCACATCGATCCCGTCAAAGAAAATAAGCCAACAAGAAGTGTTGCACTTGTCCCACGTGTGAAAATCCAATGCAAGCTCGTGGCCAAGAAGTTAATATCCCATAACGTGAGGTTATTTCGATTTGCATTGCCATCTGATGACCAAGTCTTGGGTTTGCCAGTAGGGAAGCACATATTTCTGTGCGCTAAAATAGGCGATAAGTTGTGCATGCGAGCTTATACTCCAACGAGCACCATTGATGAAGTGGGGTACTTTGATTTATTGGTTAAAATTTACTTCAAAAATGTGCACCCGAAATTCCTTAATGGAGGGTTAATGTCACAGTACCTAGACTCGCTCCCACTAGATTCGATTCTAGACGTGAAGGGACCATTGGGTCACATAGAATATACTGGCCGCGGTAACTTCTTAGTT